>NC_088775.1:4783474-5194125 GCF_954871325.1 Gordionus sp. m RMFG-2023
GCGCCATTGATATAGCTTTTTAGGATGTGGATTCCTGCCATTTTTGAGGAAGAATGATAATTCAAATTTTTCCTAAGGATTAAAGACATCGCAAAGCAATTAGCGAATTTTAATTTAAATATACGAAAATACTTTTAATTAAAAATTTTGCGGCTGGCCTCGGGACTAAAATAAAAATTACTGACCAAGTCCTGCTTATAAATTAGATGATCGAATTTGTATGTTCTGGTATATTATAATTTTTAGTATGCCACCCTCTATATATTATACAGAAATTTTGGGGAATGTTAATATTATTTGAAATATATTTCCTAGGATGTTTACTATAAACATTATTAAGATTGGCTCCATCTAAATGTATCGTTTATTCCTAATAAAATAACGATATTAAGAAGCATTTATTTAGTTGTTTTTAATATTAACATAAATTATTGTTTAAGTAATCAACTTTGAAATATATGTAATGGCTAAGTCAGCCCTCCATTTTAAATATTATTTTTGCGCAGAAGAAAAAAAACCCGGCAAAAAAATCAAACGACAACCTGACAGGCGGCTACGAACCGATTTCCGTTAAACCTGGTAGTAAAATGTTTTTTATTCTTACTTTAATTTTAGAAATATTTATTAATCAAACTTTTATCGGTTATCTAAATAAATTTTCTTCATCCTAAAGGACGATCAAATTCTTTTGTCCATCCAGCACAACAGATCTCCTTTTCGTATCCAAGAATAATATTTTAACAGTGAAGTTAGCCTCACATTTATTGCAAAACGTAATTAAAGGCGTTAAAAAATTATAATTTGGATGAAAAGTCGATAATATCTTTCGTGAATTTTAATTTTCCTATCATATTTGCTAAATTTTTAAAATAATTTTTCTTAATTAAATTTTTTTTTACGAGAGAAAAAAATAATTTTAATTACAAGCGAAATAATTTCATGATATAGAAAAAAATAAACAAAAATTGGTTATTTTATATAAGAGCGCCACCTATTTTTGAAAAAAATATTCATTCATTTTTTTTATTAAATCGTAATAAATGAAAAACCCATTTCATATAGATAATAATATGAGTGAGTGATAAATTATTAAATTCAAAAAGGTTGAAAGGCTTAACACACCTCGAGCTTTCAAATTCAAAATTTATAACTTAAATAAAAACTGCTTTATATAAAATTCCTTAATATTTAATAAACGGCCTTTAATAGAGTTACAAAATGACAGATAAGTTTTATTTGTGGCATCATTTTGAAATAAGTTCATTTTTGGTACTTTAGACCATTGATAACTTAGAAACTACTAGTACTTGGAGGCTAAAATTTTGGATTTGATGTTTTCTATAACAACAATGTTCTCTCATTATACAAAATATCAGAGTTGTTAAAGTATCTAGATATAAAAATGTAGTATCTGTATCTGTATCTAGATAGATTTTTTAGAAAGGTATCTGTATCTAGATATTTTTTTAGAGGTATCTGTATCTGTTTTAGATACTTTTTTTAAGATACATTTTATATACCCCTTTTTTTATTATAAATAAAAATATTTGACTGTAAAATTTATTTTATTTCATCTGTTTACCACTCTTAGATGCCTTACTTAAAGGGATTGAGGATAGGTAAATTAATATAATAAATTAAAAATATTTAATAATTCTAGATTTATTGTGACCTTATTTGAAGATGATAATATTATAGCAACCATGCTCCACCCTTTTTTTAAACTTGATTGGATATGGTTGCAAATGGAAGAAAATCTTAATAATAAAAACAATTGATACAAAGATAAGCTGGTGAATTATCAAAGTCATCAACTGACTGCAAGCAAATAACCTGCCAAAAAAAATAAATAATTTAATTTCAGATTTTTTTCAGTACCCTACAGCAGATATAATTTCTAATAATGATTTAAATTTTGATAATCAACAAATTTTAAATAATTTTTTCAAAAATGAATGTAGAGATTTTAGCATTTTTAAAGAATACCCTGATATAAAATTGTTATTTATTAAATATAACACTACAATTCCTTCAAGCGCCCCTGTTGAAAGACTATTTAGTGTTGCTAAAAATGTCTTTACAGATAAACGAGGATGCCTAAATGATCAAAATTTTGAAAGTATTTTATTACTGAAATCCAGAGTTGTTAAAAGATACTTTTTAAATGGATCTAGATACAGACACATCGTCTAAAAAATATCTAGATACCGATATTTTAATCAAAAATCTATCTAGATACATATACAGATACCACATTTTTATATCTAGATACTTGTATCTAGATCTTTTTACAACTCTGCTGAAATCTAATAATTATTTATAATTATTTAATCATATATTTTCATATATTATATTAAAATCATTATTTTAGTTATATTCTGATAAATGTTATATATCGCGTCAATAAATTTTTTAGCTCATTTCATGAATTTTCACAATATAATATTAATTTAGCTTTATGCAAACCTATAAGAGCATAATTTAAAAATTGTATCTGTATCTTGATAACTTTTTAGACGCTGTATCTGTATCTAGATAACTTTTGAGACTATGTATCTGTATCTAGATCCATTTAAAAAGTATCTTTTAACAACTCTGCAAAATATTATTAAAATAAAAAAGTCGTGCCGTAAAGTTATCGATTTGATTTGAAATTCCCCAACTGATATACCCCGAAAATCGATTTTTTTTAAATGTCACTTGTGTTTCTACCACTAAATTATTTTCAACAAATTTAAGAAGCCATACTTTCGTCTAGTACAAGCCCCCCTTCGTCTACCGCTTCTAATATTCCCACGCCTATTTCCGTGAACGCCGGATCTGCCCCGATTCGCCTTGGCATCGCTAAAGAAACGAGCAGTTGCGAAGGCCTATTCACAAAAATGGCTACGAAACAAGCCAAAGAGGGTCGACTGCGCGACGAAGCCTCTTGCAAAAGCTTAAAGTGGAATTTTCAATCTCCCAAACCGGAATACGCGTTAGCACTACGTGATCAAATGGAGCCGGTGTTTGGGAACACTCTTAAAAGCGATTTATTTCACCACGACTTTAGGTTATATATAAAAGATATAGAATTAGAGAAGGAAGAGAAGAAGGAGAGGTGTGCCGAAATAAGATTATAAAATGCAAATTATGCTAATTCTTAATGGTGGTTGTTAAATATATATATATATAATTTTTTTTATTATTGATAGATTTCATATCAAAGCTCTCGACAGTCTCATAGCCATTATGAACTCAGAGGGATCACATGGTACGGAAGTCATCGAGCATTTATTTAATTGTTCCGATTTGCTCCTCAAATGGGTAAGTCTCAAGTTTTTTGAAACCAACACCACACTCTTGCTAAAATGTCTAGAATTTTGCGTGCGACTCCTTGAATCGATGGCCGAAGGTTATTAAAAATCTTAATGATTTATATTCCTATTGTTCGGTTATGATGAATAACAGATTAGGGACGAGAGGAGTCTATCAAACGGTCCTTTTCAAAAAGTAGCCGGTTTAGCTGCATGCAATTCAATTTTAGAAAACCAAATGGGACCAGAGTTTTACCCTGTTTGGATCGACTTAAATAAATCGATCTAAAATTTGTTGACCTAATCCTTTATAATTAAATAATGTCGATAATATTAATCCATTGTTTAATTATGAATATATTTTATTTGGAATTAGTATTAAATATAAACTTAATTTATAAATTCAGATATTTTCTTTGGCAAATAATAATCCTTGATAAAAAAAAAAAGAGGAATTCTTGTATCTAAGATTCCCTTGTTAAACAAAAAGATACAAGTGTCTTATATCTTTATTATATTTTTGATAGGATATTTCGATTCAATTGTTCAAAATAAACTATATATTTTTTTTGTTGGTATTTTTATAATCCATATCTGGTTCCATATAATTTGTTGAACTTGTAGGTTGTCCATTTGATCAAGAAGATCCCTCCCTCAAAGTAGCTGGGATTGGAACTCGGGCACTTAATGAAATCGAAGCTTCCGGGTTTGTACCTTACTTGGTGGCCCGGTTAGGTGATCCCAAAGAGCTTCTCCGTAAGCAAGTCCACTCAACTTTGCTCGCCGTTTATCGCGCCTATCCGCT
The DNA here is from genome assembly GCF_954871325.1 of Gordionus sp. m RMFG-2023. Classification (NCBI taxonomy): domain Eukaryota; kingdom Metazoa; phylum Nematomorpha; class Gordioida; order Chordodea; family Parachordodidae; genus Gordionus; species Gordionus sp. m RMFG-2023. Next base: position 4,787,576 of record NC_088775.1, read on the forward strand.
TTCGCGCGTTTGGCCTCACTTACTGGATTTAATCCGAACCACCAAGAGTGCCAAGCAACGGCAAGATGCAATGGAAGAATGCGCGCGAAATGTCCGCAACTTTGGGGCTCGCTCAGCACTCGCGCACCCCGGCACGGCCTCTCATCTATCAGCTACGGTCAAATGTGCTGCCGCGTTTCTTAACGACCGCGATGCGGCTACGCGCTCTTCTTCTCTTGCCCTTCTCGCATCCTTGCACTTGATATGCGGCAACGCAATTTTTAAACACACGCCTCCCACTGTTTCCACTGATTTTGAAGAGAAGATTCGCAAAATGTCGGCCGCTCTTCCTCCACGACCCTGCGCCGACGCAACCTTTGTGGATCGCAGAAACGAACCTATAGATCAACACTCCACAAGCTTCGATAATACATCAGCCAAGCATTTTCAAGGTAGTTTTCAATTTTTAAATAAAACTTTTCTAAGTTGTTATAGAAATGAATAGATATTCACGTTAGTATTATTGAAATTTCTACAATAGTTTCAATCCATTTATTTTCCCTTAACATTGTTTTATAATTTATCCTTGAGTACATTAAATTTAACTTTTATAAGGTATAATGACCTAGATAGAATGTCTAAATAAGACAAATCTGCCACTTAGCTAATTTTGGATTAAGATTTTACCCAAATTGATATTATGCAAAGCCTAGAAATTTCATACATGTCCAAAATTTATGTCATCTATGAGCAAGATCTCTAGGCTTGCATAATAATTTTTTGACTAAAATATCGTTGCCGTTTTCTAAAAATCCATCCATTTAACAAAAACTATCCCATTTTGCTAATGAGCTTCTTAATTCTTTTAAGCAAAGTCGAATCAAGTTTTAACTTTTTTGAAAAATTTTCCGCAGATATTTGAACCCATTTATCAGATCGCATTTATTTTTAAGCTAGTTTGGCCTATCCCCTTTTCTATCAAAGCTCAGATATTATATTTTTTTATTAGATTTAATTTAGGCCTTAATGCGAGCCATTGCTTTTGACATGTCACATTATCTCATTGAGAAAATAAAGTTTTCTTGCGAAAACCTTACATTAGATGAGTTTATATAATTTATTTAGCAATAATGAACACCTAAAATAACCCTTGTTGGGAATTTGAGAGCCCTTTATAAGACACTCTATTTTTCTCTTTTAGAGTAATTTCTTTGCTATAAAAATAAGCATATAAACAATTTTTTTAAAGTATTAAATGTACATAAAATGATACCTTCCTTCTATTGCGAGTACTGATATAATAATTCTTTTTTTTAAGCAATGAATTTCAATAAATTATAATATCACTGTTACTTCCTTTAATAAATGTTTTAGATATCTCAAGATTTTATTAAGTTATAACACTTTCCCAACCTTTTTTTTTCACTTAGAACTGTCAATTGAATATTTTTGGAATACATATATTAACCACAAATCGTTTCAACTACTAATCACCATTTCAGTGCCATAACGGGACTCCATTTTAATGAGATTCGAGTTTTTTTGATTACAAGGAGTTATATAACAACCGCTCATTATTAAATAAAGCGTAACCGCGCAAAATTTTAAACGCGAAACAATAGCGGGCTACAATTTAAAACATTGCAAACCTTTCACTTTATAAAAAACTCTTTTAATTTAAGTGATGGTGTACAATTTGATTCGCGAACGAATGACGTTAATTGACATGCTATCACTATAATATATTGATTTTATTGATATGTGATGTAATGAATGTCCTCTATAAGAGCCCTTAAATTTAGGATTTACATTATTAGTCATGAAAATATAATTCTCTAACGATTCTAATTTGATTTACTAATTATATATTATTTATTTCTGTAAACTTTAATTCAAAAAAAAAAGAAACATGTTTGCTTTTGAAATAAAGGAGTTACTCTTTACCTTATTAAAAAAGTAACGTGTAACTTGTTACATAAAAAATATAGATAATAGACAATTGATTTTTTCAAAATTTTGATTAAAAAACAAGAACGGTGCTCACGGCACTTTCAACTGGCCCAAACGATGGGGAGGGCTGTATTACATTATTAATTGCGGGAATTTATTAAAAAATATTTAGAAAATGATCTTCATTAAAAAAAACTTATTAGATCATCTTTCAAAATAGACGTTTGTAGTTTAAAAAAAAATTTAAATGTGATTAGACTTCTTTGAATACAAATATCTGGAAAATTTTTCTAAATATTACATAGGAGTGTATATATATATACACCCTTAATAAAGAAATATATTTTCCCTAATTTTATTCTCTATTTTGCTATATTTTTCTTTTCGCCATAACTTTCCTTCCATCATCTAACTGTAATAATTTCAGATCCATGTCCTGTTCTATAATTTTTACAATGTCAATAAAAAAAAAGATAAATGTTAGGGTAGCCAAATTATTTGTCCTGAACACCCCCTAATTAGTGTGGTTAAACCGCTCAAAGTAAGCCGATTTTTAAAAACGGCTAACTCAATATTTTATCCAGTAAAATATTGTCCAAGAAGCTTCGAGATTTCGTTAATAGATGTTCAAACCTTTGTGTCACCCATGAACAAAATCTTAAGGCTCGCGTATGAGTTGCCGTTTTTTTAAAAAAATCAACTCAAAATGAGCCGTTTATCAACACTACCCCTAACATCAAAAGTGTATCCGCATGGGTAATTCCGTGACAAATCGACCAGCGATTCGGCCGACCATCTCAGAAATGAAGGAGACTTGGCATGTTGGTTATTTATGTTGTAAAATGTTAATAAAATCAAAATTTTCTCCAAAGATATACGCCTTCACAAAGTCGAAAATCGCGAAGTGCGTTATTTCATTAAATCTTGTTTTTTTAAAAAAATACTTAAGACAGAGTTACAAATTATATATCATTTTATAGCCCTTAAAAATTTTACCTTGGAAAATTTTCGAAAAAAATTTAAAAATATTCCGACTATTTTCTTATTTCCGGTAAAAATAAAAAAAATTAACATTGTCAGTTTTAGGACCTTTACTTTTTTATATATATATTCTTAATTGGTTAAAGAACTTTAGTTTAATTTATTTAATTAGTTAAATAAATAGACCCATCTTTTAGAATTTTTACTTTTTATATTTCTTAATGTTGTTAACCAACTTTACCTTGATTTTTATTTTAATTTATTAAATAAAAATAGACACGCACACACTAAATATTTTTATTTTCTTTTAAATTACAAAAAAATACAAAAATTTATATATAATTATAATATCGAAAATAATATACATTACATAACATAATATAATATAACAGTTAGGGGAAGGGATTTTTTGGGGTGTTGATATTCTCTAAAAATGTTTACTACATTTATATTAAACGATTTAATAAAAAATCTCGATAGCCATTTTTTATAAATAAAAAAAGGTAATATAGAGGGCGTTATATCAAAAAGATTTTTATAATATAACGTATTATATTGGTATTAAAATTAAAATCGATTTAAATACAGTAAGGAAGTAGCCCATACGGATATGGTTATTAGAAAGATATATATTTTAAAATAAACATAAATTTTATATACAAACAATTATAAAAAAACCCCATTTTGTGCTTAGGTTATAATTTGTAGGTACGTCCTATCACTGTTATGCGATCTATAATCGTTATTAATTGTAATGGGCCACCATATCTTTTCCTCAATTGTGGGGTAAAGGAAGGATGGTGATGGTTCATGGGGTTTAAAAAGGAAATATATATCTCAAGTAGTTTCATTCTTTTTTATTACTGTGGCTAACCACCAAAAATCGTCATAAACACATATTACGAATCCTTTAATATCAGCTAAAGAAATGATTGGCATTTGAGATATCGTCTATTTGAAAGTCCTCTTCATATGAATACAATTTTGACTTTTACTTAAACTCAAAGGAAATACAGCATGTATTTCCCGAGTTCCTGGAATGGGGCAAACTGAATTGAATCTTTCAAGTAGTTTAATCTCTTCTAAATTGTATTGTTTGTTGGTTATATATGTAAAATTTGCTGATGGTATGTATTGTTTTTAAATCAACTGGTGTTAAAATGTATCCATAACTGGTACACTGAAGGCTTGAACGTGCTGCTAATCTTTTAATGTTCCGCCAAGGCCGTCACATGGACCTTTTCCAATGGATGTAGTTGAAAAATGTTATTCAGCTGCTACACCAAAATTTGATTCATGATAACACAGATTTATAAAAAAAATTTGTTTTTATATTGTGCAGCTGATACGTCAGAGTGGTAATATATTTTACTTGGTTTTTTGCTGAATTAATTATTCAAAAAAAAATAATGATAGTATATACACAACAAGTGAAAGGATATATTTACAAAATATGACCTCAGGAATTTCTATTAATAAGAGCAGATATGTTTTTATAATAGTTGGAATAAATTTTTTTTATTGTTTTACAATATAACGTCTTAATGATCATATCTTTATGGGCTGCTTCCTTACTTATTGCCCCAGAACATCATATTGGTTTACTTAATCGATTTTTTAAATTTTAATACCAATATGATACATATTTTTATTTAAAAAAAATTATGATTTTTGAATATAACGCCATCTATATTATCTTTTTTTATTTATATAAATATACAAAAATCCAAATAAAATTACAATATCGATGCCCATCGAGATTTATAAATCGCTTGATATAAAAGGTAATGAACATTTTTAGAGAATATCAACACCCAAAATAATCCCTTCCTAACAATGTTAATTTTCTATTTTTACCGGAAATAAGAAGAATAGGAATTTTTTTTTTTTTTCGATATTTTTCAATGTAAAATTTTATATAAAATGATATATAATTAGCACGCATTGCGCGATTTCTTTGAAAACTTATATCTTTGGATCTGATATAGCTATCACTTTAAAATTTTTAAATTTATTAACATATACAACATAAAAACTTATCATGCCAAGTTTCGTTCATTTTAAAGATGGTCGTCTGAAAATCTCGTTTTTTGGTCGATTTGACGTGGAATGACCCAAATTTGATATTTAAACCTTGTATTACTATTAATCTAAGTGTTTTCAAAATAATCTAAAAAGTCGTATATTGAATACAACCCAAGAAATTCATCTTGTATTAGGTCCATTCATAATATATGGCACATCTCGTTCTAATAGAAATGGAATAGCCATAATAATACGGAAATATTTTTTTTACATCATTATTTTGTATATTTAGCATGGTCAGACCACATTGCCGAATCCGCCTAACCACCCATTGACAAAAATGAAAATAGCAGCCCTCAACAAGAATGTCTGAGAAAACATTCTTTAGAGCTAAATATACGCCAATTTCAAAATCAATGGTCGCATATTGTGGAGAAAAATTTAAACCTCAAAGTCAAACAATAATTTTTTTTGAAATAAATTTAACATATTTATATAAGTATTTTTATGTTTATTGGGTAATAATAAATACATACAATTAAGGTATGGTCAAATAAAAGATGAAATAATTTATGGCAGGAATTAATAGTTCCACTCAAAAAAAAATTTTTTTTCAGCCAAACAAAGGCGTGAAAGAAGAGATCTGGTAGAAAATATTAATAATTTTTTGTCTTCTCCACTATGATCTAAAAAATTTGTTCCAGTCATGATTGATGTATGCTCTTCAATGTGATATCAGCATTAGAATGGGGTGGTGGGGGTGAGTCCGTCCCATAATGGATTTGACGGATATACCTTAATTCTATGTGTTTATTTATTATTACCCAATAAACATAAAAATACTTATATAAATATGTTAAATTTATTTAAAAATATTATTGTTTGACTTTAGGTTTAAATTTTTTCTCCACAATATGCGACCATTGATTTTGAAATTGGCGTATATTTAGCCCTAAAGAATATTTAATTCCAAAAATTATTGTTAAGGGCTGCTATTTTCGTTTTTGTTAATGTGTGCTTAAGCGGATTCAGCAATGAGGTATGACCAGGCTAAATATACAAAATAATTATGTATAGAAAATTTTCCATATTATTATGGCTATTCCGTTTTTTAATAGAACGAGATGTGCCATACTTTATGAATCAACTAACAATACATGCTGAATCTTTTGGATTATTCTATATACGACTTTTTAGTTTGTTCTGAAAACACTTGGATTAATAGTCATTGCAAGGTTTAAATATCAAATGTGGAATACTTTTAATGTTGGTGTATTACTATGACATCCAATACTTGCATAGGAAATGGAAGTTTTAATATAATGGTAAATTAAAGGATGATAATTATGATGTATATGTATATAAAATGATTTAGTTTGAGAACCTACATTTGCACAATATAGATAGATTAAAAGAATATTTAAGGTTTTACTTTGGCATCATACAGTTGCATAGGTAACTGGAGTTTTAGGCTCATCATAGATATTGAAAAAAATAATTTTGAAGGCAGATTGCATCTATAATATATTATAAAATTTATCAATTATATACTCGTGCATTCATTAGACATAGTAAATAAATCGTCCGTGGCATGGTTTATTTGTACATGGGTAGTAACCTGTGTAGCTATTATAGTCTTTATGCTTCTAAAATGGTTAGGCGTAGTCATTTCAGTAAGAAGCTTATATTTTTGTTATAAAAAAAATCACGTTTTTAAGCTGTAAATGATCATCACCTGTTTAAAGGTATAAACATAATCCCAATTCGATACTATGGGACGATAGGGAACGGATTGATCATTAGATTGGCAAACATAGAGCATTTCTTTGCCCTCTGATATTTATTTATTTTTTGCACCCAATTTTAAAAGATTTTTATATATATTTTAAATGGCCCAACTGACTTACCCCAAATTTGTTAAAAATAAAATAAAAGTAAATATGTTTACTTAAAAAAAATATATTTATAAATTGCCATTTTCATTTCACGTAGCTTTAGAAAAGGGGCACTTTTTAGGCCCACCCGATATTTTTATATTAAAGTTTATAAATTTTACTTGAAATGTTTATAATAAATATACAAGGTGAAAAATCCCGATCAATTGTGACGTCGCATAATAGCATTGATGATTCCGCCAAATGTGATAGTACGTTCGTGTCTCCTCCTAATGAAAAGGTCACCAAGATGCCTCTGCGAAGTCCGGGTAGCTCAGAAGATGCGCCTACGAGTTTTCGTCCTCTGGGATTAGATACAAGGCGTCGCTTAAACCTCAAAGACACGAGTGAAATGAACGAACTCTTGTACAAACCCGTTGTCTTTCCCCAAACACTTCTACATCGGAATAATGCCGACCCTTCTCGTCCCAGTATGATATCTTCAGGTTCAGTTGCCTTAACTCCTAATATTTCGACTGCACGCACAATCAAATCGGTGCCCATCCCAGGCTCTTTTAATCATGCGGACAACGCCATAGTAAGACTCAGAGAAAGTCAGACCGTTGCTGACAGCATGGAAGCTCTACAGGGTTTGGAAGAATTGTTAAAGCGCAAATCCATATTCGCGGTCAAAACGCGACTCGGCCTCCTTTTGCTTGCGGTGATTGATCAAATTACTCTCATCCACAGGGTCCATCTGACCGACATGGCCGATGGGGGGCTCGAAGAATTGTCGCACTTATACTATCGTCTTTTGAACGTCCTCGACTTTATATTTACTAATTCAGTTAAGGGTGAATTGGGGTCGGAATTGGGTGGGTTGGCGTCTGAACCCGAACTGGTCTCGCTTGTGGAAACGCTTATTTCCGGTTTAGTTGACAAACGACTGAACGCATCACCAACTCTGGGCCCTGGTATTTGCCGCAAGATAAACATGCTCATCGTGAAGATTATCGAGAATTCACAGCCCACAACCGTCATGTGTGCCATACTTCACCTATTTCGCGAATGCTTCATTTGTGTTACTAAGCCCAATCGCTCTGACGAAGGAACCAGTGACAAGCGATTAGACCTCGCGATGAAGTGCGTGTGGAAAGGGACGAAGCTCGTAGCCAGAACCATAGAAGTTTTGGATTGCGGGGCCGTTCTAAAAGAGTGCAACGCTTTCATGACCTGTTTTCCCAACGCTTTCTGGAAAGGTGGACACAATTCGAAAGGACCACTCAACGAAACCCCAATTCGTACCATAAAAACGCTCGTTCATTCTTTGACCTTATGTAAAGGGAAGGCTATTTTGGATTGTATCGATTACGGTAACGTAGGCTCATCTGACTATTCCGAATTAACGAGTTACATATCCAGAGTGTTGAGGTCAACCAACGCTGCTGGCGTTAATAATGTTAATGGAATTTCTAACTTAAGTTCCAACAATATAAACAAATCATATGCCTCCGACGGTCAAAACGTTACTCTCGAGTAAAAATGTTTGTTTAATAGTCTCATCTGTATTTTTTATATTAAACTTAAATTTGTATTCTGAATGTGATTGGTTAAATATTTTTAATTTCTCTTGCAAGTGATTTAACAAGAAATATATCATTAGGAAATCATAAGATAACCAAAAACAATGATAACATTGAATCTGGTCTGGTTTTTAAAAAATATCAATTCAATATGATTTTTTTTTAAACGGCAATATTGGCCCTCGATACAATATTTAATATCACCACAACCCTAATAAATCGATCAGAATATTTATTTTTATCAGATGTCTAAGTGTCAATCTACGTAATTATAGGATGAGCACTAGCACTATACAAACATTTTTGTATTTCCTTTTTTATGTTTGTTTATAGTGGAATAGATAACCCAGCATCGAGAGATGACCAGAAACCTCGCCAATTAGTCGCAGTTTCTCAACTGGCTAAGTCAGATCAAGATCGTTTAGCTGCCATTTTTGTTAGGATCGGAGATCGGGAGACGAGCCGCGCTGGTCTTGAGGCACTATACGACTTTCGTTTGACGCACCCGCTCGTCGATATCGAGACCAAGCTGGCGGCCAGCACAAAACTTTTTCGCGACTACGTAGAAAAGGGCTTAGCCCACATCGCTCAATCCAGGGCTGTCCCTATAGCCAATTATGCCGCCTCCGAAATCCGCCAACACGAAGCCTATTTGGGCAAGGTACAGCATACCTAACGTTTTGTATGTGCTGCGTCCACACCAGTTTAGCTTTTTTTACGATAATCTAATTGGAGGGATATCCCAAATTACTAATTTTATTCATTTCTTTTTAAATTTTATTAAAATTATAAAGTAACTTTATTTTGGTATTGCTTCCCTGATCAATTGAACAGAATATACCTTATATACAAAAAACACTTTACGTTAATAAACGATAATAAGAAAATATACAAAATACTGTCGCAGCTTTAAGCAAAAATAATTATCAAAATCAATGGTACTACAAAAGCGTATTGGCACAAAAATCTATTCTTGCTCATAAATTTTCTGAAGATTGGGGATAAACCCCCATAAAGTACTAAACTAATATAAGGTTAATTCATAATTTAATATTTGTATCAGATTCGCCTCAAAAATAAACACATCAACATTCCTTTGATTCAAGATACGGACAAAAGATTGACGACTAGTGATTGTGCACATTTATTGGCCAAACATGCACAATTTTTAGAGGATCGGAGAAACACAGAAACTAATCCTATCAATTTAGCATGATTCCAAACCATATTTTAAGTAGTAATAAGCTTGCTCCACTATTCGCTCATATCATTACTCGTTTCAAAATATAAAACTAATTTATATATTATTATATTTGTATCTATCATAATATTACAGTAAGATTATATTATATGCCTTTATTCTAATATTATTTTCAACATCTTGATGGATAGTAGTATAATATTTTTGGATATAACAAATTTTTTATAAGGTTTACGCCAATCATAGTAATTGCCTATAATACAGATCATTTTATAACAACGATATGATAATTGTTATTTATTTATATATAATTTTATTGATTTTGTTGTATATCGATAGTAATAAGCTTTTATAAACCGCATCTTTATTTATAGCTAATTTATTTGATATTAGATTTTATTGTGTATTATATTTTGACTAATATTATTTTTAGAAGAAAAAAAAAATTTTTCATAAACGTTTGTATTTTTTTTTAAAAAATATTTTTTACTTCTAATTAAAAAGTATACCTAATTATACCAATGACATAATAATACCTAAGTGCACATCAGTGAAAAACAGCTGGGGATGCCATTTTGATTACCCATATCATTAAAATTTTTAAACGAGAGGCCAATTTATTCCTATGTCTGACGCGCAAATTATCCATTTAATAGTAGTTTATGACATGAGAATAGTTGATATATGAGTTACCAAAATGGCGGGTCCAGCTGATTCGCATTCAACGACGCTTTCAAACGTATTATTATGAATGCATCGTCAGTCTAGGTATGTATTAATATATCTCATTGTATTAATGAACACAAATGTATAAGGATAATATATTATTCGCTTAAATTACAATTATTTAACATTTCCTTATGAATCTTTCCACACCAAAAAATGACTTTTTTTTATAATGTTGAATAATCCGGTTTTGAAAATATTTTAAAAGAAATTAATTTTTCGAATCGAATATTCGACGAATCAAATCGAATAATGTTTTTATTATACATACGAATATGGAATAATGCAAAAATACTATGGTTAAAATAGTGTTGTTAAATGGCTCGTTTTGAGCCGATTTTTTTAAAACGGTTAAACCAATATGGATTTCGCTAATAGATGTCTAAACCTTTGTTCCGTCTTCTGGCTAAATCTTCAGGCTCGCGTGATATTTTGTAGATAAAATAATCAGTTAGCCGTTTTTAAAAAATCGGCTCAAATCGAGCCATTTAACAACACTAGTTAAAAGTAATGAATGTTTGTTAACACTGGTAAGGATACGCTTTCTTATTATTACAATTTCAACTTTAAGCATCAGTCTCTGTGGGGGATATGTTTTGGAATATGAAGTTTTAGGCTTACTAAGATGGATGCCATCTATTTTCCTTATCTTTCTATCCCTTTCCTTTTCTACCCCCCACCCCCTAGATTTTCTTTTATATTATATCAACAAATTCATCTTTTCGTGATTCATGTTCTTTTCCTTCTCGTTTTTAATTGATTGGAAAGCCTATTTTACAGCGAACTGAATCGTTATGTTTAGGGGTTTGATTTTGTTTCAGAAGCAAAATATCTTGGAGGTTACAGTTCAGAAGAATTAACAAGATTTTTTTTTTAAAAAAATTAATAATGGTCTTGAAAATTCTTTCTTTAGATTGTTCAAAACACACGGCAAAAAAAATCGTAAAATGCTATAAATTTTGATGCAAATAAATATTATTTTTAATAATAAACATAGCTAAATAAGATAATTTATAATGGATATTATTTAGGTCATATGAATATGGTTTAAATTAATTAATGTCTTAACACCTAAATGTACACGTATAAACCAAAAATAAAGAATTTTCCATGGATAACGCTAGCAATGCAGTATTTCGGTTTCATTTCAAATCGATTATCGGCAATATCACGATATTTTTAAAATATTTTTTGGTATAATGTTTTACACGTATTTATAGATATATAAACCGAAAATGAACATTTTTCAATTAATATTACTTGCTAATTTGAACGATCGAATATTTAGTACGGTTTTGAGCTTGCATTCGTCAAATCATAATATTTTCAAAATATTTCTTAGGAAAATGTTTAACACGTAAATCATAAATTAAATATCAAAGAAACATCACTATTTTTTTAATTTTAAGGTTTTTATTTACCAATTTGACTAAACTACAAATGCCAAGGTAAACTGCAAATGCTTAGATAAAATTTTTTAATGAGGTTCATTTTCTTATTCTATAAATAACTTTAAAAGATTATATTCTTAGATATATTCAATAATAAATTAATAGTTGTATTTCCTTTTATCTCATAATAAAGAGTTTAAATCCTTTAGTATAATTAAATTAAAAATAATTATTGTTAAAGATGTTTTGAATGTTAAAATTTTTTGTATATTTTCTTTTTGTAAAATAATTTAAATGACCTTTGACAAATAAGGTTTTTGTGACAATTTAAATTAAAACTTTATTTTCTCATGTTGAAATTACAATATTTACATAATAAAAGATCAAAACAAAAAAAATTAAATGTTTATTATATAGTTTATTATCAATATAAGGTATAATAATTTAAATTTTCATTATAATAAATTTTAATATATTTAAAAATGTTTGAAAAATATATAATAATACTATTAAAAAAAAGAACGGAGATGGTGTGATGCAGGGAAACAAAAATGAAAAAGGGACGTAAGCGTTGTCTATGATAGCTCTTTGGCTAGAAGGCTACCATTGAAACTGATATAATTAGCTTTGTGAATCGCTATGGATAATCGTTGACGAAGAAAAAAACCCTCTCGTGGTTCTTCTGAGAGTTTGCTGATTTGTGATCCTAAGTTTTTGAAAAATGCTAAGGCGAGTTTGCCGAAGGTGCCAAGAGTGGTTGATATGATTGGGATGAAGCAATGATCGTTTATTATTTCTGTGTATTTAGAAATTTTAAGTTGTTCCTTCTGGTCAAGGATGTTAATGGCGTGGTTGGATGGGGCCAAGGGGTCAATACAGGAATAGTCCCATACCAAAAGTTGGCCTCTCCTCCATGGGATTTGAGAGATCCCATCAGGACGTTTACCGTCAGATCTAAAAAGACCCTGTGGTTCTAACGTGGAAGGAATTTGGGTGGATTTCAGAGCATGTTGGATGATTGTATTACATTGCTTGTGTCTGATGAATCGTCCATTGCAGGAGCGACAATGTAAACTGTCTACCCTTCGAGTCAACTGGCGAGTTGCACCCTGAGCAGATGTGGGGGTGAGTGATGGAACAATTTAGACGAATGCCGATGGCATGGGTAAATTCATTGTTGGATAGTTGAAGCTGAAGATTGGTAGATGGGATGGCCTCAAGAAACTCATGTCCCGTACCATTGAGCAAGGAAGAGAATAGGGTGCGGTCAGTAGATTGCATGCTAGATAAGAGAGTTTCAACGCAGCGAGCAACCACTGGTGCATCCCAGTCTTTCTGTTTATGGGTTGTGGGGGGATGAGAATCAGCATTGATCCTTGTTTTCCAAATATCCATAGCCACGATTAAGGAAAGGTCTTCTTTAGAATTATGGGCGGTGGTTATTGGCTTTGTCAAGAGACTACTCGATATGAAAGTAGTTGTTGTTAAGTCAAGTGGAGATCTGATGCCGAGACCACCAAATTTGGTTGGAAGAGTTGCTTGGGCCCAAGCGGTTTCGTTGAATCTGATATTTACTATTTTTTCGGTTAAGTCCTTTATTCCTTTTTCGTAAGTTTGGAGAGGAATAGGATATTTAAAAATTGGTGTTGACCGAAGTGCGTAAAGAATCCTTGGTATAAAAAAGAAATTTTTTAGCAAAAAAAAGGACTTGTGTGATGGAAGAAGTGTAAAGATGTCCTCCAGTTTAAGGAGTATGTCAAGTGTGGAATGAAGAAAGGTGCTTATTGCCTCGTGTCCTCCAACAGGCGATCCTAGATGTGTTAATTCAACGCTTGATGTGAATTTGAAATCGTGAGTGTTGGGAGCATTAGAATTTAAAAGTGAGAATTCAGATTTGCTCTGGTTAAGCGAAAGTCCAATGGCTGTGCCCATTTCTTTAATTATGGTGACTGCTTTGGCAATTTCACTACAGGGACCACTCAAGATTCCATCATCAATATACCAAGCGTGGAGCGATAGAGTACATGAAGAGTTTATTGATTTTATCATGTCATTGATTCCAAGACTAAAGAGAAGGGATCCGAGAGGGTCACCTTGTTGGATACCCTCGACAGAAAGTATCTTTTCTTTGTTGAATTGTAAGATTGTTGGTGATTGGTAGCAAGAGAAAAGAAATTTGGTATAAGCGGGGAAATGGAAGCAAGTTGATTACAATCAAAATAAAAATGTGTATCTTTATATAAAAAAAAGACAAGTATATATAGTTTTAAAGTAATTGAAAACATATGCATAATAACATTAATATAAATTTTAAACATAAAAATTTAATTTAATCGCCTGTAACTATTTATATTTACACATCTTAACATCTCTCTCTCTGAGTAATTCTTTGCTATTCCAGTTTCTCTTATTTCTGTCCTATTCATCATCTCAACGTCTCATCATACTTCTTTAGTTCGTCTCTTTGTTCGTTATCATTATCATTTAATGAATTATAGTAGAATAATTATAATAAGAAGCATATCGAATGGTCCATAATGATAGAATGATAATTGATTTTTTATTATAATTTTTATAGCGTTTTTTTTATTTCTATTTTTTAATGTTTATTAAATCGCGTGTTGTTTATAATCTGTTTTTCCAAATAATTTTTATATTCCTTGACATTCATTACATAGTCTTTGAAATGACTCGGTAAACGTTTTGCTCTTACAGGTCTTTCATCTCTTTCCCCTCCAAAATTTCTTATCGGGTTGTTCACCGTTACTGTCTCGCATGATCTTTTTTTTTATTTGGTCTATATATCTTCTTATTATTTTACAACCAGTGTCTATTCTGTATAATAATTCACTCTTTTTCACTGACAATGCCTTTGTCCCATTTGTTTTCAATGAATGTTTTATACCATACGTTGTCTCCTACCATTATTATGCTGTTCGTTGTTGTTATCTTTGTCATCATTTTTTCTTTATTGATCACTGGTTTCAATAGATCCCATTTTATCCTTGTATCATGTGAAAATAATAGTTTACTCGGTGCTATGCCTGTTGAGCTGTTCGGAGTATTACGATAATTAAATAAAAACCTTTCTAGAGCTATGTCTAAATTGGTGTTCTCTCTTTCCATATTTCTCTTCATACTTATTTTGAAGGTACCCACCATCCTTTCCACCTGATCATTGGATAGCTGATGGTAAGCAGCGGTTAGGGTGTGTTTGATTCCATGATCTTTGCAAAATTTATCGAAGTAACTCGTGAAGTTTGTACCGTTATCAGTTACTATTTCTTTCGGTATTCCAAAAATACTGATTGTTTTCATAAGTTCTTTTAAAGTGATATCTATTGTGATAGATTTGACTGGAGTTATTATTGGAAATTTGCTGTATGCATCTATTATTATTAACCAAAATCTTTGATAAAAAGGCACCGTATAGTCTATGTGTATTCATTCAAAGGGTTTAGAAGTAGTAACCCATGGATGTTGAATTGAATTGGGATTCGATGCCCAAATATTACATGATTTACAATTTTTTACTTCAAGATCGATACTCGTGTTCATACCTGGCCAATACATATAATCCTTGGCTAATGCTTTGGTCTTTCCAGCACCTAAGTGTCCGATGTGTAATTCCTTCAACATAGTTTTTCTCAGCCTGCAGGAATCACAATTTTGTTTTCTTTGAACAAACAATTATTTATAATACTTAATTCCATTTCCATGTTTTCGTATGATTTGTTTTTTTTTATACCATCACCTTTCCTTATGTCTTTAATAATATCCAATATTTCTTTGTCTTTATATGTTTCGTCTAATACTTTATTAAAATTAATCGGAATATCCCATAATTTATTTTTTGTGTTGTCTGTACTTATATTATCAATAGTTTCCTTATCTACACTGAGTGGTAATCTTGATAGACAGTCAGGAACTGTCTCCCCGGAGGCGAGGGTTCGTATCCCACCGCTTTCTCACTTTGAAATCACAGTATTAAAATCAAAATAAAAATGTGTATCTTTATATAAAAAAAAGACAAGTTATAGTTTTAAAGTAATCGAAAACATTTGCATAATAACATTAAAATGAGAAAAATTTAAACATGAAAATTAAATTTAATCGCCTGTAACTATTTACACATCTTAACAGGTTCAGGCGACCTTTTCGTATTCATTCTTTCTTTTTCATTTTTTTGAAATATATTTATATGACCTTTAACTTATTATACTTTTCTTTTTTGATATGTAAAAACTTATTCTTATGTGTATCGTGTTAGCGTGGAGTCATTTTGTATAAATAAGCATTTTATTTTGTGATTAATATTTTTTTTAAATTTTTTTTTGCGCATTTATTCTTTTAATTTTTATTTGTGATTAATGTTTTTTTTTGCGCATTCATTCTTGTGATATATTATAAAAAAAATTGCTATTTTTAAAATTAGAAAAAATTATTTTTTATTATGCATTAATTAAATAGATATATATAGAGAAAAAAAGAAATAAAATTATTATTACGTTTGTTATATTTTTTTTAAAAAAAATTCCTTCATTCATTTTATTTTGTCTTGTGAAAAAGAAAAAATTATTTGAGATTTCTTTAAGAACAAAAAAGTTAAAGAATAAGAATAATATTTGACTTTCAAAAAATTAAATATAAGCAGTATTATTTATACATTAGTATTTAGTATTTGACATTTATTTTGTAAATAATATATATATATAGACTGTAAAAATATAAAAATTTTTAGTGTTAAAAATATATAAATTTTTAGAGTTAAAATTTAAAATAAATAAAATATAAAATCCATAGCCTTTCATAGAATTATTAATTATAATTACATTTTATATTTCATCAATATTAAATCCGCAAGTTGGCGTATCATTATTTTAAGAAATAAAATTAAAATTTTTCTTTGTTTTTGTATATTTTAAAATCATATTATATTATTATTTAAAAAGGTGTTTGACGTGTTTCACATGTTTGACTAAACTGCAAATGCCAAGGTAAATTGCAAATGCTTAGGTAAAAATTTTGAAATTTCCTTGATAATTGTTTCTCTGATAATTATCGTATCTAGGTTTCCATTGATATCTATGTACGTTATTTGCTTGCGTATTCATCCCTTTATCGTGATCATCGTATCTCATCATCCTTCTATCCGTATCCATTTGATTGTCTCTCTGCATCTCTATTTGTTTTATTTCCATAGTTTCTCCTTCTATTTTTATGTTATCAATTTTATTAATTATTTTATCATACGCTTCTTGTTCCTCAATTTTCCTTTCCTATTTTTAATATCTCTGGTATATCTACACTTTCAATATGTAAAATTTTCTGCCGTATTTCTTTATTAATTGAAAATATTTTTATTCTCTCAATCGCTCTACTATAATACTGAATTTGTATTTATTACTCAACATACATAATCTAGTTACCCAATCACTGAATGTTTCATTTTTTTCTTGTACAACTTCACTAAATTCTTTACGTTATATACTTGTCTGGATGTAATAGTCTAAATCTTTCGAGTACGATTGACGGATTGCTAAACTCTGTTGGAGTACATATCGCTTTTAGTTTCAAGTATTCTTCTTAGGGAAGTTTTTGCGTGAACGCGTACGCCTTCTCCGCGTCTGAAAATTGTGGATCTCTAAAAATAGTATCAAATTTTTTAAAAAAACTTCAATATTATTATTATAATTTGGACACTCAATGAAATTATTTTTAACATTTACTAGGTTTCATTATATTTTATTATATCATATTATATCAATGTTTTATATTTATAATTTATTATATATATATCTAAATACAATACAACTATTCTATATTGTTAGTGTCTCTAATTTCTTTGATAACGGTTCGTGCATCTATATATCGCTTGCCATTGATAAGTCTGTAAGCATAATGAATGTCTTCTAGCCTGTCATATAGTAAAAGAATGATTGTTTTGCTTTCATGTAAATCGTATGTCCAATCCTTTTTATTATTATCATAAAATTGTCGAATATAAAAATCATGGTTATAACGATAAGAAAATCTGCCAACATAATAATTCTATGGAAGGCTATGGATTTTATATTTTATTTATTTTAAATATTAACACTAAAAATTTGTATATTTTTACATTCTATATATATATATTATTTACATATCAAAAAAGAAAAGTATAATAAGTTTTTAAAAATATAAATCTATTTTAAAAAAGCGAAAAAGAAAGAATGAATACGAAAAGGTCGTCCGAACCTTATTTGTTAAAGGTCATTTAAATTATTTTACAAAAAGAAAATATACAAAAATTTTTAACATTCAAAACAACTTTAACAATAATTATTTTAAATTTATTTATATTAAAGGATTTACTATTTATTATGAGATAAAAGGAAATACAACTATTAATATCTATTCATTTTTTATTATTATATCTAATAATAATATAATTTTTATTAAGTTATACTAAAGTATATATCAAAATTTTTTACCTAACCATTTGCAGTTTACCTTGGCATTTGCAGTTTACCTTAGCATTTGTAGTTTAGTTAAACCCTGTATTTACACCCAAATATAAAAATTATGCGCTAACCAAAATTAATCTGGTTTCCTAAGATTATATTTTCATAATATACTTGTTAAATTTTAAAATCTTAAAATAAAATTTAGGTAGGTTGTAAGGCTGGTAAATATTGTTGTAATAATTAGTTTTTATTATTTTAAATTCTATAACTTGGTACTTGGCCAGGATAATTTTATATTCATAATATATTTTTTTAAATAATTTTTTTTTATATAAAAAATTATGGATACGTAATAATGTTATACAAATTAGTGATTATTTAATATTTTTGTAAAAACAGACGAAATAATGTTAATCCAGACTATTGTTTAATTTAAAAAATTTTTTTTAATAATTATTCTAAGTTCAGTGTATATAAAGAAACTAATTTTGCTTATAGAAGACATTCATTGTTTTTTTACTTTAAAATTTGTATAATTAATATAACTTTATTGTTTAATTAATAAATTACTACTCTACAAGATTTAATTTCTGACTCTTATACTCATAAATTAAAAAAAAATTCCCATTGTAAAAATAAAATTATATGGTATTTAATTTCAATTTTTAATAAAAAATTGATTTATGTATAAGGTATATGTCATTGGTATAAGGGAAGACTATTCATATTAAAGACGAAACGTTATCAAAGAAATTAGAGACACTAACAATATAGAATAGTTGTATTGTATTTTGATATATATATAATAAATTATAATTATAAAACATTGATATAATATGATATAATAAAATATAATGAAACCGTTAGTAAATGTTAAAAATAATTTCATCAAGTGTCCAAATTATAATAATAATATTGAAGTTTTTTTCAAATTTGATACTAATTTTAAAGATCCTAATTTTCAGATGCGGAGAAGGCGTACGCGTTCACGCAAAAACTTCCCGAAGAAGAATACTTGAAACTAGAAGCGATATGTACTCCAACAGAGTTTAGCAATCTGTCAATCGTACTCGAAAATTTAGACTATTACATCCAGACAAATCGTATATAATGTATTTAAAGAATTTAGTGAAGTTGTACAAGAAAAAAATGAAACATTCAGTGATTGGGTAACTAGATTATGTATGTTGAGTTATAAATACAAATTCAGTATTATAGTAGAGCGATTGAGAGAATAAAAATATTTTCAATAAAGAAATACGGCAGAAAATTTTACATATAGAAAGTGTAGATATACCAGAGATAGTAAAAATAGGAAAGGAAATCGAGGACAAGAAGCGTATAAAATAATTAATAAAATTGATAACATAAAAATAGAAGAAGAAACTATGGAAATAAAACAAATAGAGATGCAGAGAGACAATCAAATGGATACGGATAGAAGGATGATGAGATACGATGATCACGATAAAGGGATGAATACGCAAGCAAATAACGTACATAGATATCAATGGAAACCTAGATACGATAATTATCAGAGAAACAATTATCAAGGAAATAATTTCAAAATTTTCACCTAAGCATTTGCAATTTACCTTGGCATTTGCAGTTTAGTCAAACATGTGAAACACGCCAAACACCTTTTTAAATAATAATATAATATGATTTTAAAATATACTAAAACAAAGAAAATTTTAAATCTTATTGTTTAAAATAATAATACTCCAACTTGCGGATTTAATATTGATGAAATACAAAATGTAATTATAATTAATAATTATATGGTAGGTTATGGATTTTATATTTTATTTATTTTAAATTTTAACACTAAAAATTTATATATTTTTACAGTCTATATTCGTCGGCCTAGAATTGGACTGCTCCACTTGCGCAAATGTTTAAAATGAGAAAATCAACATTAAAGTTTAAAATCATCTATAGGAAAAACTTATTGCTCAATTTAATTAAAAATTTCAGAGATAATTTATCCTTTTGTTGCTTAATTATAGCTTAAAAAATTTTTGCTCAAAAAATTTAATTTAATAAAATCATAATGCAAGTAGAGCAAATATAACACTTTATGATTTTTTTTTAATGTTCAAAATGCTCTATTTATATTTTATTAATGTAATTTAATAAATAAATAACTATATCTTTTTTTTCTTTTCTATTCATACAATAAATAAAAATGAATAAAATTAATAATTTTTTCGATATATTCTCTATCAGATCTGGGTGCAAACTCTAACTTTAACACTCTCCACTTCAAAAAAAATATAAGTATGAATAGTTTTTATAATTTAAAGAATCTTTTACCCTTCTTTTACATGGAGACCTAACAATAAATTTGCTATAGAAAGATCCCTTAGCTTCATCAGTTAAGCTCCAAAAAACTTCATGAATAATTTTTCTCTGATCTACATTAACTTTTAGATGACATTGAAATATACATTTATTAGAATGATCATTCTGAACCACCTTTGCTCTTTTCAAATCACCTTTGATATTGATATAGGCCTCACCACATTCCCTTAGTCTTTTTCTTTCATTTGCTTTGCTTCTAGAAATATTAAAAAATTGTTAAATTTCATTATAAATATTAAAATTTTCAATTTTTATGAGAAAGTAATGCTTAATAATTTATTTAAATTATGAAAGTAAATTATTAAAAAAATTGTATTTTTAATTTTTATATGAGCAAGTAATGCTTAATAATTTATTTAAATTATGAGCAAGTTAATTATTAAAAAATTGTTAAATTTCATTATAATTTAATTTTCAATTTTTATATGAACAAGTAATGCATAAAAATCTTAAATTATAAGCATAATTTAAAAAATTGTTAAATTTCATTACTGTATATAATAAAAAATTTACCTTGACATTTAATTTGGAATAGAGATATGGAATGAAAATATTTTACGATTCAATATAGAAAAAAAAATTAAAATAGGAGGGAAAACAACACGTGATAAATAACATAATAGGATAGGCCATGCATATGAAGCAAAAAATACATTGTTATATGCAAATAGCGCAAAATTGACAGAGCTATAACTTTGGCAAAAATTAAGATTTTTTATAATGGTTTTTATTTTTATATATATTGGGAATAAATTAGTAATTATCTACTTCTAACTCAAAATGAAAATGTCGAGTGGAGCACTCCAATTCTAGACCGACGAGTTATTTAAATTAATAAAGAAAATAAATTATTTTATTACCGCCAGGGCTTAATGACTATCCCTGAGTTTAATTCCCTATCAAATATATTTTTCTGATCTAATCCCCAAGTTAATTCCTACATCACTAATGATTTTTAAATTCGGCTAACTTAATACTTTAACTATAAAAATATTTCACAAACCTATAAATTTTGCTCGTAGATGGCAAAAAAAAGGAGATTTGGGACACCTATCAGCAAAATCTCGAGAATCGCACAATATTTTTTTAAAATTCAACCGTTTAACAATACTACTATTAAAATCAAGTATCTTTTTCAGAGACCTACAGGTCCGTTACCCAGGGAGGGTCGAATATTTTAATTCGCTATTATTATCTATAAAAATTAAAAATAAATATGTATAAATTGTGTATCATAGAACAATATGACACATATCATATTTTCCACTTTTTCGATTCTTAGAAAATATTTCTAGTATAATATTATTCAAAATAATCATTATTGATAGATAGATATTCAATCAAATCAAAACCAATATTCAAAATAGAATATATTTTGTGGGAAAAAATTATTTTATAGATAAGTATCATTTTATCTCTCCTTTGTTCTCAGTCCCAAATTCGGGCAATTACGTATGCCAGGGAAGAGTGTGAAAAATGACCGGTAATTATTAAAATGACCATATTAAATTTCAAAGGGGAAGAGGAAATAGAAAGGAAATTACCATCGATGAAATAGAGAGTTGAGATTAGATAATTTGAAAAATATATAGCTTTCAGCATTCTGGACCGATCCTGAAAATATACAACCCGGGCCGGGTATGTAGATAAAATATTGATTTATGACAAAAATAGGATATGGAATAACCAAATTTTCGAGCGACTATATTTTACTAGCATGTTTTTTTTACATCTTTAATCCCTCCATAATTGCTTAATGAGACAGCCTTTAAGATAATCAATTTATATATTTTTTTTAGCATTCAACCCAACCAATCTAATATTTTATTCGCGTGGCAAAAAAAAATTCAATCTTAAAATCAAACTCACGTAAATATATATAATGTGTATTTGTAAAGATATAATTTGTTACATAAAAAATTCTCTAAAATTATAATGATCACGGAAAAAAATATTTAATTATGAATAAAATTTATTTTAAACAACGATGTGTAAATGTATATTGTGTATTTGTAAGGAAAAATTTTTTCTAAAATTATAATGATTACAGAAAAAAATATTTAATTATGAATAAAATTTATTTTTAACAACGATGTGCTTTTGCGATAAAATATTTAACTAATCAAGTTTATATAATATAACAAGAAAAAGTTATATAATAATTATTCTCATAACAAAAAAAAAATTATGCCGTATCACAATTACCCAAATCAATTTGTCATTAATCCAGTAGAAGTAAGAATGTTATAAATATTGTTGTAACGCGGAAGGCTTGTAAAATGCGATCTCAGAAGTAATTCTCGCGATCAATCCTTCTTCACGAAAGACCAAGTGTCAACTAAATTGAGTAAAATAAATAAAGTTTTTTCATAAATGATACTCGATAGTGTTTACAACATGAAATATTATATCATCAATACATTATCAAGACCATCACCACGAGAGAAACTCCTATTAGCTAGTATACCCCCTCCCCCTTTCATCAAACACTAATTATTGATTAAATATTCAATAATAATGATTCTGGTTTAGAATTCGATTAAAAATTAAAAGATGTGGAATCATTTTTAGAGCAATACAACTGCGTACATGAGACTTTATACAATATTATTTATTTTGACTTCAAAAGCAAGATGTTATAAGTTACGAAAAGAAAAGATCTTCTGGTAATAAAAGTAAATCGTAAGAGGTTGCAAAAAGACATAATTTCGTTCATGACATAGGCGTAGCCAGGGAGGGGGCAAGGGGAAATCCCCCCCCCTCTTCAGAAATTTGTCACTTTTTATGAATATCATTTTAGGTTAATAAAAAATATCCCCCTTAGTCCTTTTACCACTCCTTGACTCCCAAAAATGTGTGCATATATCATAAGCAATAATTTGAAAGAAAGAATGTAAAAGTTGTTATTTTTTTATAAAACTATTCATCATAATTTATACATTTTTAGAAAAAAGCATTTATGTATAAAAAAGCGAACCAAAAATGTTTTTTAAGAAATGGAATATAAGCCAAAGATAAGTCTTAAGACAAAAATGAAATGTAATAATTATTAGATCCATAAAATTAGTAAATAATATAAAATATCAAATATAATTTTTTATAAAGTGAGTAATTTTAATTTATTTATCTTAATAAAAGAAAAATATAATTATAAAACTATTGATAAAATTAAATAAAAAAATAAAAGCACAATACAAACAGTGGAATATTATATGTCGTAGATTTACAGTATATCTAATTTTATCAATTATCATGACAATCAAGTAATTTTTACCAATATAGCGAATTATATATTTTATATGAAAACTATAAAATATTGACAAGGACATCAGAAAATATCTTTTAAAGAAATTGTGGGATGATTAATTTTTAATATCATTTTTTTAAATAAATAGATGGCGTTAAATAATTGAATGCAAATTATTGCTATATTTATTATGAAGAGCGTTGATTAGTAAAATTTGTTAAAATATTAACTTTAATATATTCTCCAACTGTCAATATGTCTGTAAAATTGGAATTTTACCTAGTATTTTGTAACTAATTCTATATAATAGAGGAATATCAACTATATGTCTCCTTACTTTTTATAAATAAATAAATTATTACCATGCTTTTATATTAATATTACAAGTAATTTATTATATTTTATATAAACTAATAAAAATATATTCCATATTTGTTCCAGGCTTATTTTTTTTTATTAAAATTAACTTCCTATCTTGTAAAAATATTTTATGACTATATATATAGATAAGGTAACCCACAAAATGGGGTCTGGGGGCAAAGCCCCCAATAATTTTTTAATTCCCCCCCTTCCTTAAGAAAATCCTGGCTACGCTATGGTTCATGATATCACATTTTAAACCTTTCGGGAACGCGACACGTCTGGATGTATTGGTAAATTCTGGTTGAGCCTGGACAAATTTTTCAGCTTCATCGTATTGGGTCAGGTTAACCGTTTCTGTGGTGTTGGTCAAATTTTGGCTAAAAAAGAGTGGACATATAAAATTTTAGGATCAAAGTTTTCTAGGATTCTTGAACCTTTGCGATCCCCTAATGACACTACTGAAAATAATAATTGCGCCTAAAAACATTTATGTACTAAATAAAGAACTCAAATGCAATAAATCAAATGTCGTGTTGTGGATGTGAAAAAAATAAATAAATAACTGTAAGCTAATTAGATAAGAGCAAAAGAAGAAGTTAGATTGTTAAGGAGAAAATTATATAGTTTGTGATATAGGAAGAAATAGGGGTGGGAGGAAAGCATCACAGGATACCAGAGGATAATTAGAATGGGGAAAGGAGAAGATGTGTGGTAAGAGAGCCTTTCTAAGAAACATCTGTAGTCCCTTATCGGAATCAAAAAAATATCAAGATATTTTTGTTATTCCCTCATCTCGTGCTACACGTTAAATCTAAGATAATCAGCATCATCTCCGATAATTTTATGAGGTTTAATCTATTATTTTCATTCTAATTTCTATTGTAAATTTCTTGCATTATAAATTATTCTTATAACAAGTATAATATAATCTAATAATAATTATAGATAGTGGGTGATGGAATATAATAATATGTCTGATTCAATCTATGTAAATGTAGAAGTAGTATTTTGTGTATGCACAGTTTTATCACTATAGTTCTGATCAGAATTGGCCGACTTACCTAATTTATATCCCAGGCCTCTATTCGAGTTCCGTAGACCATTAACATTATAAATAAAATATTATTAACCAAATAACCCGAATAAATGCTTATTTTATATCCCCAATTCTTCATTTTTCCTTGATTGAATATCAAGAATTTAAAAAAAATGAATAAGAAAGATAAGATAAAAAAATAAATATATGGAGGAAAGTGGCAAAAAGTAGTAAAAAAAAATTGCTTAAGTGATTTATTTAGCTATAGTCACATTTTAGTTGACTCCAAAATTATAATATATTATATTTTTTATTATTAATAAATATCATATCCAAATTCATTAAATATTTCATATCCATATCATTATTTTTGTAATAAATAGATAAATTCCGATATTGTCGATTACCTAAATTTAATGCATTACCCTAATTAGAATAAATTAGGGTTAGCAAAATTAGTGATTTTTTTTGATTTAAATCTTGATTTAAAGCAAATATTTAAATTAGAGAATTTACAGATTTAAATCGAAATAAATAATAATTATATTTACCTTAATATAATATTTCTTTGTAAGTAAAAAGTTAATGCTCTGGGAGATCAGGTCAAGAAATTATTTAAAAAAATATATATTGATAAATCATGAGCTAATTTGATATTTCGTGAAATCAAAATCCGACTTTCAATCAAAAATTCGATGATATGTGACAACCGTTTTAAAAAAAATGTTAACTAAAACGTTACCTAATATGATATTCTAAGAAAAAACTGTTCATCCCAAATTTAAAATTCCATTTGTTTGACTAATAAAATTAATTTTAGCTACTGTTATTTCCCAATTGGGTCTTCTGATATATTAGTATTTAAGATATTCGTTAATACCTAAATTTAAAATACACTTGCTTAATAATTTTTTTGTAAATGTTCTAGTATGGGACCAAAAATTTCAAAACTAGAATAGTTCTTCAATTATATTATGATTAATATGGTTTAAATCTTTTTTTTTCTGATGATAAATCGATTGTTTATAACAAAATATTACACGAATAGAATAATCAATCTAATCACATTTAAAATGTTTGGGTTATATGACAAAATTAAACAAAAAGAAAGATTTAATAATATATAAATTGGTGTTGTTCTTATAACCCACAATCCTGAAAAATTAACAATATTATAATACTTTTACATACACATTTCCTATCCTATCTTCTAACCTCAAAATATGTTTCAAATTTAATAAAACAATGAAACCTAAGTGGCAATGGAACGTGGCTAATTTTATATCTTCAACCAATCTCTCATCTATCAATCATGATAAAATTCTAAGCTACATCTGACCCGTTTAATAAAATTAATGTTTTCCAATGAAATAAAAAAAAATGAATGATGGTTAGCAGGACCATTAATTCATAGTAAAACAATCGACAGCTTCAGTAGAGTATTTTTATCATATGGAGTGTGTTCCAAACTTAGAACCAATTTCGAGTACATGAAAAACTGCAGTGCACTGTCAAAGTTAGTCATAAAAAAAACGATCTTTAAAATAAAACTTAAAAAAACAAATAGATTTTTTAAATTGTATTGCATTATTATATTTATAAAATTATTTTTATGGTAAATGCTAAAAAAACTGATATTTCTGTTATTTTTAATTTTAGTCTTTTTTTAAGGACTGCAAACCCTGAATGAACCTAGTTAAAAGATATTTCACTGAAGCAGAACAGAACTTTTTCTTAGGAGGGTTCACAGCCCTTGGAATATTAAATGATTTCTCACTACAATGAGACCCAAACAATTGATTATGTCAAAAATTGAAACGATGAAATACAAAATAAATCGAATAATTAAGCATTTTTCATAAAAATTTATTTAATTCTAAAATCATGTAGGTCAATATTTATCCTTATGATAAATATTTTCATCAAAATATTGATTTTTATTTGCCAACCGTAATATATATATATATATCTTGAGCTCAACATAGAGTTTCCAAATTCCATTTATTATAATCAGATCACAGGATGGACAAGCATTAAAGTTTTTTAATAACTGAGAAGATGGGCAGGATCCTAGAAAACCCTGATACAAAAGATGAACCCTTGCCCGGGTCACACAACCCCACTTTCCCATTGAAAACTACCAAAGTATTGGGACATCAAACTTATTTTTTGGAACCAGAATCCTCGGAAATGCAACTCAAGGCTTAATTCCAATAAATTTTTTTGGGGAAGCTCAACAAAAGGTCTACCTCTTCCATAAGAAAATCCTGGCTGCACATATGGTGACTAATAGCGGATTGATATTTAGAATGGGAATTCAGGAATATATAAATAAATGGTTACTAAAAGGAAGATTGCAGACATAAGTTTAGGAGAGGTTAATTAAGGGTAAGAAAATATCTGACATTTCAAGCTTATGCCTATCCCACATTAAAAATTTTGCCTCATCTCGTAAAAAAAAAACAACTTGTCTTAAGATTTTCTGCCAAAAATGATTATTTATATTCTAAAAAATATACTATGAATTACCAACATAGTCCACCCTCATTGTGAGACGATTTAATCAGCTTCTGCCATTGTTCGTGAGTTTGTTGTATGACCTTCAAAGCAAAGTCCTAAATTAAAAAAAAAGACCCCATTTAATAAAAAGTGAATAAATGCAATATACGTTTTTAACAAAGTAATCCCACCCTCCCCCCTTCCCCAACTCAAAATTCAATCATTTTTATGATTATCCTACCATTCCCCACCCATACTATCTAACTATTATAAAAACTGCTCTCCCCTTAAATTATGATTATAATTTCTTACTTTTAAGATATAAGAATTGTTTTGTTTCAAACACAAAATAAATTTATGGTTTGGATATGGACAACCTATAATAATTTGGTTAAATACCGTTAATTCATATTAATCCCAAAAAAAATTTGGGCTGAGCCTGGCCCAAAATAAAGAAAAATAGGCTGACGCCCAGCTTACAAGGCTCTAATTGATACGCGTTTTTTTTAAGTATATGAATGAACACTATAAATAATAGAATAAAAACAAAGATCCGATGATACAGTGACAATTCAAACTTTAAACTAAGAGACTGGCAAAGCCAAGCCTGCGAGCCTGGGAAAAAAAAATATATTCTCGCCAGGCCAGACGAATTGTTTAAAATATTTTGACGGGCTGGGGCGCAAATTTATATCTCATTGAAGTAGAAATTTCGTAGGAGGTAAGGCGTAATTATTAGATAGCTAAAAACCACAATAACATTATCCCTTTAAGTTTTCTCGTAAAATTAATATGAAGCCGTATTTGTAATCAATGCGCGGAAAAAAAAATATCTTAAAAAACTACAACCTCTACACGCACATACGAAAAAGTATCTTATTTAGTATGTATTTGTGTTGTTAAACGGCTCGTTTTGAGCCGATTTTTTTGAAACGACTAAACTCAATATTTTATCCAGAAAAATATTACGGGGCACAAAGGTTTGGACATCTATCAGCGAATCTCGAGTCTAACATTCAAGCTAAAATATTGAGTCAGCCGTTTTTAAAAATCGACTCAAATCGAGCCGCTTAATAAAACAAATATATTCATGGAGGTTTCATTATGTGGTCCACTCCTTTAGTAGATATTAAAGGTTGAAAGGTGGTTTTATAACCTCTACTTTAAACAAACAATCTGTTTACACGAAAATCATTTATATAAACAGTACAAAAAAAAATATATGTATAAATTTGCTATACCCTATTTCTTGGTTGATTATCGAAGGCAAATATATTACGATTTTTACCGGCAGGAACTTTGTAGTCCCTGAACCATTCAACCGTACTCTAAAAATATTATGGTTTACTCTTTTATATCATAGATTTTATCTGATCAAAAAAAAAATTTGCATATTTATAAAAATGACAGTGCCGAAGTCCATAACAAAACTTTTAACCTGTTCAAGAAATAAGCCCCCCCCCCACCTGCTCCAAGTAAAATATGTTTATTACTTGTAGATATCCTGGCATATGTTTCTCGACATCTTCAATATCTAATATGTAAATAAATTTTATTAAAAATATATTTAAGTAAGTGAATTGTTTTTTTTTTAAATAAAATAATATACATAAATAAAATGAAATATCGTAAATTAAGATCACCATTCAATTTTTCGGCCATAGGGTCAGTGATGTTGATAGATATTAGTTTCCAATCGGTTTCACCTGTTTTTTTTATTATAACGAGCATATAATCATTGGAGAAGATGCTTAAAAAAAAAAGTAAATTTTTGCTATATTAGGGATAATTAGATTAATTAAATATGTTTAATATGATTTGTTTAGTGGTAAAAGAGATGTGGGCGATATCCGCCTAGAACTTTAATACTTTAAGCTTAGGGACCTTCGATCTTGCTTACCTTTTTTTTTAATATAAGAGAGATAATATTCTTGTCATATTTATTTTTGGTAATGGTGAAATAAGTCGCGAGCAACGCCTAATTTTAGGGGAAAAAAGCTGTTTCAATACTTGATACTTCCTGAAGGAATATATTTGTGGGTGGGCTTTTGCTAGTGTTGTTAAACGGCACCCAATATTTTAGCCAAAGAAATATTGCCTAAGATTCCAGATTTCGCTATTAGATGTCTGGACCCTTGTGCCACCTATGAGCAAAATATTCGGGCTTGACTTATATTTTCTGGATAAAATATCGAGTTGGCCGTTTTTAAAAATCGGCTCAAATCGAGCCGTTTAACAACACTAGCGGTTGCACAAGTACGGAATATGGGAAACTGACATTAGGTCCACATAAAATTTCTAGAATTCATTTCCTCAAAAGGAGAAATATTGTAGATGGCTATCTTTGTCATAGATCTCCTCCTAACTTATAAGAGCACTAGCTAAATTTTCTTTGCTATGGCTAAAATATAAAAGATGTCACTTTTAATATTTAATTTCTATGTCACGCTGCTAGTGTACACATGACATACCACAAAAAATGACTCTAGATTTGAATGGCAAAAAAAAGGTTGAATACAAGAGATAATAGACATCTTAAAAAAATGGCTGTGCTAAAGTAAGCATCCATCTTGTTTCATTTCATAGCCATCAGGTGAGACTTTTATAGACTGTTCCTATATTAAGATCATATACCATATATATATTTACGCTTGAAAAACATTTTTATGTTCGTTTCATGTATCACCTTAAAGTGTTTATTTCATTTTCGCTTGAAAAGTATTTTTACTTATATGAAAACAATATTTTTTTATCTAGGAATATTTACATCTCAATTTTTTTTACAAGAGACGAGGTCACTATGTCATAAGACATTCTACTTCTCTTATTGCACTATATTTTCACAGCTACATTCTTCATGTGCTGTTGGAATCAGTCAAATTTTTTTATTTCTTAATGAACCTACCAAATTAGGGTTAATGATGGTAACTAATTCTGCAACACGCATACGAGAATCATGTTTAAATTCCCCAGAATATAAATTATCTCCTTCTAAATGCTAGCTGCAATCATCTTTCAATGACATCTTTTTTCTTATTAGCCGCAAATTTAACATGCCCTTATATTGCTTCATGACGGCATATTGATTATAGAATCGTTAGTTCTCATAGCTTAGTGTTGTTAAAATGCCCGATAAAGATTATAATCAAGATAATATGATGTAAGCCTAAAGATTTTGCACATAGCTGGCAGAAATGTCTGGACATCAATTTGCTAAATCTCGATGCTTACATAATATTATTTTAGCCAAAATCTTCATTGGCCATTTTGAAGAATTGACCCAAATCGAGCTTTTTAGATACATTACTCAAAGCAGTTGACTTTAAATAAAATTCTATAGGATTATATGTCAGCCAGATTAAATCTGAGCCAGCACATCCAAATTCAATAGATCCAAATCCTTTGATTTCAAAAAGGCATTACTAACAGGAATCTTACTGATTTGGGATTGTTTCCATAAAGAGGACTGTTTTAGCCATACAAATTCACAGATACACTTAATAGCATTTTTAAAATGGGAAAGTAATTACTAAACCTTTTTCTCTAATTAATTCTATATTTCTCCAATCTATATATAAAAATTTATCATCTAATAAATAAGCGAAGTTTACTTTGTAAGATTGTGGTTAAAGCAGATGTATAACTTCCCCAAACAGCAACCAGAAAACTGGGCTAATCCAATGGTTACAAGGTTTGGCAATATTTACCGATCAACCCTTTTTCAATTTTGATTGGATTGAGAAACGAGTTTTTCTAAATGATATCTTCAACTTTCTATATAGGATTGCCTTAGACATACATCGTGTAAAAGCACAATTGATGATAAGCTAAGACATATCCAATGTTGTAGTGGTTGAAAAATACATTCATGCTTAAGTGTAATGCTATAATTTAATAAGCTTTGAAATATACTATACCCTTGCCCCTGAAACAGGTCAAAAATGTCATATATGAGATACACAATTTCTTGCAAGAGTTGTATTGATTAATACCTGGCCTCATGCTCAAGGTTTAGTAGCAAGAATATAAGTTAAAAAGTTGCCAAATCATGATATCTCTGCCTATTTCAACCTTGGAATATCAGGACAGTAACATCTTGCAATCAGCTTGCTTAATTTTTTTAAAGAAACTGGGACATATCCTAAAATGGACAAAAAAAACCAAAGATTTGGAGACTCATAGTAAACAAAGATTTATATTTTTCAGTGGTAGTCTTTTCTGAAGAAACCGTACCATTACTAATTTTATCTACAAAATATAATTAATTAATATTTTTCACAATATTATATACCTATGTATTTTAAATGTTTAGGGCTAGTGTTTAATTTATATATTTAAAAAAAAATATTAGAAGTTATACATAACTATTTTTAAACCAACTTTAATTACATTTTATTATAAAAATATAAATATACCTTCATCTATCAAGCATAAAACCCCCAGAATTTTAACTTGAATCACATCACCTGTTTTCCCAACCTTTATATATAAATAAAAGTTTCATATTAAAAATAAATAAAAATATATGAATTTTTTTAAAAAATTTATAAAGTAAGAGTATATTATTTTTATTTTATATAATGAAAAAGAAAATAAACCATCTTTCAAAATATTTAAATTTAAAGTTTTTAGTAAAGAATATACTTATTCTGTTTATAAAAAAAATCATTCCAAACATGGTATATTTTAAATTAATTATGCAAAAACTTTAATAAATATTAAAAATTATGATTTAAAATTTAACTCTGAATCCTATTTCTACAATATCTATTGGATCATTATCCCCTTTGCATTGTGTATCTTTATCCAAATGAGTTGGATCTTCCCAAGTCTGAAATAATGATTAATTATAGAAGAATAAATATTTAAAAATAAATTCATATTATAATTACTTGCGGCAAAGCACCATAATTCCATATGTAGCCATTGTAGGGAAAAATATTATGAACAAACCTTGGCACACCACTTTTTGTGTCTTGATGTATAGGATTTAAATATTCTTTTGTAGATATCTGGGGGTATTTTTAAACATTGATAGCATAATCCATAAATTACCTCGAATTTTGCATTAGTCCATCTAGGTATCTCTATAATCATATTAAATATATTACGAGTTTTGTCTGCATATAATGGAATGTCATGAAGAGGTGATATATAACCATTTTCATTTTCTATAACAAAATATTTATACATCTTAATTAAAAGGTTTACTAAAAAATAATCTATAATTAGTTGAATACAAAGTTCCTGTAGGTACTGTAGTTATTTTCATTGAATTGTATAAACGTGTAAATTTTGGGGGATATTTACCGACTAACGTTGTGAACTGAATGAAAATTTGACCTTTCCTAAAGAGTGTTGACATGAAATATTGCAAAACATTTTTGGCATGCGTTTTAATAATTAGGTTGCAGTTTCTCTCATTTTTTTAATTTTTTTTTTGGATGTTATTTTTATATATTATTATTGGAAATAGGAAATAATATTGAGTTTGTATTGAAGGAATTATATTATATATACATAATCTAATAATAATAATCGGATTGGAACTAAGAATAAAAAAATATATTTAAAAAATTTGTAGGAATTCTTCCCCCCCTTCCCATAAACACTGAGAATAATTGGATCTAAGAATTATTTTTAAAAAAATATATTTTTAAAAAATTTGTAAGCAAAATAATTACTCCTCCCCCCCCCCCGCCATATATAAAGAGTTCTTAAATAAAAAGAGAACAGAAAAAAAAGTTACAAATAAAATAAAATGAATAATTAGCCCCCCGATAGACACAGCAACTAATAATTATATCCGCACATACACGATTATTAAGAGATAAATTTCCCGGAACCCAAACCACCTAATTTAAAACTAAATATTGAACCTTATGCAGGCTGGAAGATAAAATAAAGTAACTGACTACATAAATGTTTTAGACTTCCCCTTATAAGATTTTAGCCACAATTTTTAAATATATATATTTATAATAACAATTTAAAAAGAATCGTATACCATTTGGTCATAAATATTTTCGCCCATATGTATTTTTCCCAATTTTCGATAATTTTGCTAAATAATCCTAC
The DNA here is from genome assembly GCF_954871325.1 of Gordionus sp. m RMFG-2023. NCBI lineage: Eukaryota > Metazoa > Nematomorpha > Gordioida > Chordodea > Parachordodidae > Gordionus > Gordionus sp. m RMFG-2023. The sequence continues at coordinate 4,821,322 of NC_088775.1, forward strand.
ATTTCACTTTAGAATAGTAAATATTTTAATACTATTTTCGCCCATATGTATTTTTCCCAATTTTCGATAATTTTGCCAAATAATCCTACATTTCACTTTAGAATAGTAAATATTTTAATACTATTTTCGGTGGCATTAAAGTAAATACGAGTGGCTGCAAACTTCTACAAGAGAGAAACTTTCTTTGGAGGTAACGACTCCAGATTTACCCCTATTTCTAAGAAAATATACTCACTATTCGGAATCCTACCCATAAATATGTATCAAGCTAGGGAAGTTCCCCTTGAAATACTTCCCATATGTTTAAGTGGCGTTTGAATGTGCTCGACAGGATTAAAATTTTATTTGAGCACCCTATGTGCGTTGCTAGCTTTTATAAATATGCTGTGTTATTATTTTTTAAAAAGTATCTAATTTATTAAAACTCTATATAAAATTTATAAGCCCCCCCCCCCCCACCTCTTTGGCCAGCCTTTGGCTCGATTTTACCAGGCCTACCACTTTAAATAACCAAAAAAGAATTCCTAAATCCAATCTTCTTATATCTTTTCAATTTAATTATCAAAAAAATTATATTTATTTGGGTTGATTTTTTACGGCCCGATTAAGATTTAAGCCAAAATAATATTATGTAGGTAATCAAGATTTTGCAAATAGAGATCAAAACCTTTCTGTTATTTATAAGTATACAGGCCAGTAAAGTATCTACGGAGGGGGGGGGGGGTTCGGGTTTGGACCCCCTTCAAAGCAAAATTTTCTTTTAGATTATACTTTCAAAAGACTCAAAAGTGATTTTATATCAGGCAATATTATAATTGTAATTAAAGCAATATTATAATTGTAATTAAAGCAATATTATATTTATATTTTAAATAATCGCTTTTATTTGTAAATTGATTTCTATAAAAGTTTAATAATTTGAAACGTATATCTATAAAAGTTATGTCGAAATGTGTTATTTTGCTCATGGATGTTACAAAGGTTTAGACATCATTCTTGATATCTTTAGGCGTGAGCAATATTTTTTTGGCTAATATATTGAGTTAGCTGGTTATAAAAATCGGCATTCAAATCGAGCCGTTTAACAACACTAATTATAATGATCAATAATTCTAGAACAAAGATGATTTTTAAGATAAACCCGGCCGAAAGCTGGGCAAAATGGCCGAAGGCCGTTAAAGGAGGATACCCCCTCTAAAAAAAATTCCTAGCTACAACACTGCTCCAGGCATACATAGTATTATCTTGGCTAAAATTTTAAGGGCCGTTTGTAAAAATAGACCCAAAAAAGTCGTACTTTGATTTTTTTTTCAGAATTAAAATAGGAATGATCAGGAACATTGAATAAATTGGAAAATAAGCCCAACTTTTTTTTAATACTCAAAAATATACATGAAGGTATATATTGAATTTAACAACCTTAACGTATTTGTCATTGATCTAGGATCATTTAATACAATAATAATTATATATCGATTTTTGCATAGGACAAAAAGAGAAAAAATTATAATTGTAGACTGATTTAATGCTAGAGGGAAAATAATATTTATAAGCCCTAAAATTTGGTAAGAGAATTATTTAAATAAAATATATAAATTTGTTTAAAAAATGGATAACGGCTCAGAGTATTAGTTAACAAGTCTGGCGTATATTGTATTTATATTTCCTGAATAATCTTTTTAATAAATTATTCTCATGTCTAAGTAAAAAAAAAATATAGTTTAATCTAAAAGAAACCGAATAGACTTCAATAAATCTTAAAACACTAAAGGTGGCAATTCTAAAGCTGAAATCTGTACAAATTAGCCTGAAATTTAAAACATTTTGGTTAATTTTATTCTAAATCTTAAAAAAAATCAACAATTTATTTTGCCAATGAAAAATTTAGAGCCAAATAACAGAGAGAAAAGAACAATCTTATTTAAGTTTTTTAAGCTTTCCAAATAGGCTTCTAGTAGCATTAAACCTTATAATAATGAACCATTGTAATGAACAGGAGCACAAGGCTAAATTATAAGAAAAACAAATTATTAGTGACATAATATTGATAATGAATTTTTTAAATTTACTTTTAGGAAAGAAATCAAAAATGAAAACAGGTTCCATTTAACATATATTAGAATTGATCTCCCATTTAGCACCAAATATTCTAGACCTCTAGGTAGAAAATATCGAATAGGTTAGTGTATAAAAGCTTTTTCTTTTAAAAAACTAATAATAGTTTCCTATTAAAAATTTACAAACTCGATCAGATGTTAATGAACTCCTGACTTTGAAACTGATATGTTGCCAGAATTTTTATAAAATTAATGATAATCCTAATTTAGTTCTATTATTTACTTTTTAAGTCAATAATTTTAATAAATGATTACATTTAATAAGTTTATTACTAAAAATATAATAATTTTCAACAACTGATATTAAATCTGTTTGTTACTTATCTTTCAACATAACAGTTTTTTCGAGAATTTTTAAAAGTTGCTTAGAAATGATTTAAGACTACCTCTAAAATGTTTCCAATTTGAGAAATTTTATCGGTGTGTTAAAACGCAAATAATGCATTTTAAATTGCATGTTCAGATTGTAACAATTCTAATGTTAAATAAAATTTTAAAATATCGCAAATATGGCGATGCGTTTTTACATTTTTTTAATAATATACATCGTGATAACTACACAGAAATAAATTCTATATTATCTATAAATTATCCAAAGTTTTAATTATTTTTTTGAGTGCTAAAAATATTTTACAAAATTTTTGAAAATCTAAACAAATTAAAAAAAGAAGACGTGATAAAATAAAAATACTTAAATTGGTAAATTTTATTAAATTAAATTATCTGAATTATTTTATTCCCTATCTTATGTCTTGCCTCTATTTTTTTAAATTGAAAAATTTAGAAATATTAAAAAAAAATTTCTTAAAAATTTTAAATTGTTTATTATATGATGAAAATGATTTACTAAACAAAACCTTGATTTTTTAATAATTTTCCTAATATTAAACAATAGCACCCGCCGAAGGCTAGTTCAGTTATCTCCATCCCAATGACATATAATAATACCTAGACTGACGATGCATTCATAATGTATTTGAAAGCGTGGTTGTAAGAAAATCAGCTGAACCTGCCATTTTGGTAAACCATATAGTAATTATTCTCATGTTAAAAACTCCTATTAAAGTGATAACTTGATTCATTGTCTCGATTAACAGGCAATTCTTTTATAAAGTTTGTGTCAGACATAGAAATAAATTGGCCTCTCGTTTAAAATTTTTAATACTGATATGGGTAACCAAAATGGAGTCCCCAGCTGTTTTCATTGATGTACACTTTTAATGAATGCATCGTCACTCTAGGTATTATTATATGATTGCTCCATCCACGATAAAACCTTTTAAAATGTTTATTGTTTTAAAATCAAATAATATTTAAGTTTGTAAATATTTTTAATATATATTGCCAATAATTTTTAAATAAAAAGAAAAGAAGAATTTGTTAATCATTATTAAAATATTTTCCAAAATGGAATCAATAATTTTTTGCACCCTTATCGAATACATTTGTAGGAAAAATATATATTTAAAAGTATCTTTAACTAATCTGTTGTTTAAGAATATGATATAATAGTTCATATTTTCCCAATAAATCCTGTTTTTTTTTCTAGAATGGTTCGCAGCTACGTTTCACTATATATTGATCTTAATTGCTGGTTTTGAGCAATATCATGTCACTCTTGATAATTTGATTAAAAATGTGATAATCTTATAAGAATTAATTTTATTAATATAAATCAGAGCCTCAAATTTCGAGAATGGACTTAAAAAAATTTTCCCATTTTCAAGCTCAAACTGGATTTTAGTTTTCAAATTCTGCCAAGATTCATTTGAATTTTTAAAAAGATTTTCCCTTTTTAAAAATTATTTTTGGCTATGTTTTTATAGGCCCGGTCCAGACTAAAGCAACTTCGGACCCGGGAGGGGGCGGGCTTTGCAGGTCTTTAAAATGAATATTTAATGAATTTCGAACTAGATAAATTTAAATTTATTTTTTTTAGGCCTAGCCCAGGAATGTAATTTATTTTTAAAATAACCTAAATTTTGAAAAATCGCACAATTTTATGGCTCTTTTCGGTTTTAGATCAGCAGGTGACTAATATAAATACACACTTCACTGACTTTGCTTTGCAAGTAATTAATACTTTAAACATTTCTAAAAATTTATTCTGATTATTACGCGTATATTATGTATAGGCAATCGAAAGATTTCAGAATTGTTAAAGTATCTAGATATAAAAATGTGGTGTCTGTATCTGTATCTAGATAAATTTTTGATTAAAGTATCTGTATCTAGATATTATTTTAGAGGTATTATCCGTTTTTAGATGCTTTTTAAGATACATTTTGATATACTTTTATTTAACGCTTTTTTATATTATAAATAAAATTACTTAAGTGTAAAATTTATGAGCATACAAATTGATATATATATATTAAAATTATATATATATATATATGGAAAATATTAAATCTTATATATAAAAAAGAATATATAAATATTAATTAAATATTATGTCCGAGTTATCAATAACAAGCAAATTTTGATATTATAATCCATCTCAAGGAATTTGCCATTTTTAATATGACAAAAATGACGACATTCCATGGCCAATTTATAGACCATATTTTAAAATAATATCTCAAAATAAAGAAAACAAATCTCTGTTAGTAAAATGTTTGCCATGTCCAAAAAATATGAAAATTTCAGTTAACATTACCTCAACTTGCAACATTTAAGGGTATAGATACTAGATAAATGTTTACAATTTTAATTTTTAAGAGAAAACATCAAACACTCTTAATCCAAATAAAAAAGGGGAAGGAGAAAAAATTTATTAAAGAAAATATTCTACTAGGCTCATCGTCCATTGATTTTTTTTTTCAAGAGACCTCAAATTTAACCCAAACTATTTTAGATAATTTAATATCTGATTTTATTATAGATAGCATTCAGCCATTTTCAATTGTTGCAAAACATCATTTATAAAAATGATCAAAACATTAGCTCCACAAAAAAATATAATTTGCAGACAGACAGTGGTTGCTAGAATTTCCCAAAGATGGGAGAAATCATTAAAAGTCTAATAGAACCATTGTTAATATGCACAACAGCAGATTGTTGGAGTGCCTATCGCCGGGAAACATATTTCCCAGCTCATTATTAAATTGAAAAATTTTAAACAAATGAACCTGAAATTTTGTTTACCACTCTTAAATGCCTTACTTAAAGGAATTGAAGATAAGTAAATTAATAATAAATTAATCAGTATTTAATAATTCTAGGTTATTTGGGACAATTTTTGAAGATGAAAATATTTTGGCAACTATGCTTCATCCTTTTTTTAAACTGGATTGGACATGGTTGCAAATTTTAATAAAAAAACAATTAATACAAAGATTAGTTGAGGATATCCAAGTCTTCAAATGAGTGCAAATTAACCTGTGAAAAAAAACCAATAATTTAATATCCGATTTTTTTCAGTATCCCACAGCAGGAGATATGATTGTTAATGATTTAAATTCTGATAATCAACAAATATTAAATAGTTTTTTCAAAAATGAATGCCGAGATTTTAGTATTTTTAAACAATATCCTGATATAAAAATGTTATTCATTAAATATAACACCACAATCCCTTCCAGCTTTCCTATTGAAAGACTTTTTAGTATAGCTAAAAATGTCTTTACAGATAAACGAGGATGTCTTAAACCAAAATTTTGAAAATATTTTATTACTAAAATCTAATAATTATTTAATATTATATTATTAATGATATATAATAATTATTTATATTAATCATATATTATATTAATATCTAAAAATCATTATTTTAGTTATATTTTGATAAATGTGATATCGAGTCAATAAATTTTTTAGATCATTTCATTAATTTTCACAATAGAATCCTAATTTAGGTTTATTCAAACCTTATCTAAGAGTATAATAAAAAATATATCTGTACCTAAATACCTTAAATTGTATCTGTATCTAGATAACTTTTTAGAAACTGTGTCTAGATAAATTTTAGACTATGTATCTGTATCCATTTAAAAAATTATCTTTTAACAACTCTGGAAAATTTGAATAATCTCATGAAATATCATCTTAAGCTAATAAAAATTTACTTACACAGCACGCCCCACCCCCACTCTTGTTACAAAAAAAGAAAAATAATTATTAATTTTTTAAATAACATTGCCAAAAGTTTAAACTAAATGGTGACCTACGCATTCCCAATGTAACCCACCTAATAGTGCCCACCCCCCTCCTCTAATAGGATAATTTTTAATACATCTATATACGTGTATATAATATTTATATATCATAATTAGTGTTGTTAAGACTCTTTTTGAGTCAATTTCTAAATATGGTTAACTCAATATTTAAGCCAGAAAAATATTGCCTAAGCCTCAAGATTTCGCTATGTCTAGACCTTTTTGCCACCTATGAGCAAGATCTTCTGGCTTGCGTAATATTTTTCTAGATAAAATATTGAGTTAGAAGTTTTTAAAAATAGGCTCAAATCAGGCCATTTAATACATATATCGTATCCAAGATTAAAATTTATCAAAAAAATATAATGATTATATTTAATAAAAATAATATAAATAAGTAAATTTATATTTATGATTTAATTAAATATATCATATATCATCATATAATAAATAAGACTATTTAACAATATATTGGATATAATAAATAAAATCATTGATTTGATTATTTATAAAATTGTAAAAAATCAATCATCATTTTCATTATCAGTAATTTCATTAGATATCTCTTTCAATATTGGAGTTACCTTGATAGTTTTATTTTAAAAATAAAATTTTTTAAATAGCATAATTACTTTATCAATTATAAAGACACAGTTATGGTTATTGTAATTACCAAAGAGAGTTAAGGCAGCCCAAATTTTGACCAAATTTCTATTTAAAAAAAAGGTATTAATTATAATCATAATTATATGTCTTTTTTAAAATTTTAAACCATAATTATTTTGTTGATTTTTTAAAGGGGGGGGGGTACTCTGCTTCCATTGCTAATAAAGTGTAAAGGTCACTGGCAGGCTTTTATTTGTTTGTTGATCTAAGGAGATTACAGTATGAGCATGTGATAAAGAAATATTTTAACAATTTATATAATTAAAAACTTAGCAAAATACTTTTTTAAAATGTAATTTTAATTTATTCAAGAGTTATCTTATTTTTTTTAAAGTTTATCTTGCAACATATGTATTATATAAATTTTACTCAATTTATTCATGGGTTATCTTATTTTTTTTTAAAGTTTATCTTGCAACAAATGTATTATATAATTTTTATTCAATTTATTCATAGATTATATTATTTTTTTTAATAGTTTATCTTGTAACATATGTATTATATAATTTTTACTTTTTAATAAAGCCTTTTATACTTTAAATTCTCTATTCTCATTTTTTAAAATTTTTAAATAATTACCTTTTTGATTCCTTTTATTTATACAATTAATTCACAGAATATACCAACCCCACTCTAGTATTGTAAAACTTTAAGTAACAATTTCTGGAGGATTAGGAAACATTATGTATTAAATATAATTTAAATAAATATAAATGAAGGCATACTTGGTTAGAAATTTAATTGTTGAATAATTCAAAATATTTCAAATAAAATATGTTTAACCGAGTATATATTTTAATGATAGCTGTTAATAGGTTTTTATCATAGCATAATATATCAATGTGTGTTCCTTCCCCTGTCTCACCAAATAATTGTTTCATAACACATTGTGATAACAAATATTTAAATTGAGGAAGATTTAAACTGATATTAGGAGTATCAAACTTTCTAAATCGAAAAAATATTATAAAATATAAAATTTAATTATTCTACAATTTTAGCCCTATGTAATGAAACTCAGATTTTTTTAAATTTTGCATACCATAGTAATTTATTGTAATTTTGCTAAAATTTGAAGATTGGCAATTTATTTACTTACTGTCATATTTGGCAGATCACCTGACAGGATAGGTAAGATTAAATAGAAGTTTTAGAAATAGTAAATTGTTGAAAATGTAGTAAGGATAATAACTTTGATTTCTGGAAGAATATCACTTAAAAATGTACATAAGATTTGAATTTTTTAGGAGGGTTTTTCTTGATTTAAAATTAGAATATTTTAAATAATCATGCAAATTAAATTGTACATATAATCAAAGTGAATGTTTTTAGGCGGTTATGGCATTTTAAAATATGTGATATGAATATTTAATTAATTTAAAATTATATACTGTACAACGATAACAAAATGTTTAAGGTATTCTTATTATTATTCTTAGTTTTATTTATTTAGAACTTGAAATTAACGAATAATAAGTTTAACATCTTTAAATGACTAGTTTACTTCCTACAGGTATCATATAACTTTTATCACTACTCAAGCATCATAAGTTAAGATATTTTCGTCTCTATTTGTGGTTTCAACCAATTTACTGTATAACCCAGCTAATTTATCGTAATTTACTTATCACTACCCCCCCCCCCTCCATTAATAATTATATTTCTAGTTAAGAACAAGGAAATATTAACTTGGTATCTATTTACAGGTGTCGAATAAAAATAAATTATTTGTTGATCTTTAAATTATTTTCAATTTAATATTCGTTTATTTTGAAATGGAGTAAAATCGAAATGTTAACACTTTAATTCATTTCACAAAATTTAATGAGAAAACAAATTATTTTTAAAAACAATACAATCTCTCGATTAGATGGGGTAAAAAATATGAAAATACAAGTATAGTTAAAAGCAGTATTTAATTAAAGTAATTGCCACTATTTCCCCCCAAAATATTAACGCAAGGTACAAATTTAATGGGAAAAAATTATTATAATTCTCGAAAAGCTCTCTATAACAAAAAGACTTCTCCTGTACAGTTAATTGATATCTAATTAAAATTTATTTTTATTACAATATAGATGAAATCCATAATGCATTCATGTTTCTTGAATTACACACTTTTTAAATCCAAAATTTTAAGCCTAATCGAGCATATGAATGGGCTAAAAAGAGGGACCTAATGTGATGGGGTATTTCCGAAACCATTAGACAAAAATAATGAAAGTATTCTCCATATATTTAAAAAAATAGATAAAATTTAATTAATGGTGTTTTATATCATTTTAAAGGTTTTTATGAACAGTTTTCATGAAGGAGAGGGGCGGGGGGTCAATTTTTTTAAACATATGTTTTAAGAGTGTATGGAAAATCTTTGACCATTGCCTTCAAATTATTTAATTTCCCGGACTGTAAAATATTTTTATATAAATTGCCCGGTCCGTTTATTATTTTTGCAGGAGATTCATATATTATAATTTAGTATAGCAAGTAAAGTAAGATATAACGATAAAAGATGATTATATATATGAGTACAAGCATTCAGGAGGAATATAAAATATAATTTAAAATAATTAATATAACAAATGTGAAACAGCTCTTTTTTTTCCGAAAAATAATTGATCTCTTACATCTCTTAGCACTCACAAATTCTTTAAATAAAAATTAAATATAGTATTTACTCCTGACACCTTACGTTTTTCGAAAAAGGTCGCTCTAGAACGAGTTTTTAAAAAGGTGTGGTTATATCATTTTACAATTATTCATAAATTGTAATCTAGTGTCGGTAAAAAGCCCGATTTTTCAAAACGGCGGATTGAGATTTTAGATAAACTAATTATTATTTAATCGAGATTTGGCAAATGGATGTCGTGACATTTCTGCCAGCTAAGAGCAAAATCTTCAGGGATTAGTGCTGTTAAACGTTTTGTTTTGAGCCGATTTTTAAAACGGCTAACTCAATATTTTAACTAGAAAAATACTACCTAAGCCTCAAGATTTCGGTAATAGATGTCCAAACCGTTGTCCCTTCTACAAACAAAATTTTCAGGCTTGCGTAATATTATTCTGGATAAAATATTGAGTTAGCCGTTTTTAAAAATCGGCTCAAACAAGCCGTATAACATAACTAGCAAAATCCACCGAATCGGGCTTTTTAACAACACTAACGGAATCATAATAAACTTCGTGCCAGGTTTGAACCGCCTTATTGTTGTACCCGAACATTTAAAAGAAAATATTAAGAAAAAAACTTAGACCCATAAAGCTGCAAACAGGGGTTCGAAGAAGTTCAATTCTTTTAAATATTTAATTTAATTAATATATTTAAAAAAAACCACATTAACTCGTTAAGATTCAAGTAATTAATCGAGCTAATTTAGTCAGTGACATTTAAATTCTGAAGTACAGGAATTCGGGTTTAAATCGAACCCTAACATATTGTTTTACATTGAATAACCATGAAATCAACAATTTCGATAATTGTTTATGCTATACATGATCTAAACTTTTCTTAGATAAAGATGGTGACACAAAATTTTTTGTATTTTTCATTCTTAAATTTTTTTGCATTAATCATGAAAAATGTGTACATATAATAATTTCAGTAAATGTATTCGATAAACTAACAATATTCCGGAATGGTTTATTTACAAATAATTTAATCGTGTATAACAAAAAAAACTATATAGAAGAAATATAATCAAAACCTACAAAACTCGTGGTATGGTTCTAACGTTCTGAAGTCCCTCCAGGTGGGAGGTAAGAAATCTCTCAAATGCTTTTGACATTTATGACAAGTAGCGCTAAACAGGGAGGAGTAACTATGAAGCCATGTCTGGATAGATATAAAAGTTGAAGAAATTTTTTTATTTATATATTTAATTATATGATATAGGAAACCGGGATAACTGCATTCTATTTTGAAACTAGGCCAAAAGGAATTCAAATTCTGAATCAATCCCAGTCAAGATATTAACTTGGCATAAAACGGAAATACCATGACGTATCCTCGTCAAAATGGAGCTTACTGGGATATGTTTATATTTCTAATGATAAAATTGTATCCGAACTAATGATATATTATATACCAACTAGATTGACGAATCATTCATTAAAATATATATATTTAAAAAGGTGCGTATGTAGGAGTCTATTGTAAACCTATTGTAGACTGCACGTTGATTTGTCGAACAATATTATTGTATTCATATGTTCCACCATAATTATGGCTTATAATGAAAAGGTGAGATTGACTAGATTATTAGCACTTATTGATCCAAAAATAAAATTCCATTAATATCATTTTTATTTTCTAATTTAAAAATTTTTTAATTCCTCTAGGGAAGATAGGGAAGGCAAATCAGGGCCATTTAACCCTAGTGTCTTCTATCTTAAAAAGTTAAAGAATAAAACTGATATAGGTAAGATAATTCCAGCGTCTACATGACAGAATTTTCACTGTATGGAAACCCCCCTCAAAAACCTCAGCTTACCCCCCTAAAAAAATTGGCCACCTTAGGCAGCATTATTACGATAGAATTAATTATAATTTTATAAATATATGTCTGAATATTTAATGAAATAATAATATATAGATTACAGGGAGAATATTTATAGGTATAAAAATTATCGAAATTTAAAAAATTATATATTTTAATTTCCACATAATAATTTCATTTTATTTATAATTTTTTTAATGTTAAAAATATATATAACATAAGGAATATAAATATGTGTGCAGAAAAAGACTAATTATAAATGACTAACTAATAAGGAACTAGTAATCCAAATTTATTCAAATAAAAAAGGGAATTATAATGCAAGATGTCTGAATTTATTGCTATTTAATATTTAAAAAAAATGGATATTATAATTGCTACATAATAATTTTTTTTAATGTTAAAGATATATATAACACAAGGAATATAAATATATGTGCAGAAAAAGACTAATTAAAAATGACTAACTAATAAGGGACTAGTAATCCAAATTTACTCAAATATTGAAAAAAGGGAATTATAATGCCAAATGTCTAAATTTATTGCTGTTTAATATTAAAAAAAAAGGATTATCCAATTAAAAGATTAGATAGTCTTTTAGAAGTTAACGCGAAATCTGTAATAATATATTCTGTTTTAAATGTATCATATATATCAATTTCACTTGATGTTAATAAAAAAATTTCTAAAAAAGAATCAGAGATTTTATTTCGAATATGTGTTTTAACAATTTTGACTTTACTCATAGCTCTTTCAGCAGAGAATGAGGTGGTGGGGATGGTAAGATATTTATATAACTTTTTAAGATAAGGAAAAGAACTTGATTTAATTAATAATCTATATGGTAGAATAAATGAATATTTCAGCCATCTATTTGTTTCGGTCATTTTACTATCATTTATAATGTTTTCACCTGTAAACATATATTATAATTGTTAATAAAATTAATAACTTTCATCATATAAGGTATCATTTTTTCTAATATTGATTTAATCTTTACTAAAAATAATAGATAAGGAATCTAAGTATAATGGTCTAAGAAAATTCATCTATAATTTTCTGTGCATCAAAATTATATAAACACAATTTCAGATATCTTAGAAATTTCTATATTCTCATTATCTGCTAATCTTGCAGAATTAAATAATTAAATCTTTCATTTAATTGTTCAATCATCATATTGTAAAAATTTCCATTTTTATATCTAAAAAAATATATATTTTAAAATATACTTGTCACAAACTTTTCTTTTTGTTGTTCAATATAATTATCAAACTCATTTTGATCCTAAATATTGACTTAATATTATAAATATCGGTTGTAACATTATTCTTACCCATAAATGATTTAACATCGTTATGTAATGATGTTAATATATTATCACCACTTGCTTAATTAGAAAATGTAATTAAAATACATGAATAATAATTTACCCCTTAATCATTTATTTTTTGTATGTTGGATCTATTTAATGACCATTGCTAAATCATTTCCAATTGCCTGCATTTCAATGCAAGTTTCATGTGTACATTTTAAAATTATTCTCAAAATAAATAATCAATCCCTCAAAAATTGAAAATGTGATTGCGTAATCGGAATTGCTTAACTCTGTCATAGAGGCTATTATATATTCATAAACATCTAAAAAAAATTCTAATGCTCTGAAAGATGATGCCCAATTTCTGAAAATAAATAAAATGCTTAAATTATTTTTACATATTTACCTTGTTTTGAGATATTTCTTGGTTTTTTGCATTTTAAATTTGGTAAAAACACCCTGGCGCTTAACTCCATTCATAAAATTATATAATTCATCTAAAATTCTTTTAGTTTTTTTAAATTTCATTCCCATATCCACATATACAAATAACAATTAAATTAAGCCTATGAGCATGGCACCAGACATAAATAGCTTTAGGAGCTTCTTTAAATATTAAAGCCTGTATTCCCTTATTAACTCCTCTCATATTACTAACACCATCCATACTTTGCCCAATCAGGTATTCTAGTGGAAGATGTAATGCCTTTAATTAGTTAGAACATTATTTTTAATAATTTCTCCTGTTGTGTCAGAAGTTGTAAAAATATTAATGATTCTTTCTAATGGGTGTGGGTGTGGATATTCTTGTATATACCTTATAATTAAGGCAACACATTCTTTTTTTGAAATATCATATGTACCATCTAATATTAAGTTAAAGGCACAATTTGATATAATTTGTTTAATTTTCATTCAATATTTTTATTTTTATTATCTCAGCCAATTTTTTAACATGGCCATAGGATATGAAGTTTATTTGTGGCCTTAATATTTTATTACCACTTTTTCCTCGTGATCTCTATTTTTCTCTAGATATGCTCTTAATACTGGAACATTTTTTGAGATCAAAGTTATAAGTCTTGAAAAATTACCATCATGAGAATTGCTTCCCCAAAAAGCAATATTGCCCCGTATAAAATACACAATAGCATCAATTATATTATTGATAATATAAGGATTTTGGGTTATAATTTCCTCTCGCTTGAATAAAATGTGGTCATCAATACACCACCAAGAAATCCATGCCATATGTGCATATTCACAATCTGCATGAACAGGGGATGTTTCATGTCTCTCCATATCCCGGACTAAATTATTCCAAGAAAACTTATAATATGGAGACTGCATTCATTTTTAAGGACAAAGTAGTAATTATTTCAAAATATTAAAAATGACCATTTTTTATATTTAAAATTAATAGCAATCTCATTTAGATGCCCCCTATCCAGATATTATTCCATTCTTAGATGATGAAACATGGGTATTATAATTATTTAAAAAATTAACCTTAAGCTATCTATACATTTTAAATTATAGTTACCAAGCAAAGCTAAAATAACTCCTTTATCGTATGAAAATAACAGTTGTTAAAAGATACTTTTTAAATGGATCTAGATACAGATACATCGTCTAAAATAATATCTAGATACCGGTATTTTAATCAAAAATCTATCTAGATACAGGTACCACATTTTTATATCTAGATACAGGATCTAAATACTTTAACAACTCTGGAAAATAATGAAGAAAATATTATTTCTTTATATAGGGAAAAGAATCCTAATGATCCCTTTTATTTTTTTAGATTTAGAATGACAAAAAATATGATTGATTTTATAATTCAATTTGGCCCACTACAACCAAGTTCCAATGAATTTATTTATCCAAAAACTCATAACAGGTTTGTTTAATAAATTATTGTTGCAATATAACTTATATATTATAAATTATTCAAGAATTATGAATACATTCATATATTGCTTTTATATGTAGGAGCATGAAAGATGCCTATTATAAAAAAATAAATTATGACAAATCATTTTCTCAAAGAAAATCTATAGCTCTATTTTGATAAAGTATTCTGTATCTTCTGTATTATGTTTGGAAGTCATCAAGCAAGCATGCAATGGACTCATAAAGGTGCAGATAGCTGGAATAATTTAGTCCGGGATATGGAGAGACATGAAACATCCCCTGTTCATGCAGATTGTGAATATGCAAATATAGCATGGATTTCTCGGGGGCGTATGGATGACCACATTTTATTCAACCAAGAGGAAATTATAACCCAAAATCGTTATATTATCCATAATATAATTGATGCTATTGTGTATTTAATACGGGACAATATTGCTTTTTGGGGAAGCAATTCTCAAAATGGTAATTTTTCAAGACTTATAATTTTGATCTCAAAGAATGTTCCAGTATTAAGAGCATATCTAGAGAAAAATAGTAGTTCACGAGGAAAAAGTGGTAATAAAATATTAAGGCCACAAATAAACTTCATATCCTATGGCCATGTTAAAAAATTGGCTGAGACAATAAGAATATTGAATGAAATAATTAAACAAATTATGTCAAATTGTGCCTTTAGCTTAATATTAGATGGTACATATGATATTTCAAAAAAAGAATGTGTTGCTTTAATTATAAGGTATAATATACAAGAATATCCACACCCACACCCAGTAGAAAGAATCATTAATATTTTTACAACTTCTGACACAACAGGAGAAAATATTAAAAATAATGTTCTAACTAAATTAAAGGCATTACATCTTCCACTAGAATACCTGATTGGGCAAAGATGTGCTAGTAATATGATAGGTGTTAATAAGGGAGTACAGGCTTTAATATTTAAAGAAGCTCCTAAAGCCATTTATGTCTGGTGCCATGCTCATAGGCTTAATTTAATTGTTATTCGTATATGTGGATATGGGAATGAAATTAAAAAAACTATGGGAATTTTAGATGAATTATATAATTTTATGAATGGAGTTAAACGCCAGGGTGTTTTTACCAAATTTCAAATGCAAAAAACCAAGAAATCTCTCAAAAGAATAAAAAACACAACGAAGTAAATATATATAATTTTTTAAGAATTTTATTTATTTTCAGAAATTGGGCATCATCTTTAAAAGCATTAGAATTAGTGTTGTTAAACGGCTCAGTTTGAGCCGATTTTTAAAAACGGCTAACTCAATATTTTAGCTAAAAATATATTGCCTAAGGCTCCAGATTTCGCTAATAGATGTCTAAACCTTTGTGCTATCTATGAGCAAAATCTTCAGACTTGGGTAATATTTTTCTGGATAAAATATTGGGTTAGCCGTTTTTAAAAATCGGCTCAAATCGGGCCATTTAACAACACTAATTAGAATTTTTTTTAGATGTTTATGAATAAATAATAGCCTCTTTGACAGAGTAAAGCAATTCCGATGACGCAATCACATTTTCAATTTCTGAGGGATTGCTATCTAGAATAAAACAATATGATTTATTTTAGGATTATTTATTTTGAGAATAATCTTAAAATGTACACATGAAACTTGCATAGAAATGCAGGCAATTGGAAATGATTTAGCAATGGTGATTAAATTGTTCCAACATACAAAAAATAAATTCCAAAGATTAAGGGGTAAATTATTATTCATGTATTTTAATTACATTTTCTAATTAAGCAAATGGTGATAGTATATTATATGGATAAGAATAATGTTACAACCGATATTTATAATATTAAGTCAATATTTAAATTGGATCAAAAAAAGTTTGATAATTATATTGATCAACAAAAAGAAAAGTTTATGAAAAGTATATTTAAAAATAATATATATTTTTTTAGTAAAAAATGAAAATTTTTACCCAGTGATTAATATGATGATTGAACAATTAAATGAAAGATTTAATTACGAATCATTAAACTTTTTAAATCAGATTTCTATTTTTAATCCTGCAGGATTAGCAGATAATGAGAATATAGAAATTTCTAAGATATCTGAAATTGTGTGTTTATATAATTTTGATGCACAGAAAATTATAGATGAATTTTCCAATTTTAGACCATTATACTTAGATTCCTTATCTATTATTTTTAGTAAAGATTAAATCAATATTAGAAAAAATGATACCTTATATGATGAAAGTTATTAATTTTATTAACAATTATAATATATGTTTACAGGTGAAAACATTATAAATGATAGTAAAATGACCGAAACAAATAGATGGCTGAAATATTCATTTATTCTACCATATAGATTATTAATTAAATCAAGTTCTTTTCCTTATCTTAAAAAGTTATATAAATATCTTACCATCCCCACCACCTCATTCTCTGCTGAAAGAGCTATAAGTAAAGTCAAAATTGTTAAAACACATATTCGAAATAAAATCTCTGATTCTTTTTTAGAAATTTTTTTATTAACATCAAGTGAAATTGATATATATGATACATTTAAAACAGAAGATATTATTACAGATTTCGCGTTAACTTCTAAAAGACTATCTAATCTTTTAATTGGATAATCCTTTTTTTTTAAATATTAAACAGCACTAAATTTAGACATTTGGCATTATAATTCCCTTTTTTCAATATTTGAGTAAATTTGGATTACTAGTCCCTTATTAGTTAGTCATTTTTAATTAGTCTTTTTCTGCACATATATTTATATTCCTTGTGTTATATATATCTTTAACATTAAAAAAAATTATTATGTAGCAATTATAATATCCATTTTTTTTAAATATTAAATAGCAATAAATTTAGACATTTTAGTATAAATACTTAAAAAAAAACTTCTTCATCTTCATTTAGTGTGATAATATTATGTAATGGTTGTGGTAGATTTATCTTAAGAGTATCTAATGGAGAGTCAATTTCCTTAAAAGTGTTTAAAATTATATATTGATCACTTAGATATGATATAAAAAGCATGTATAAAAATCAAAAAATAGTTTAACCTTTTGAAAATATGTTGCAATTGATTTATTTTTTTTAAATTGAGTATTGATTCCGTTAGTTATTTTGAGATTATTTGCATTTGGACCAAGTTTGTTATAAACCTTATCTTTTTTAATTGCTATTACCTCAAACTTTACATCACTATTAGGATGTCTTGTTTTGTAATATAAATTAATTTTGTCTTTTCTAATCTTATTGGAGGTGCAGCCTGTAGCATTTTACTTTGTAATTTATCTTATTGCTTGGCATCTAAATATCCATTTTAAAAAGATGATTTAATAAAAATATCTATAATTTAATGATGTAATAATATATTAATAAAATAGATGTTTTAAAAATGGTGTAATATGATTAAAATCTACATATGAAAAATTTTTTATTATTATTTATAGATTCCATAAAAGAAGAAAAGGCAATTATCATTCATAAATTATTAATAAAAGGTTCAAGTAGCGGACTTAGCCTATTTAATATAACATTTGCAAATATTTTATATACCACCGAATTTAGTGCTATATTCCTCTCCAATCTTCAAGAAATTTAGGATCTTTCGTTTTAGAGAGGTTAATTAAAGTGGCAGTAATCCAATCATTCGGACACACCCGTTCAAACCAAACTCTGGATATGATAGGCAGAAGAATCTCTGCACATAAACTAGAGTCAGTCTTCAGGTATTCACTATACAGTAAATCTTGACCACAAGCTTTATGATTCTTCAGTTTTTTAATTATTCCAACTAGTTCAGCTCTAGTTGGGTGGAAAATCCTGGCATTCTTTGAGGGAGATTGTAATGTAAATGAACTTTGTTGGTTTTGTGGAAACTGACTGTTCGAGATATCGTTAAAGGTTAATCTCTGTTGAATATTATTTAAACTAAGTTGTGGGGGCCAAAATTTAGAAGTAGAGGGATGTTGATCTTCCAATGTATCGATAAAAGTTTGGGCAATGGATGAACTTTGTTGAGCATTAGTTAAGGTTCGTGGAGGCCAAACATTCGAAGTAGAAGGAAGTTGATCCGTTAAGTGATGTGAGGTAAGATTATGTTTAGATTGAATAATGTTATCATAATTATCGGAATAAGAATTATCATAACTAGAGAAAGAAAGAGTTGATGGAGGCCAAACTTTTGAAGTGGTAGGAGATTGATCAAGTAAATTAAAGGTGGAAGGACTATGATCATCAATAGAATTTACAGAACTTACATGGTCACTAAACAAATTAGAATAATGATTGTACCAAATGTCCATTTGGGTTAGTTATCAGGGTATTCTGATGCCAGAGATTTGTTATGGGAAAATATTCGTGGTATTTTTACTGAGGCGGCGGCCATGTCCTTACCAGAAATAGATGTTTATCCGGATTGGATTTCGACTGAATCGAAAAGTCTCTTAGTTAATTTAAATGGGAAAGGCCACTATAGAAGAAATAGGGCTAAATACATATTAGATGATATTAGTCATAAACTTAGGAGAGACAAACGTAGATACTTGGAACGCCGTAGGTAGAAATAAATAACTTGTTTAACAAAAATGACTCTTACAAGGTTTTCAGACTACTAAAATATTTTACATCTGGCGGAAACAACGTATATTTAAATTCTGGCATCAGAATACCCTGATAACTAACCCAAAAACCCAAATGGACATTTGGTACAATCATTATTCTAATTTGTTTAGTGACCATGTAAGTTCTGTAAATTCTATTGATGATCATAGTCCTTCCACCTTTAATTTACTTGATCAATCTCCTACCACTTCGAAAGTTTGGCCTCCATCAACTCTTTCTTTCTCTAGTTATGATAATTCTTATTCCGATAATTATGATAACATTATTCAATCTAAACATAATCTTACCTCACATCACTTAACGGATCAACTTCCTTCTACTTCGAATGTTTAGCCTCCACGAACCTTAACTAATGCTCAACAAAGTCTTGTCTCACATCACTTACTGGATCAACTTCCTTCTACTTCGAATGTTTGGCTCCCACGAACCTTAACTAATGCTCAACAAAGTTCATCCATTGCCCAAACTTTTATCGATACATTGGAAGATCAACACCCCTCTACTTCGAATTTTGGCCCCCACAACTTAGTTTAAATAATATTCAACAAAGATTAACCTTTAACGATATCTCGAACAGTCAGTTTCCACAAAACCAACAAAGTTCATTTACATTACAATCTCCCTCAAAGGATGCCAGGATTTTCCACCCAACTAGAACTGAACTAGTTGGAATAATTAAAAAACTGAAGAATCATAAAGCTTGTGGTCAAGATTTACTGTATAGTGAATACCTGAAGACTGACTCTAGTTTATGTGCAGAGATTCTTCTCCCTATCATATCCAAAGTTTGGTTTGAACGGGTGTGTCCGAATGATTGGATTACTGCCACTTTAATTAATCTCCCTAAAACGAAAGATCCTAAATTTCTTGAAGATTGGAGAGGAATAGCACTAAATTCGGTGGTATATAAAATATTTGCAAATATTATATTAAATAGGCTAAGTCCACTACTTGAACCTTTTTTTTATAGATTCCTTGGTCTCGTTTAGGAAAGGCAGAAACACTTGTTGCCAAAATGGCGAGTCCAGCTGATCTGCTATTTTAATGAATGAACAATTATATTATGATTGTAACATTGGTTGATGTTTAGTAATCTATCTCTATTATAATAGGTCTATTATTATATTATAAATATTTAAAGCAAACTTTATTCACATATAATTCAAAAATGCAGTAGATAACATTCTAAATCAACTGATGCCTACCCCCTTTTAGGATATTTGGATGCAAACTGTTCCTACCCCCCCCCCCCCCATGTAGACGCTGGATAATTCAAAACAATTTAGATTTTTTAGGTGATGATACAAAAAAAACTTCTTTTAAAAAATATAGGTCAAAATTTTAGGAAATTAATCGCGTTAAAAAAATTTTTTTTTATAGTTTGCTTTGTATACGTAATATGATTGTATTTATGGATGAAGTATTGATGGATGTCACGTCATAGGTAATTACGTTCTCTGGGGTTGAGGAGGCCATTCTTTACTACTCGTAACGAGTCATGAAAGGTGTTAATTTATTATATAATACGCTGGGCTTCTTTATCGAAAAATCGCATTTTCATTATATAAAATAATTACCAAATAAATTTAAATTTTACACGGCTGGATGATTATAAGAAAAAGGTTAGTATCATTTAAAACTTGTTCAAATCAAGCAAACTTATATCTTATTTTCTGGATCTCAGAAAAAAAAAGCTTACCATGAACGATTTGATAGCCAATTCTGGTATCAGGGGAGAGTAAAAATGTAGCATAGCGGCTTGAGCGTATTCCGTTATCTGCGAGCAAAAGAAAAGGCATTAAATTGACATATACTAATAATTAAAACCTTTCTAAAGACGTGGTACCGCGATTCGATCCAGATTTCTGCCTATAAATATTTTAAAAAATTTACTGATTATTTCTCAGCATTCATTACTATTTCCTGTTCAATATAATCTATTAGAGAGGAAGGGTGGGAGGAGGGATCAATTAAAAGATTTTGCCTAATGGATGGCATATACTGCTAAAATAAATTCTGTCTAATTTTTTTCTAGCCAGTTTATCATCGATTTACATCGAATCAATCATATCAGGTGTTGTAGTTGTTCCAAGTGAGAAAATAAAAAAAATATATTCCCAACGTATTTAGCGGTCATTCTATACGAATCATAAAACAAGAAAAGTTCGATTAAAATCTAAGAAAATATTAGTAGGCAAATGGTCTAATTTAAGATATTTCGTGTTTTGATTTCCCCATCCATTTTTTATAACCCTTAGGGAGTTATAATTTTATAGTGTTTAAATTAACTAATGCCATTTTTTAAGATTATTTTTTTTAACTTTAACTGATTTGATAAGATTAGGTTAAATTCAGTGATGTATCGATTATCGGTCTTTTAATTTTAACCAGACACGGGCGGGGCTGTTTATTTTTTTTTTAAATATGCCAGGGTCAAGTCTAAAAAATTTTTTTTTAAATACCCATACCGGGCCGAAAATTTTTATAAAATCAGGGCCGGGCCCTGCAAATGGTACCTATCCCGTCAAAGGGTGTTTGATTTTATGTGTTTTTCATAAAAATATTTAATCATGTCGTTTATTTATCTACATACAAAAAAAATATTATCGTTTTCGAGTAGCGTGTGTCTAGTCGGTGCGTGCATATATCACGTCTACGGTATAAATTTGAGTTGGAATTCAGCAAAGACCTAATTTTATTTTTAAGAACCCAAATAGGTGGTTCTGTGCTACGAGGTCTTATATAGAATATCGAAAGGGGGCCAAGTGATCTCGCCATTTAATGTTTTAATATTTAATTGTTGTTTAGCAAAAACATGATAGGCGTTTAGCGTGATTTTGTTTATCAAATGGTCTGACGGGGATGTATCTCACTAGTTTACTCGAAATTGATAATAAAATTTTTATAAATTATTATTTAAAAAAAATTCCGGCCTATATTAAGCTAATGAATCGATCAAAAAAAATATATACAAATGAGAATAGTGATGGGAAATGATGGGGTTTTAATTTTAATTTCTTTATACTATGAAATGTATTTTAATTTTATAAATAAAAATATGCTTTATATGAAAAAAAAACTTATACTGTATATCAAATATGTGGTGTGGGGCATCTCTAGTTAAAATCGATGGTAATAACTCCGTAAAAGGATCTCCTCAAAAACTAGTAAAACAGTTTTAACTGGAAATTAGTTTGAAATCTTAAGTGGTAAAGACAAGAGAGGCGGTAATCATTAGGCGATTTGTCGCCTTTTCATTGTTTATTATCAAAAAGCTTAGGAAAAGCGTTAGCCGAATTTCTCGAATTAAAAGAGTTCCGCAAACTAAGTATTGATTTTAAACTTACGCTTAGTGCGTTGGTGGCGGCGGAAGGCACCTCGGACCAGTACCAGACGTTGCCTCCGTAGCTTTCGCCCCCGCTGACGATATCATCACTTTCAAAACGGGAGGACACTGCGTACCGCTCGTCGTAAGCCCGAACTACGACGGCTTCCACTATAAGACTACGAAGGCAGACGCGCGCTCGAAGGACCTGGCCCACTACTACGTCCAGAACGACAACACTGGATTGGAGAGCTGGAGTCATGTGCGGTTGCGATAGTGGGGGATAAGGAGGGCGTCCGGGACCGGGCCCTTTTGCGGTAGGAATTTGAGGGGGAACTTGGGTGGCGTCATCCACGGGAGGAGGTGGTGGAGCGGCTGAATACGAGATGGCGGTAGAGGGAGCGCGGATTGAGACGGACATGTCGAGAAAGAGGCGGTTAAGGCCTATGACCATAGTCTCGATTATCCTGAATAAATGAATGGTATATTGTTCGGTTTATCTGATATATATGCTCAGCCACTCGCGTTATATACAATAATAAAATTATTAAAAAATTGTATAAATTTTCATATTGAATCAACCAGAGATTAATTCTAATCCCTTCCCGTATTGGTCCGGGGTTTTTCTAACATAGGACATGGAATATGATAGAATTTTCTGGGGTCTGCATGGAACCAGTTATTTATGGAATATATATATTATATACTCCTCGCCCTTAATTTATCTCATTTCTTTTAACCTCATTATACCCAAAAATAATTAGCCAAAGTATGCAAATTAGATAAACGAGTGTGAGTCGCAGTGTACATATTCTGATAAATGAGCTTTGGGAAGTCATTCTAAAATAACATACAGTTAAAGCTGAGAGGGAAAAAAAATTTACAATTTTGATAAAATTTAGTTAGAAAATTGCGCTCGGGTCTTTTGCTATTATTGATAATGATGAAAGATAAACAGCTCTAGAATCTGAATTCCTATACTCAAAATTGGAAACTTTTTATTTCAGCCCAATGACTCCAGTAGATTTCCTGTTGGTGATGATTTTTTTTTTTAAAAAAGTATACTTTTTAAATCACTTACAACCTGTATTATTTTTATCACCAACTTTAAACTTCTTCAATTAATTATGATCAAATGTTAAAATAAATCTTTTAACCATTTACATGTATTGAACCTTTTTTAGTTTATTATATATATTTTTTTTTAAATAAATTTATTTAAATGTTGCATATTTAAATATTTACTTTATATTTTTGTTTTTTTGTTAAACTTATTTTTGTTTTGTAATATAATAACATTCTTATATTTTTGATTTTATAATTTAACCTTTTCTTATTAACTTATTATTTAATATTCTAATTTTTAGTTTTGTAAAAAGTTATATATTATAAATATACGAGAGAAAAAGATAATAAAATATATAGTTAAAATAGTTTCACCTTATTAATAAATTATTTACATGGTGCCTCGGGTACCTCTTGGTGGGATATACTAAAAAAAACTCCTTAGTCATAATCCCACTAAGATGGTGTAACATGCAAATTTTTATTATATTTATACTTCAACATATTTCAACAAACTCTCCAACACCATGTTATGTTTCAAATAATTAAAATCCCCTGGACCATGTCCGTGTATGATGTACTTTTTGAGTTGACTGAAAACCCTGATGTAGATTACTTTCGTGGGTCTAATACAGGAGATGTTTTCTTTCAGTTCTATAGTTTAAAAGAAATGTTGAAATACCACGAAGCTCTTAATGGGAAATTTTGTATTTTTGGCGACTCGGAATTCATTGAAATCTCACGTATCTTTATTAAAACATAAATTATAACGCATTTTGGAAATATTATTAATTATTTAAATAAACAATTTATAAAGTTATTAATGGATATTAAACCCACTGATGCACCGTATAAATTTCCCAAGTTAAGCGGACCTTTAACTGAAGTCTATAATTAGTTGTGTACTTGATTATTTCACGACCAGCACATCATCTGACTCTATTAAGATTAATACATTATTTTCTAATTTGACAGTTGATGTGTTTGATAATATTAAATCCATATGGTAGAACATTGATATCTTAGTCATGATCCCAAATTAATTCATTATTTATATATTTTATTTTTATATATGTCAAATAAAATAATTATAATTGAAGGTGATATTTCAAAAACAGGTATCGATGATAGTGAGGATAATTTTAATCATCCTATTTATAGTATGGATCAGGGTTGTTAAAGTAGCGAGCTATTAGTAGCGCGCTGACTTTTTTGGTAGCTATAGCTAATAACGGCTACTTTTTTTGTAATTAATTTTTTAGCGCGCTACTTTTTTTGAATTAAAAAATAAAATGAAGGTGAGTATAAACATGAAAATTCAAATAAAATATCATAATTAATAATAATTTTTATGATTTATTATTTAATTTTGAAATTAAAATATATTTCCAATTTGTAATTTATATTTTCATTTGTATTATAAACCTAAATCAGGTGTTAATAATTTAAAATGTCATCACCTATGGATATCCAAATCGTTGAAAGTGATTCAGACAATGATATTAATGAAATAGAAATATCAGGGGAGAAAATATTCTTAATAGCTATAATACAAATTACCCATTCCCTATGATTTGAAAAAATTTTTAAAATAAATATAAAAACCAAAACTGGCTTCAAATTTATTTGTTTAAAATGTAAAAAAAATATTTACTCAAATCAATCCAGTTATAACTTCAAGAAACACCAAAAGGTAAATTGTCATTTTTACATTCTAATAGTATTTATTTTATAAGACTGTTCATACCAATAGCTTTAAGGAGAAACATTTAAATAATTTTGGTATAGGCGACTCTACATCCAAAAAGACTAATTCAATTCAAACCAAATTAATTAATAATCCAAATGCCAATATTTCTCAGAAATTGGTTGATAAAGTTATTGTTGATTTTATAATTGATATTCAACCAATGTCCTTGGTTGATACTCCATCATTTACCATGATGATTAAAACTCTATCCCCTGATATAACAATTTTATGTCGCCAGACACTAATGAATAAAATAGCAGATAACTTTAAAGTGATGAAAGATGCTTTAATAGTAGTTATCAGATATCATATATATATATATATATATACCACGGCAGATAGTTGGACATATAACACTAGGTAAAAACTTATAAAATGCAAAAAATTACCATAAATATTTATTTTTATTACATAAATTTTTTTATAATCAAAACTAACTATTTTAATATTTATAAATGTTGGTTTTTATATATTTACTATACAATAACATTATAAGAAAAATTAAACAAATTTGTTTCTAAATTTTTTTTATAAAATGTAGCTTAAAAAGTAGCTAAAGTTACTTTTAAAAAATAATAGCTAATAGCAAGCTACTTTTTTTTGATAAATAGTGGTAGCATGCTAATTTTTATAGCGATAGCGCGCTACTTTTAAAAGTAGCGATTAACAACTCTGGTATGGATATAGATTCGACCACAAATGCACTCTACATAGAACTTGATAATATTCATGATATAGTATTATCTAACTTCAGTAATAATTGGTTATTAAAAAATATTAATCATTTGATACAACATTTCTAATAATTGTCAAATGGTTTGACAACAAATTTGTTCATGTTTTCAGATCCCTGGGTCTTGTATTTTAAAAAATATAATTAAGGAATGGGATGTGTAGATTTACACGTTATACTAGTGGAATGCTACAGAGTGGATATCAAGGTTAGAAGGTTTTATCTTCGAATAATATTTCATGAATGCATGTTTTTCGTATAGAAGATATTTAATTTAAAAAAATGAAAAATCTTTTATAAAACTGTTAAACAGTGACACTCATGTATTTTATCTTAACTTTAAAAAATTGTTTTTTTTACATCCTTAAGCTATTTATGGCGTAACTTAAAATATTTCAAATGTAATAAGAAGTTTCTTTCTTTTTGTTAAAAACAACTTTTATATTTTAAAAAATCAATTTGCTTATAAACTAATATTAAATTTTATATATTTTTTTTAAATATACTATATATAACTTTATTTAGCTAATTATTTATATAATACAATATAATTAATATTTGTATATATATTTATATACATATAAAAAAAACATTTTAAAAAAATAAATAAATATAGTATTGGAGGATATGTTTGTGACGGTGTTAATAATAAAAAAAATATATTGAGGTTAGGAAGGATAATTATATTTTATAAATCAATTTACTTAAAAAAACGAATGTTCAATTTTATATTTTAACTTTAAAAAGATCAATTTATTATAAACGACATTAAATTAAATTGTCAATATATATAGGAAACTATTTTGAGTTATATCATGATTATATTTTTTTAAATTTAAATATCAATAAATTGACATAAAAATTATATTCTTGAAGTCTGCACCATTAGAGGTCTTTAGAAATTTTAAAAACTTATAACATTTAAATCTCAAATAGTTACTGCTTTCTTAATAGCAGGTAAAATTAGTAAAAGAAAAATCGGGAAACCATCAAATGAAACTCCTGAAATACAAAAAGGATCTAACCTCAGATACTATCAGACGTTAGATACGACAATACAGGGCATTGGCCAGAAGCTACCAACACTCGATGTAAACTATATGTTAGCGCATATTCAAGGACTAAGAGTGAAAAATGTGAAATTTATTTATGCTTTAACCAGGATAAAAATGAAATGTATTTAAGCTTTAACCAGGATAAAAATTGTTTTAAAACATTTCATAATAAATAAATAAATATTTTTTTATATATGCACTGAGCTCAATGATGTCAAATTGTATCATGATTTTTTTTTTACCTGTATACTATGAAATAAAAGTTGAAATAAAAATTTTACATCCTTGTATATAAATGAAGATTTTTTTATAAATTTTTTTTTAATTTTTATTTTACAAAGTCGAGCTATAAAGGGTTAATATTTAAAAAATAATTTAATTTATACATTAAATTTAAAAGAGCGGTGGAGCGTTCCTCAATTCCAGCCTTAAAAGGAGCTAGCTCCCACTCTCCCACTCCTGATTTTTAAAAGGAGGGGTGCTCCAGGTGTTTTTGAAAGTGTAGCGGCGCTCCAGAAGGTAAAATAATAAGCAATAAAGGGCACCATCCACTACATTGTAAAAATTTCTGTGGCAGTCAACCAAGGCAATCAATAAAACCCTACCAAAAATTTTCAAAAAATTAATATACAATCAACCATTTGGTCCCCTCTGGGAAATTAAAAAAAAGACCAGATAGTATTACCTCTCCTAGTCTAGGAACTAGAGCTGTATTGATTCTTCAGTTAAAAATCAAACAATTCACACTTTGCCCTGGTCTATACAGAAACATTAAAACATACTTACTCTGGCCTTCAAGATGTAATTTCAGGCCCATAGTTACTAATACTTTGGGAACAAGTTGCCCCAATTTGATAGCCTAAGAAAAAATAGTAACTCTGGGCATGACAGTAGATCTCTTTGGAGATCTGTCAAATCTAGCTACCTAAGTACTCCTGTTTTAGATCACCCCACACCTTTCTTATAAATTTTATTTATTTTACTTCATTTTTTAGCCAATATTTTAGGAAAATTTTTTTTTAGTCATTTTTTTAAAAAATATATTGTTTTTGTTATTTTTTATATGAGATATTGCTATTAAGAGTTTATTTTGGAGAACAACCACAAAATTAACAAATTAAATATCATATTTTTTCAGAAGTCCAATTAAAAAAAATGGGTTGGACCCATGGATTACAATCAGATTGAATAATTTACAGGTTAGACAAATGTTTTTAAAATATTTTCTTAGATCCGATCAAATCTAGAAAAAAGGCCCAATGTAGAGCTCTAATTGGGTCCTTTCCACATTTACCATCCTGAGGGGAGGAGGTCAGAAAATTAATCTTGTCCAGTTTACTCCAAAATTTAGAAATTTTAGCATGGATGAGATAAACTTAACCTATATTTTCTAACATTTTTTATATGATTATATAAAATTAAGAAAATTAATTATTTTTATAATGTAAATTAAATTTGATTTGGATATAGATTCAATCATTAATTCTTTATAATTAATAAATTAATAACCAAATATAAAAACTGATATTCTATTCTATAATTAAACAACTTACCTCTTTTATTAAAAAAAATTGATATATTTATAAATTAAACTAGTAAATTATCATGGTAAAATAATTTTAATAGATTACTGTGGAGAAACATTGTACAATGATATTTGTCTATTCTTCTTAATGTTAAAGATATTATTTGTAGTTGACCTTTTGAGAGAATTCTGAGCAGTTAATGAGGCAGCTATTGCAGAATTTTCAGAAAGCTAATAAATATAGAATATTTTTATATTATTTTGTTTTTTACTATATTTGCCCAACGATATGCCTGTAATGTTGACTTATATAAATTATTTTTTTCTGAAAAAGGATCTTGACTTAAATAGCTCAAATTTCCTAAACTCATATTTGCTGGATTGAGCACACTAATATTTTTTCCCAATGTCCTATATTTCCTTTATTTATTATGTTATAAGTTAATATATAATACCCATATAAAGCTAATATATGCTTTAATTGATTCTGAATTTTATTGATATTACTAGCTATAGGTGTTTCTTTTCGCAAACTAAATGTTTCTAAAAGAGTTTTTACGCAAAATTTCAAATCATATAATGATTTTAAGCTGTTATTTAACAAATCAGATGTAGATTCTTCGTGCATGAGAAGGATATAAAATTTATTTTGTTAGAAAATAATGTGATTTCTAACATTAACAGGTGATTAAAAATTTGAATATTATCAAAAATAATTATAAACCAGATTTATCCATTTCTATGCAAAGTAGAAACTCTACAATGGTTAAAATAATTCCATGAAAAAATCGATAATGGTTAGATATATCCCAATTCAAATTTTTAAAATTTCAAAAACTTATATGAATATGGAATGGGTTATTAATTATCTTCAAAGTTAGATATAAAGAACTAGTTATATTGATAAGTGATTGTTTTGTATTGGCATTTTTTATTTTACTTAATCTTGTATTTATTTCTAGGTTCATGATGATAAACAAAATAAAATTAACATTGCCAACATAATCCTCCCATAATCAAATTTTTATTTAATCAGGCTTGGGCTTTTACCTCTCTTAATTTCCTATGGCCGTTAAGTAAGTGACATTGCCACTTGCTCGCACAAGTAATAGTGGCCTACCCATATAACGTGGTTCTTCTCTTAATCATTCCCCGTCTTTTTATCGCGATTTGATAGACTTTCTAAGAAGAACAAGCGTTGCTCTGTTATATATATAATGCATATTATCACGTATCATAATGCGGTACTATGCTAATAGCGGGAAGTGTGGCTAACTTTTTACAAAGGGTATCTAAAAAATTCTAATTTGTTTTAAGAGCACCCATAACAGGGGCGCTACTAGCCTTTACAATCTCAAGAGGCTCATGAAAATATTTTAAAGTTATTTTGAAAATTAACTTTTTTTTTAGATAACTATCAAATATTACCTTTTTTTTAAGTTAACATTATACAAAATTACCTTCTTTTTTAGCTAACATTATCAAAATTACATTTGGTAAAAAAATATTTTGAGGGGACTCTTTAATTAGGAGGCTCGAGCACCTGCGTCCTCTCTAGTGACACTGCTGCCCCATAACCTACCTTTGCGGACTTTCGGACCTTTTCTGCCCGTCTTTTAGCCTGATTCACGTCTCTTAATGTAATTACTTTTATTATATAGATATTCATCAATCAAATCATTTATAACATGAACATGGAATCTTACCAGAGTTACCAGATTCATTCCAAATTTAAAAATATATTGTTTTATAACAAATATATATTTTTTCCTCTATAATTATTTCTTTATTTAAATAAATTTATCTAATATACAATAGTAAAATAAAGTGTGATAGTATTAATTTTGTACATAAACAGTACATTATGTCATAAATTAATTTTCATTTTTTGTTACATATTCCTTAAAATCTTTATAAGCATAATTAATATTATGTTCGATCATTAATTCCGCTTCTAAGGCTGATAAAGATAACCAAATACGAATTTTACCCCAGAAATTTTTAATTAAGCTAAATATGCCCTCTGAATCAACGTGAGTAAAGAGAATATAATATTACATTTTTTAAAAATATGGCGCAATGTTTTTTGAAAAAAAGTGCCTGTTTCATGAGGCT
This sequence comes from Gordionus sp. m RMFG-2023, assembly GCF_954871325.1. Taxonomy (NCBI): domain Eukaryota; kingdom Metazoa; phylum Nematomorpha; class Gordioida; order Chordodea; family Parachordodidae; genus Gordionus; species Gordionus sp. m RMFG-2023. The sequence goes on from NC_088775.1 coordinate 4,852,176, forward strand.
TTGATATATTATTATTTGCTCTAAATGCATTTAAAAAGAAATGAATTACATAAATCATCTAATTCCATATCTTTTATATTAAAATTGATTATCATTAATTTAACTTCCTTGGATTTGAATTCATTTTATCATCATAATACTTAGAATTTTCTAATGACGAAGCTTCTATAAAAGTAAAGGAGTCATTGGCAGTGTCTTCCTGACCGAGGTTGGTAGGAGACAAATGTCTCCAAAATATATTGGCATTATAGGGTTTTTTGGGTATATATTTTTTTTGAGGGGGTAAGGTATTAATTTTTTAGGTAAGCAATGATTTGGGAGATAATTTTTGACTTGAATTATATTCTTTTTTAAATTCAAATATTTATACGATTGGCCTGTCTATTAACAAATAAAAAACTATAAATTTTTTCTTTTTAAATTTTAAGCCCTCTTATTAATTTTTTTTACCATAATATTTTACAATTTCACACGTAAAATATTAATATTATTCTTATTTGTTTTTCTAAAAATATGGAGGTTAACATATATGATTAATTTTAGTAATGAATTCCTGTAAGAATATAATGAATCATTTAAAATTTTAGCAAAATACTTTAAATATTATTATTAAAAATAAGATTTTCGATAGGTTAACAAATTTTAACTACATTTTTTAATTCAATAATTAGCATACATCCAAAGTTATTGAAGATTCCCAAATTATATTTTATTTTCATTCAATGAACAATCCTAATGGAATAGCCCAAGCACCATTTTAGTTGCCGATTGATTATTAGCAAAAAATTGAGATTAATTGTTTTTTCTAGCCTAAATAGGCTTGAAAGGATTTACATAAAATTTTGTTGTGAGTTTATAAGTGCTAGCTTATTATACGATTCTTTTTTATTAATTTCACTATAGCATCGTGGTTGTGAATATCGCAGCCTTCGGGGGCGGAATTTTATTAGGGGGGTAGGGGTAGATCTTGTAGGGGGTTTGCTTCCATCAAATTTCTGCCAGGTAGATGCCGTATATAGCCCCTTAAAAATTAGAATTTATTTTATACATAATTATTTATTTTTTTTACAAATAAATAAAATAATCCCACAAACTAAATATTTTTTATTATTCATATTTAAATTTTGAAAGTATACACTTCCAGTTTATCATTGGAAACTTGCTCTGTTTTATATCGGCTACTTTAATCAATTTTGAACCGTTATGAAATGTGTAGATAATAAAAAGACAGTTATCATAATTCATTCTCTTCAAAAATATTGACGAACATATTTAACGTTTGAAAATAACTTTGATCCAGAAAAAATGAGATTAAATAACTACCAATATTCATCTCTCACTTCTAAAACATTGTCAGCCGTGCTATAATATATTTAATCTAAATATCAATGTTTAAATATAATTAAGATAATATATCAAAATTCTTAAAAATGTGTCTGAGATATTTAAGGTTTAGAACTAGAAAAAATTAAGATCGTTTTACAGTAGCCTGATAATTTGAAGATCATTCTGAACAAGATGGTTGCATTATAGGTCGAAATAATTGGAATTAGATTTGCATTGATTGAAATGGTTTTCACAATTCTATCCAAAGATGAGATAAATACCGCTGTAATGATTGTAAAGTATAGTTCTTCTAAAAACAAAATAAAATCAATATTAGAATAATTTTAATTAAAAATCTAATCCGCTATATATTACTTATTTAGGAAAATGGACACATGTATATGCCTAAAATTTTGTTATCCCTAGAGTCAAGTAAAATATTTACGGGATTAAACACGTGTCAGTTTATAGACCATTGTACGAAAATCGTCAAAGCTATAAACGAAAAGAAAATCCATATATATTAATTTTTTAAATAAATATTTCTATTATTATGGCTGTTAAATATCCTTTCAAACCTAATTTATATTAAAAATCTGCGGAGTCATGCCTGCTGGTCAGTTTCCTGACCGGAACTTGTGAAAAATATTATTTACGAACCTGCCATTATTTTGTAGCTTTTTTTTGAGTTTTCTTGCGTTTTTACTTCTTATCTTAGCGGATAAGTTGTAAAAAATTATTTTAAAAGTCGGGTCAGAAAAAAATATTAATGGGTCAGTTCAGGTCGGCTTGACGTGACTAAAAAAAGAATTTAACATTTGATAAATAATTTGTATTAAATTAATATTAAATAACGACTTTGTAATAAAAGGTGTAGCTCCGAGAGAAAGATATATGTATGTTATTAAATAAGTAAATGGTCGATGGTTGGATTCCCATTGGGAAAAATTAAAAAGATACCAGGTATTTATTATATATTTTTTTAGGAATAAATTGATTTTTGCTGTTCTCCTTTATAGTTAAAGCATAGCATCGCTCAGCTTTAATTGAAAAATACATTATGTTAGATCATACCACTATATTTTTTTTAATTAAGCCGGCAAGCCAAATCTTGTGATTGCACTCGCCCCTTGACGTCCCTTACTCTCGATGATCCTAGGACTTCGAACAAAACAGTTCTTCTATGATATATTATTAATAAGTGTTAGGTTAATTATGTTAGAGACTTTAGAGACCAAGGAAATATTGAAACTCCTCAAAAGTTTGACAAAAATTATTAACCAAGCAAAATGACAAGATCTTGTAATCTTTTACAAAAATGCAACGTAACAGTCATGAAAAATGATGTAACAATCTAATCACGCATAAAAATTTTAGAATTAAGCATCATTATTTGATTTTTAGTTCGTTATAATAACGATTTTTTTAAAAATTTTATACTAATTAAACTTTTCAGCAATCTATTCAATGGCAAAAAAAAATAATATAGTCCCTATGAGCGTCTTAAAAAATTAATTAACATTTTAATTATATCGCTAAAATTTTTTTAAAAACAAATAGCCTCCATTCACAATGGTTCTATTCCTAGACCAACCTTTAAAAGAGGGCATCCATATATGAATCCAGTTATTGTGGGCAATTTAGCATTTTAAATTGAATCTAAAAGATCCTATATAATTTGATATTGGTGAGGAGGTATCAAGTAATTATTTTTGCTAACTCGCGATTAATATTAGATTAAGTCATTTATTAGATTGGAATAAAAGTGGTGTAAATTCCTGATTTCATGGTTATATTTAAAAAAAAAGGAAGACTTTTTGAAGTCTTTAAATGAGGGATCTTTTAGGGTTTGTTTTTATTTTAGTCAAAAGGCAAGTTGGGAAAGAAAAAAAATATATATTTAAAGACAAAATATATTGGGATATACGGGGAATCGACGTTCGCCGATAATTTGGTGTTTTGTCAAATGCAAAGGAGATTTCTAAAAATTTAATTGAGAATATATATTTTTTAAATGTCTATGTCTTTAAGTATATATTTTTTTCTTGCCCAACTTGCCTTTTCAAAGATCACTTTTTCCCATAAGACTTCAAAAAGTTTTTTTTTTTAAATATAACCACGAAATCAGGAATTTACACCGCTTTTATTCCAATATGTTGACATTTTTTTAATCTAATAAATGACTTAATCTAATATTAATGGCTAGTTTTACTTAGCTATTATACACAAATTTGGCGAAAATAATTATTTAATACCTCCTCACAAATATCTAATTATATAGGATCCTTTAGATTACATTTAAAATATTTGATTACCCCATAATAATTGGATTCATATATGGGTGCCCTCTTTTAGGGGTTGGTCTAGGAATAGAACCATTGTGAATGGAGGCTATTTGTATAAAAAAAAATTAAATGCGATATAATTAAAATGTTAATTAATTTTTTAAAACGCTCTCCTTCAACATAATGTTATCTATACAAATAAAATTTACCTTTAGGATTTATATTACTCTTTTTTTTGTCCATTGAATAGATTGCTGAAAAGTTTAATTAGTATAAAATTTTTAAAAAAATCGTTATTATAACAAACTAAAAATTAGATAATGATGCTTAATTCTAAAATTTTTATGCGTAATTAGATTACATCATTTTTCATGACTTTTACGTCATTTATATGCTTTTTTTTGTAAACGATGTTTTGCAAGATCTTGTCATTTTGCTTTGTTAATAATTTTTGTCAAACTTTTGAGAAGTTTAAATATTTTCATAGTAAAGTCTCTAACATAATAAACCTAACACTTATTGATAATATATCATAGAAGAACTGTTCTGTTAGAAGTCCTGAGAGTAAGGGACGTAGAGAGGACGAGAGCAATCATAAGATTTGGCGCGCCGGCTTAATTAAAAATAGTATAGTGGTATGATCTAACATAATGTATTTTTAAATTAAAGCAGAGCTATGCGATGTTGCGCTAACTATAAAGGAGACCTAATAATATTTGATAGCAAAAACCAATTTATTCCTAAAAAAAATATAATAAATAACTGGTATCGTTATAATTTTCCAACCTACTTTTCATATACATTGGCTTACCAATAAGAGCATTCTTTGGCCCATATTGCCTCCAGTGTATTATTAACAAGTTATAGGCTTCATACAATGTATACCATCATAATCTAAGGAGATTACTCCAAAAGCCTACAGTTTAAATATTATGTAGGTTTTTGGAGGGTGGTTTTTAACTTTAATTATATTCTTTTCAAATTCAATAATTGATCTGATCTGTCTATTAACAAATAATAAAAAATTATAAATTTTTAATTTCAAATATAATCCTTTTAGCAATTATTCTTTACTATCATATCAACATGTTTTTTGGGAACTTGTAGTCCCACCCCCGTTAATATAATGTTTTATTTTATTTTATATTTTATATTTTAATTTTAATATTATTTTGCCTTATTATTAATTTTTTTTTACCATGACATTTTACGATTTCACATGTAAAATATTAATGTTATTCTTATTTGTTAATTTTTTAAAAAGTATAGATGTTAACATATATGATTAACTTAATAATAAATTTCAGTAAGAATATAATAAATCAAATAAAAATTTTTTCCAAATACTTTAGATATTATATTAATTAAAATAAGATATTCGATAAACAAATTTTAACTATATTCTTTATTTAATAATTAGCAAACACCCAAAGTTATTGAACATTCCCAGATTATATTTTCTCCTCATTCAGTGATCAATCCATATGGTGTGACCCAAACAGCTTTTCGATTGCCAATTGATTATTAGCAAGAATTAGAGATTTAATCGATTTTTCTAACCTAAATAGGCCTAAAATGATGTAAATAAAATTTTGTTGTAAATCAATGTTAGCTTATTATAAGATTTTTTCTTTATTGATATCACTATAGCATCGTGGTTTGGTGAATATCGCGGCTAAAGAGCGCGGAATTTTTTTAGAGGGGTTAATGTAGCCTAGGGGTTTGCCTTCATCAAATTTTCTGCCATGTAGCCGCTGGTCATTGCTTCCTTTGTAATTTATCTTCTTTGTGCTAAGTTATAAAAATTGATACCATTTTTACTTTATTATTATTTGTTAAACGGCTCGATTTGAGTCGATTTTAGGAAAATATCAGAGTTATTAAAAGATACTTTTTAAATGGATCTAGATACAGATACATCGTCTAAAATAATATCTAGATATCGATATTTTAATCAAAAATCTATCTAGATACAGATACAGATATCACATTTTTATATCTAGATACAGGATCTAGATACTTGTATCGAGATCCTTTAACAACTCTGGAAAATATTGTCTTAGCCTCGAAATTTTGTTAATAGATGTCCAAATTTTTGTGCCATTCCACGAGCAAAATCTTCAGGCTTGCATAATTCTTTTCTGGAATAAAATTTTGAGTTGGCAGCTTTACAAAAATCGGCTCAAATCGAGCCTTGTAACAAGGCTAGCTTAGAAGTAAATCCATAATTGCTTATTATTATTTTTTTTTATAATAATAAATTTTTTTTTCCCGGTCATGGGTTAACTTTATTTGAATATTTACTGTTAATATATATGTAAAAAAAAAATTATGCTCATTATGATATATTTTTGGTGTAACAAGCTAGGAACAAAATATATAAAATTGCTTATTTTTTTCAAAATAAGGTGACCATCAGGAAGGTTCTTACATACGTGGGAGACCGTTCGTATTAATGGGTTGCCGTTCGCAGGAGTTCAGGGTATGCTAGGTATTTGGACTAAGCACAATCTATGTAAATAGAGGATATAACTGCTTTACAGGAAAGGCGAAGAGCTATGGATATGTGTAGTTGCTCACCAATCATGAGAAGTCGAGATTTTGAATTGGGAATGACTTCCAATCATTCATAGCTAGAGTTTTAAGTTATGTGAAAGTATTCAACCATTCAACGGAAGTCAATGTCTAAAAAAAATTATTGATAAATTTAAAATTTAAGAATCTTATTTCTTGAGAATTTTACCCGAAAACAAAAACGAATTCCACTTATTTATAAATCTTAATGTTTTGTATGGTTTTGGTTAATAAAAATAAAGAACAATTGAATTCTTATATTTATTGATATTAGCACTAGACCAGAAACTAGAGATTATGTATGTTAAAAAAAAATTATCTATACAAGTGTACGAATTTATCAAACAACCTTTTTACAATGTTTTAAAAATAATATAATATTGTCATAACTGTTAAACTAAGATTTTACAGAGACCTGCAGAAGTACTATTTGTACGGCATGGCCCGGATTTTTTTTTCAAAAATTTTTTGGCCCGGCGAGAGTTATTTTATATACACAGGCCCGGCCCGAATTTTTTAAAAATATATTTTATTTATTTTTGATTTTTGCAGCTAATAATGACGATTTCAAATATTTGGTTTTAAAATATACGGCCCGGCCCGGATATTTTTTTAAAAAAAATTTTAGACCCGGCCCGGGCCTTCAGGTCTCTGATTTTAAAATATTAAAAAAAATATTAAATATATTTTTGTAGAATATAGAATATAGAATATAAATAACAATAAAATAAAACTTTACTAATAATGAGGTTAATGTTAGATATAACATGATGTGGTAGCACTTGTTTATTTTTTAATATTTATTTTTTTTTTTTAAAAAAAGATGAAAGAGTTGTAGTTTTAAAAAGACTAACTCAATTGGTTTATGACAGATAAATGACAAAGGCATTATCCAGCGAATAGGTATTTTGCTTATTTCTAATTTGGGCAGAAACTGGCAAATTAAGTTATAACCAATGACATATAATAATACCTAGACTGACAATGAATTCATTAAATATGTACATTAATGAAAAACAGCTGAGGACGCCATTTTGATTACCCGTATCATTATTAAAAATTTTAAACGAGAGGCCAATTTATTCAGACCCGGGGTTCAGATAATTAATGTTATTCCATATATTTCAAATAAAAACTATTTACCAAAAGTAAAGAAGCTATGAAAACGCAATGGCGTTTTCTGGAGTTAGATAGTAAAGCCCTGTATGCAACTCAGCTTCGGGTTAAAAAATTTTTTAATAGGGTTGTCCTAGGGCTTAAAAATCAAATAAAAAATAGGATTAAAATGAATTATAGTTAAATTAGAATTTTTCTAGGATTAGGCAAAGTGGCAATTTAACTTTATACAAAAATTAAAATGCCTTTTATTTATTTTTTTAAATTTAAATATTTTCGGACTCAGGGCTGGAAGATGTTAGTGCCTAGATAAGTCTTGCTTAAAAATATTGTTCAATTCCTAGAATAAAATTCCAATTTTTTTTAGCGATTTAGAACCCTATCCCTTTAACATTTATTTTTAATATATTTCATTGTTTTTTTTATAAAAAATTTTTAAATATAAAAAAGTAAAAATACTTCATTTAATTTATTTATGTTTTTTTGTTTTATATGTAATAAAAACATTTCGGCTAAAAATTAAATCGAGAAAACTATTGGAACGACCAGTGCCAACTCGTCTAGTCGGCTTGAGCCTTAACCAATCTTTACGACTTTAGGGCCGGACCTCGAAAATTATTAATTAAATAAATATATAATACCCGCATTTGTGTTTGATGATATATGAATTATAAATAATTTAAAAAATAGATAAATCCCTTATAAGATAATTAATTTCTTATTAGATGTTAATTATTTAATTAATATTGAATTACTCTTCCTCTATTAATTGGGTTATCAATCATAACTCGAGTTTACGACTCGATTTGGCAGTGTAAAAAAGTAAATATTATAAAATATTTTTTTAAGGAATCTAATATTTTTTTTTATTAATTAAATACGATAATTATTTCTAAGTGAATGTTGAACTAAGCATCCTCCAGTTTTTAATTTGGGTTCCTCAATCACAATTTTAGTTCATGGACTTCAGATAGAACAATCTAATATTATTAATGATAATTATTATTTCTATCCTAATATTGAAATTTGATTAAGTAAATTTACTCACAATAAACTAATATTATAAGTTGGTTTGGGGTTAGTGCTCGACCCATTTGGTTAGTTTTGGTTTCTAAAAAATAATTTTTATTTCTTACATAGATAATAAATTTATAAACAAAGTCTTTTCTAAAAAGCCAAATATCATTTTTTCATACAATCTTTACATAATTTATATAACTAAAATTATGTATGACTAATATGGAATTAATACTCATTCAAAAATATATTAAACCTTCAGCACATTTTATATTTAAAAAAAAATATCAAAAATATTTAATAAAAATATAAAATTATATCTGGAAGATGGAGTTTTATTTATTAATTTATTTTGAAATATCTGTCTAAAATTTTACAAATAAAAAAAATAAATATATAAAATATAAAAAAAGACTCATTCTATAAAAACGGAGGTGGGACTACAAGTTCCCAAAAAACATGCATATAATTGTTTAAAATTGTATTTTTTTTAATTTTGTTTTATAAAATAATATTCTTTAGGTTCTGATGTAAGAGCTCTTATTTTGCCGTCTATATTTCTTAAAAATTTTAAAGTTCTACTTAACATATGTCCAAGTGAAGAGATAACGATAGTAAAGAAAATATAATTTGTTAATTTGGAATATTTATTTGTTTTTTTTTCGGCTATATCAACCTGGTCAGTAATTTTTTGGAAATGAAGAGACGCATGTGAAGACCCAGATTATGGATTTACCTAAAGACCATGGCACAGAAGTTAAGCCATCAGGTCTTAGGCCATCATCAAATGATAAATATGAAGTTCTAAAATACTTCTAAAGAAATCATGAAAACGATTAATAATTTCACTATTTAAAAAAAAGGATGAAGATCTAAAAATATCTAAAATCTTTGGTAAAAAAAATAAAATATTTACAAGTCCTACTGAGCCTTTAAAAAAAATTTTCGTGAATACCTCACAGTTGGAAAAACTGCTTAAAGGTGAATCAAGAAGATTAATCTAACTTTCTTTAATGATTTTAAATTCCTGGACTTCGACGGCATTTGAATTTAAAAAGAATATTTCAGATTTAACTTTATTCAAAGTAAGACCTATATTTAGAGAATTCTGCTCTATATAATCTATCACTGCTAGAATATTTTTAGAAAGTTTGCAGATGGTGCATCATCCAGATACACATTTTTATGTCTAAATTAAAGGTTCTTAAAGAATGAATTAGGTTATGTATGCCTACGCTAAATAGAGGGCCCAAAGGGTCTCCTTGCTGTATATTTTCATCAGAATGAATTGTATATTCCTCAAATTTGAGAAAGGTTTTACAGCCATATGACTGTTCAGTAAATCTTCCATAAACTGGAAATTTTTTGTAGAATTATCGGGAATAGATTGTGGATAATGTTAAAAAATACTTTTCTGGATAAAAAATTAAAAGCATTTTTAAAATCCAGCTTGCAGCGTCTGGAGGAGGATCTCAATATATATATATTTATATGTTGATATGATTGGAACATTTTCGAAGCATCTTGATGCGCTCAACGATTATCTTAGCTAATAGACTCCTAAAAAAAACCTATTGAAATCGGCCGAACTCTCCCATCAGGCTTAGATAGTGCAATTAATCTTGCACCAAAGAGAATTTAGTGAACTTGACTAGGTAAATCATTGTTCAGTATATATTCGTTAAGTATTACAAATGAATCCTGAGTAGGATTTTTAGGGTTAATTAAAAATTGAAAATTAGAGGTCAATTCCCCCTGCTGAGTTTTTTTTAGAAGATAAAACAGTTTAATAAGAAAGATGAAGACACTATAAATGATAGTAACCCTTCTCTTAATAACCCCATTTATTGGATTTTTGTCCCATCTACGTATTTTAAAAATAATGACAGGGATACTACATAAGTTCTCCCTTACCTATTTCGATTGAATTAGATTTTATAGGAGTGAGAAGATCTTCAGCAAAAGCCTGAGGATGCAATTCTTTCAATAGAGTGAAAGTATGTTAATCAAACGGGGCCAATTTTTTATTAGATGAAGCCAATTTGAGAGCTCCTACACGTCCCATTGGTCTATTTTTTTGAGATTATTTTCCATTTGTGCGCAAAATCAGAAGTAGCCCTTACATCAGGTACATAATTTTTCATTTCTAATAAAAATGGTCTATTCTATTTTTAATAAAATCATGTAAAGCAGTTTTTTTATATTTTAATAAGTAATCTATAATAATAAAAAAAAAAAATCTGTAGATTTAAATAAGATTTTAAAAGAAAAAGTTAAAAGATTTTCCCATGCTTTAAAGGGAATTTAAATTTGAATTAACTTCCATAATAATTGTTGTTAAAAAAATTAGAAATTAAAGATCTTTATTTAAAAGTTAGCTGGATTAAGGTTGGTGGCTTTTCCCAAAAAAATTATCATCAAAATCAGGATAAAAAATTTTGAGTTACAATGGGAGGTTGTTTCAATTTTGTTGTAAAATTTCATTTGAAAGAGGGGTTTACTTAGAGTTTAGATGGTTTTACTCTGGGCCCATGTTTATAAAAACATATAGCCTGTGTCAAAGTTATATTTCTATGACAAGCATTACAAATGCTTTGACATACCCACTTTAGAAGAAGAAAAAAATATTAGTGGTTAAAAGATTGAAGTAATGTTTAAAATAAAAAAAAAAATTTCTTTTAAATAATATAAATAAAAATTAACTTAAAATCTAAAAGATTGAAAATATTTTACTGATTAAGATGGAGGAATTTGGATGTTAAGGATATTTGGCAATAAAAAAAAAAGGAAAGTGTTATTATATTTAAAAAGTAAATTCGACGAAATGAAAAGACATGGTGTTCGAGCAAGTTATATATTAAATAGAATTGTATAGAAATGATGGGTGATATTTTAAAAAATTACATAAAAAGAATGTTCCATAGAGGACTATATAGATTACATCAAATATATTTTAGACCATGTATTCCAGATATAAAATTGTTGAGTTGGTTCTAAAGTAATTGTTATTTCTTTACATAGACAATAAATGTTTAAACAAAGCTTTTTTTAAAAGCCTAATATTGCATAATTATTATAACTAAAATAATGTTCTAACATGGAATTAATTCACCTTCGTAAAAATATATTAAAGTTTTCAACACATTGTATCAAAAATATTTAATAAAGTTATAAAAATATTTTATCCGCCAGATGGAGTTTTATCAAATAATTTATTTTGTAATATCTTATTTAAAATTTTTATTTGTAAAATATGACAAATTTTGTAGTTATGTAGTGAGAATGACACACTTTGATAGAACTAGAAAAAATATTATTTTTTATTATCAGTGGGGGTTTTAAATTTACTTATTGATCTAGTATAAAATAAAAGAGATACTATTATATTTATCTGTAACCTTCCACTTTGACTTATTTTTTTAAGGGTATCAAATTTGCAATAAAAATCCTTATTTCCTAGGGGATTTTTTTATAATAAGATTAATTTATTTTTTAAGCCATTCATTTTATTAAGATTTCCTATTGTTCGCATTTATGATAAAACACCCAAATGTTTTCACTTTTTTTAAGAAAATCTAGGATATTCCAAGATTTAGACTTCTGCCAAATCATTTTTTACTACCAGAATCTGGAGTGCGATGGTTAACGATCTTTAAAAACCTAGGCCCAGTTGGGCACAACCTAACTCTACAATCTTGGAGGTCGAATAAATAATCAAATTTTTTATTTGGGTGAAGCAAACTGTTGAAATTACACTGGTAACTTTTTTAGTATAGGGTTTCATAAGCGCGTTCAACGTTCATCGAGAAAAATCAACGCGTTCACGTTCAAGTTCACCTTCAAAAACGGGAACGTGTTCACGTTTTCGTTAAAAACTTTGCGAATAAATTTTTTTTAAGATTTATTTCATTTAATATTTAATTTTAATTTATTATAATAATAGGAAAAAAAATGAGACAGATCTCAGGGAACACCAATGAAGGATTTTACGTTCGCCAGCAGATTTCCCTGGAAATTTGCCGGTCTAATTTTTTAAGTATTCACTCTTCTCTTGGATGATATATACCCCCCCCCCCCCCTTTTTTTTAAAATATATTTTTTTATATTTAATTTTTAATAAATCCATTTTAATATATATTTTTTAATCCTCTGTAATTTAATGATTATGAATAAATAATAAAGTTAATAATAAATACCAAATATTTTTTTTACACAATCTATTAGCCCTGTTTAAAATTAAGAGTTATTTATGAGTGAATAAAAGAATATATTTATTTTAAAAAATTATTAATTTTTAATATATAAAAACTTTTATATCTTATATGAAATTTAATTATTTATAAAATGTATAAATTTATAATAGTTTTAAATTGTGTTCAACCATTTAAGGCATAAAATCCTTGAGAAAAACTTAATAACAATAATAATAATGAAATTTAAAGTAATCACACTAAAAACAAAGAAATTTTATATTTATTAACTTATCTTATATATATATATCATTGACGAAATGTCCATAGAAGCAAGATATTTACTTAAATTAATTATGTTCAAAGTTCAAGCCAAAAGTTCTCTACAAGAAAAGCGAACAAATTTTAGGATGTTTTACTTATTGAACAGATCGTGATAGCGCAAACTTTCACTCCCGCCAAAATAGAATTTTCTCCCACTCTTTCTATTCTTTAAAATAACTATCCATATTACCCATAATGGCCGCCAAATTGGCATATTTCTATTTCACCGGCCATTATAAATTAGTAGGGAAAAAAAGTCAGAGACATGCAGGCCCGGCCCTAAGATTTAAATTTTTTTTAATATACCCAGGCCGGACTGAGTCTAAAATATTTTTAAGAAAATCCGGGCCAGGCCGAGGGGTGCAAATTCTGAGGGCTCTGAAAGAAAATCAAAACAAAATATTGCAGAAAAATATGAAAATCAATCAAAACATTTATATCTATTATATTGATTATTAACTTGGATTAATAAAAGATCTTTTCTCCAAGCTATCATTAATATTATTTTTGGGTATAATCTTAATTAGGCCATTTCTTTTAAATCTACCCGAATATTGCCTTTTTAACAATGCTGATTGTATGCAATGGTTATTTATATAGGTTTATTTTATAAAAAGTAATAAAATATATAACCCCTCCCCACCAAACTTCCCGCTTAACTGGAGCTGGTCTTGTCAAGTAGAATCATGGATCTCTAATATCGAGATACTCTGGCTATGTAAACATTGTTGTCCTAAAGCATCTGTGTAGTAAGGAAGGCTATTCCACATTTCAATCTAAATGGCAATGCAAAACAAAAAATATTTCTACAATTTAATAGATAGCTTTATGGATGGTATAAAACTCTCGTGCCCGAGACTGTGTTGACCAAGAGATCATTTAGAGATGGCACACTAATAGATAAGGAATCCGGCTATGATCTTACTTCTATATTCTCTCTTCGTTTGAAAGCACCGCAGGGTGGTTAAGATTTTTTTTTTCCTCCCGGCAATTTTTAAGTTCATTAGCATAGAGCGGTAATGTTATATATTTAAATAATGTTTTTAGGAAAAAAAGATGCATGGCACCACCCTAGATGCTTGAAAAACTCATATAATTTCGAGAAAAAAAAAATATCTTTCTTTTATAATTTATATATATGAATAAAATTTTAAACGTTTTACCTAGTGTTGTTAAACGGCTTAAAAACGGTTAACTCAATATTTTAGACAGAAAAATATTGCCTAAGCCTCGAAACTTCGCTAACAGATGTCTAGACCTTTGTGACATCTATGTGCAAAATTTTCAGGCTCATTAGTCTAAATAAAATGATGAGTTAGCTGTTTTTAAAAATCGGCCCAAATCGACCTTATTAAAACTTCCAATTCAATAAAATTTGTTAAATAATAAATGTCTATACAGAATATTTCGAATTGTTTGAATTATTTTAATCGAATTTAAAAAAAATATTAATGCCTAAATCATATTGTATGTTTATTAAGATTCTTTTTTAGAAAATATATTTTAAAAAAATTTCTTTTTTTTGATTTTTAGGATAATTATGTTAAATATAAAAATTTGTCATTCTTCTTTATAAAACTATATACTATCATGATGTCGACAATAAGTAGAGCTCCATATGATCAAGTCTTCAAAAACACCATTCGAGAAATTAATGAAGGTTGTGGAGTTATAAGAAAAGCCGTCCAAGTTATGAGTCAATTGGCCAATTTGGAATCAGGTATATTCCATTATAATTGAAAAATAAATCAATAATTTTTTGAAAATGTTTTGTATTATTATAACGTTCATAAAACTTTTATCCTATATTATATTTAAAAACAATTTTAATGTTACGGGGGATCATCAGAAAACCCAATATCAAAGGTAAATATACATATATAAATATTTGAGAAATATTTAAATCAAAGATTTATATATATTTAATTTTTTAAAAAAAAATAGAAACAAAGTTTCGCCGTTTCTCCTGCTTTAGAGACTGTCATCACTAGCGACCCTTACAAGGAGGTGCAAAAGATAGTTAAAAAAATTCGCCTATCGATTCCAGACATTAGCAAAGATGAGGCCGGTAAATTGGGGATAGAACTGTACGGCAAAATGTTAGAAAATCCTGGTTTGAACATTTAACGTTAAAAAAAATAAATTTTATGTTACATTTTTAAATCTTTCTTTCGTGATGCTTATTTTTTTGTTTCGTATCGTGATGTTATTTTCTTCGTAAGCTAACTGATTATCGAAAATCCCGTCAATAAATGCTTTCCATATTAATATAAAAAAAAAATGATATGTATATATATTACAGTTTTTATTTGAATTTGTTATATATATATATATGAATGAACAGCTGATCAAAAATTGGTGAATAATATTGTTCAAGATTTAAACGGAAAAAGAGACATACCATTTGGACATCTCAATTTGGCTCAGCCGAGCAGTCATATAAACACATCCACGATGCCGCCACAAAACGATTTAATTAAAGTATAAATTTTTACTTTATAAATGATTACAAATTTAAGTAGAAGCGTCTAATGGGTGTGCGATTTTAAAACGTTAACCAATTTGCGCGATTGTCGTTTAAAATACATTAAAATGAAAACGCTTAAATTTTGTAAGAACCGTTAGACCTCCTCGTTTATAGTTAACCGTAAAAATCGCGCAACTTCGCGCAGCTTACTGATACGCTATCGCTTAGCCGATTGAATGACCACGCGGTTATTACAAACGAGACCTCATTTACAATTTTTTTTCTAAAATTCAAATCATTTAATTTTAAACATTAGCTTTAATTTCTGCTATCAATTTCAAAATAAATTTAGGACATTTCAGAAATTTCATTTTTCTCTTGGTTTCTAGTAACATCTCAGAATCTAGGGCTATATTTTCTACATATTTTTTTGTTTTATAGAGAGCCATTGATCAAGCGATATACATAAAACAATCAAATTTTCCCGTAATGTCACGTCAAACGATGTTATCCTTAATATACGATCTTTACGAAAAGTTAAGTTCTGGCATTCCTTGGGAAGATTCATTTACTTTAAGGATTCGAACTCCGGCCTCGTCAGATGATAAAATGATGCAGGAGGCGCTAAGGTCTAGAATTAGTGAAAAGGGTAATTTTTTTAAAAATTCATATTTCTTTTGAGGCAGTTGAGATTTTAACCGTCGGTTAAATAAATTGGTTCATAAAAGTTAAATCTCTTCCCCATTTCTCTCGACATGTTTACTAGAATCCGAATTCGCTGGTGACTAGTGTTGTTTAAAACTAGTAATAATCAAGGGTCCGGTCCTATAGGTCTTAGAAAAAGACCGGGCCGATTAAACGGACCGGCATTTTTTGAGGCCCGTCAGGATCGCAGTTCGGCCCGGTCTTTTAATTACGAGTCATACTTTGATTTTTCGTATCATCTTTTTCTTTTTTTTAAGTTCATTCTTAATTTTTTTTACGAAAAAATTTTTCCCGAAAAGGCATTCTACTTTTAAAATTAAATATTTGTATTATTCATATTTATTATACTATTCATATTTTGATTTGATATTATTTAAACATAAAATACTTTTATTTTAAATTAAATGATAAAACTTAGAATTAAATTGGGTAAAAACAAAAAAATATTTTTAAAATAACCAAAGAAAAAAAATTAAATGACTTGTTTAGGACCTCGGTCTAGACCAGTTATTTTATTTGAAAGTTAAGAAAAGACCATGATCTTCGCTATTTAAAACCACGTTAAGCCAATTATCAAAAAAACGGCTAAATTAAGGTTATAACTGAAAGAAATAAGATTTAGCTCAAAAGATGGCATAAAGGTTTGGTTTCTATTTTAAGCGAGCTCGAATTTTCTAGAGGCTTACAACACTATACATTGTGGTTATCATTATAATTTATTTAATTCGGAATAGCGAAACTGTGGTTATCATTATAATTTATTTAATTCGGAATAGCGAAACCTCTGGAATTTCCGCAGATGAATGTCGATATGGCCGCCATGGCCAAGGTATGTCATATATACATATATGTATAAAAACATTTTAAATTTATATCTTTACATATAATAATTTAATAAATTGGCGCTTAATTTTATTCATAAATGATGTGTAAGACGGTGAGATTATTAACCAGGCTAAAGAAAATATATCCGCAATGGAGCAAGGAACAGTATTTACAAAAAATAATAGAGATATACCACTCATTAACCACGGGAACTAAACGATTCGAGCAATGGTCTCTCGAAATTCCTACCCCCTTCGTGCCAGATAACAAAGATGTCAGGTTTACTGAAGCCACATTGATAACTAAAGAAATATTTTGTTGATATTTTAAACGTTTACTTAATTTTCGTTTATAAATATGCCCCTTTTTGCTAAGGATTATAATTTATTTAATTTAAGCAAAATAAGCATTAAGTTAGTGTTGTTAAAAGGCTCTTTTTGAGCCGATTTTTAAAAGCGGCTAACTCAATATTTTAGCCAGTAAAATACTGCTTAAAGCCTAGTAATATCGCTAATAGATGTCCAAGCCTTTGTTCCTTCTCCAAACCAAATATTCAGGCTTGCGTAATATTATTCTGGATGAAATATTGAGTTAGCCATCAAAGTAGTTAAAATTTATTAATTTTTTTGTTGTTATTCAGAGAGAATATAAGCATAACAAGAAAATCTCTATCCGGCCCGGGGGCAGGCATGATGAGAAAATCTTTACCGGGCCCGGGGGCAGACATGATAGACATATCTCAAGAAATTATGAAAGCGGTACAAGGTATTAAAGATGGGTTGTTAAAGATAAAGGATGCCAACGATGGTAACAATTAATGATAATTGATCTAGGGAAGTGTTGCTATAATATCTTAAATTTTTTGTGCATCATGACTCAGATATGAAGTTGATTGAAACGGTGGTAACCACGATGTCCTCACCAGATTTGATCAGAATTCGGGAAGAAACGGAGAAGGCAAAGATAAAGGTGACGCGTCAAAAAATATTATATATAAAGCCCATTTATGCGAATTTCCAAGGGGAGGGGCGTATGATACGCGGAGAAAATTAAATGATAATTTTTTTTGACGTACACTATATTGATTTATTTTTTTTTGTATAATATTTAAAGCTCGCGAAATCAAAATCGGCGCTTAAGTTGCTCAATGAAAGTTCAGAGTCGGAGGACAAAATACCTAAGAAGAAGGGTAAAATATAAATTTATCCAAATTAACAAACAAACTCAACATTCACCACCCCCGCCCTCAAAGGAAGAAACGATATTATTAATAATATTACGTCTAATCAATCTATTTTTTTAAATTATTATTTTCTATGATTTATACTTATTTTTTTTAAAATTTTATCAGAGTCCAAAAAAAGGGTAAGGACCAAAAAGCGAAAAAAGAAACTTGACGACTCATCAAAGGCTTCGACGAGTGACGTAACGAGTGAGGGGACTAGTGAGGGGACAACCACAAATGAGACAGGAGTGTCAAGCAGTGAAGCAACGAGCGCAGAGGAACACGTTGAACATAAAAAATCTAAAGATAAAGGAGCTCCCAAGGTTAGTAAACATGGTGAGAAGTCGAAATCTAAATCTAAATCGAAAGGTAAACGTAAAGGAAAAAAATCTGAGTCTAGCCACGGAACATCCAAAAAGAAAGAGAAAGACGGGAAAAAAGTCGATAAAGCGAAAGATAAGAAGAAGACTAAGTCTATAGAAAAGGATACGAAAGAGCCAGCCAAAAAAGCGGGTACGCCACCTAAAGATGGATTGAAGCCAAATCCTACACCCAGTCCTGTTCCTGTTACGCCCTCGCAACCCACTCCAATTATGCGAAGCCCGACGAATGATCCTCAAAGATTTCCTAGAGGAATAAGTCCCCCTGGAAATTCTGCGTCCCCTAGAGGAAATCAACCATCAAATCCCAGAATCCCCACACCATCTCCTCTTCCAATGGGTGCCAGAATACCTCCTTCCCCAAGACCTCCGCAAATACGACCGGCTATGCAACAGCAATCACCACCTATGCAACAGCATTCACCACCTATGCAACAGCAATCGCCACCTATGCCCGGTGGTGCTAGAACCCCGACTCCTCTAGGGCCTCCCAGAAGTTTAAAAGATCTTTATATCAATTATTTTTAGTTACAAATTAATCACTAAAAACAAGCATTGGGGAAAAAAAGGCATTTTTTAAAAGTGAAAAACCAACCCCACTAACCTATGATTATAGTATAATATACTCTATGAATACTAAATAATATGTTTGAGGATACCCATAATCTTTTAATATTTAAGTTGAATAAAATATTTATTATGTAACGTGTTTATGTTTTATATAATAAAAATTTATTCATATTTTCGTTATACCTATAAATTTGTCTTTTTTAGTCAATGTATATAGTAATTGTTAGTTTTTTTTTAAAGAATAAATTTAATAAACATATATCAGCGCCACCTTTTCAACAAAGACCTCAAATGCAACCACCTAGAGCTCCCCCTCTACCCATGGCAAGACCAAATCTACCGCCACAAAGATCTCCGTTTCCTTCCCCGATGCCAGCTGGAGTCAGGAGTAGATGACGTATTCTAAATATACATTAGTGTGACCAATTTATTTTTTGAAAAAGTTTTTATCATGAATGCTAATTTGGTTTTGAATTTTATTTTTTTTTACAAAATGGTTAGAATCTTGATAATTTATATAATATAAAAATGTTTATTAATGTTATATTGGTAATAACTGATAATTATAAATAAATGAATATTTTATTATTATTCCTAGCATGAAATTCATATAAATGTGATAAAAACAAACTCACGTAATTGATTGATTTCCATAAATTAAAACGGTTACATTAAAATTTTAGCCAAAATAACATTACGTTAGCTTGGAGATTTTTGCTCATATGTGGCAGAAAGGTTTAGAAATATCTATTTGCCAAATGTCAAAGCTTACGATATATCATCAGTAACATCCTAATCAGGTGGGCAGTTTAGCAACACTGTCTTCGGCTGAATTAGCATACTGTTTGTTCTTATATCCACCCCTTTTTTTTGCAAAATGCTTCATAATTTGAAAGATTAATAATTTAATTTTGTAAAATAAGAGGAAAAAAAAATTTTTTTTTTAAATGTTCTCCCATATGATTTTAAATAAAATCGATATTTGAACATTATCGATACTCAGCCGATAATATATAGAATTGTATCGAAGTTAGTTGTGATAAGGAAAATTACCTAAAAACAGGAATGGACAAATTTAGGGTGGGTCTAAAGTCAAAATTTTATCTTAAAAAAAAATTAATTTATTATCGAAAATTTACGAAATCCAATTTAAACGGGTAATGATGTATATATTTCAAGAATTCTTATTTTTTTTTGACTTTGGAGGTGCTCTCACTCAAAAATATTAACTGTTTCTGCTAACTTTAGAGAAGAAAGTTCCAAATGAGTAACTTTACGGAAAAAGAAATGTAACTGTTAAAGTATCTTAAAAGTCTTTCTTTTAAACCAATTATCAAAATTATCATTTTCAGTGAATCTCATCTTATCAATCTTCCTTTTTTTTGTATCAGACATTCTAAAAGATGCCATATTTTGATTGAATCGAAGTGATTTACAGAAAAAAATTAAATTTAGAATAATTTTAATGGTAACGCTATTAATTCATAAAGGTGTATGATTTAATTGTTATGTTAAAAAGGCGTTTAGCTATGTTTTATTTGCTAGCAGAAATTAAATCTTTTGTTATTTTTTAAAATTGATAAATGCTGTTTTAAATTAAAAATGCTATTAAATTTTTTTTTTAAAAAAAAGGGTGTTAAATATAATTATATTTTCATAAAAAATTTATATATTATAGGTGTTTGATTGTTTAAAAATACCGATTTGGGTCCATTTTTCTTGAGATTTAGCAAATAGATCTCCAAACCTTTTTTTGCCATAGTCGAGCGAAATCTATAGGCTTACATCAGAGTCTTAATCGGTCAGTTTATAAAAAATCGACCCGGATTGAATTTTTTTAGCAACACTAATGGTTATTGGGCAAATTATCCTCAGAACTCAAACAGGCTTTTATTATTTGACAATAGTCCATTTGCGTGAAAAAAAGATATCATATTTGCCACGGAGGAGTCATTATATGAATAGAAATCTTATTATGTCACCTAAAAATTTCTCCTCAAGTATTTGTCATTAGAGTTAAAGGTGGGCGCGAGCCATGAAGTTACACGTGACACGATGGGTCACGTGGCATGAGTGTGAATAAATTTTAAATTATTAGGCATGGCTGATCGTGACTGGTCTTCCCAAAATTTTTGCCGGGGGCGATTGGGCGTGAACATAAATTTCCCGTAAATCAAATTTAAATATAAATTAAAATTTTATAATTTTTAATTTAATTCTTTTATTAAAGGGAATAATTTTTGAAACCAAAAAAAATTACGCATTTTTATAATTAACAATTCCCCCCCCCCTCCCGTTTTATTTTAAGTTAAATGAAAAAATAATTTAAAGTCTCTCAACTTTGGTTCAGCAATAGAAATTTGGAAATAAATTTAATTTAAATATGTTTTATTTTCACTTATCTTTGTCTAATCATTTGCACTCAAATTATAATCAGTCAAAATTAAAAGAAAAATTACCCATATTAATCTCGTATTCACCTACAAATCTAAAAGATATAACTGATGCAATTGCCTTATACATGCTTCTTTAAAACATAATAAATATAAATGCATTCAAAGATGATGCAAAGGATAAACATGCCATATATTAAATAACATAATGCATTATATCTTTTGCTTTCTTGAAATAGTTTTAAGCAGGGTTGGCAAGTCGGTTAACCGATCGGTCAATAGACAGAAGGAGTATTTGACCTGGTCAAATATGGTCATATACGGTCAAATACTTTAGCTATATTTATTTAATGAATTAAAATGTATTTAAAGCATATTTATCAATCTAATTCATTTACAAATTATTTAAAATATATTTGTATCAAAGAGGCATCCATTTTTATAATTTTATATAAAAAATACAAAATTATTATATTAAAATATTAGAATTTCAATTTTAAATATATAAAGAAAAAGAATTTTTTATCATATATTGGATCTAAATATATAAATTAATATAATAACTTTACTTAAGCATGGTTTGAGAAATTAAATTATGTACAATTATTAAACAAGATTGGCATCGTCAATAAAATGGGGTAGTGAGCAAATATTACGTGATAAGTGAGCAAATATTACGTGATACGTGATATATAGCGCTTATGCCCTCTAGTGTTGAAATGCAACAGAGCTACGCTAGGTTTTCCTCATTTCCATCTTATTGGATCAATTTAATTTGGGTATAAAAGTCAAAATATGAGGAGCCCTCCACACGTTTGTGGGCAAGCCGCACGTACTTGTAGGCGCAATATTTCTAAAAATATTACTTAAACCTCTACAGGCTTATTTAAAAGAGTGGGACAAAAAAAGAGCCTATACCCAAGAACTACAATGAAAGTTAATTACATTATGGTGGGTTGAGGACAATTTTACATTAAAAATCTTTACTATATTAGATCAACTATTAGTAAGGAAATACAAAAGCATACTTACAAGAGGATTTGAGTGTTTGTTGGTATTGGAAATATTTGATAATAATGAGTATAATTTTTGAAATTTATTACGATAGGAATTATAAGATAGGGATTATTGGGTAATGATAGTGAATCTTGAATTTTGAGATGTATTTTTATACATATTAGAGGTAACTTTTCTTGATGCGAAACATCTTTTTAATGGATCTTTTATTATTATTCAGTTTAATGAATTGTTTTATATTCACATTTAGGTCCATTATATCTTTTATTGTTTTATAATACCATAATGTTTTGTATTTCGTGTATTGTTTTCCATTATATGAGTACAGCCATGTAATGGCATCATGGACTAAGTTATTATCAGAGTTTCTTATTATGTGGCCTAAGAACTGAATCCGTCGTTTTTTAAGAGTTATTAGTGTGATTTTCATAAAATAAATTTCAATTTTGTGATCTTCGAATAATTATTGTTCAAATTTTGAGCCAAATAAATCTTCAATAAATTTTTACTCTGAAAAAAAAAAAATCCTTCAATATTATATTTTATTATATTATGATATTATTTTACGTTAAGATTTTATTGATGGTTTTTTATGTCAGCAAATAAGTATATTATAAGAAAGTATTAAATTTTTAATTCTAAAAATTTTACGTAGGAAGAAAGTAAATAAGAAATATATCTGAGCAAATATTAATATGCAAGAAATCTCTGAAAGCAGCTGTTAAAGAAGTTGCATATTAGTCCGAAAAAAATAATAAGTAATAATAAATTAAGATATGTTTTGGACAAAAAAAATTAAAATTTTAAACTATTCATTAACATTTAGCTATCTTATTGACCTTGGCACACGTAAAAAACGTTTAGAAAACACATAATACAATCGTATGATTTTACAATTTACCAACATAAAAAAATATTAAAGATAAGTTTGAAAAAGAAAATTTAAATAAATATGCTCACACTGCACTGCTGATTATTTATTAGATTACTCAATATAAGGGGAGCATCTTACTTGAGTTTGATGAAGCTTATGATATAATACAAAAATTAGTCGTTTCATATAAGTGATATCATAAATTTCAGAAGTAAAAGCGGCTATGTAATAGACTAAATATGTGACTTTCATAAAAAAACAATCAGATTTCAGGCTCAAGTTGCTGGAATGGGCTTTGTACCTTGAATATTAAGAGAAGTGTATAAGAAATCCGATTGAAGATCTCGAAAACCAGAAAATTGATGGGAGTATATTATAACCTAAGATGGATTAAAAAAATGTTGAAGAAATGATAAAATTGAATATAAATTAGAAAAAAGCTCTGCCATGGAGGGCGAAACATCAATTATAGAATTTAGAAAATAATTTAATATACATACATTTTTTACTATTAAATATATAAAATAGAATTAATATTGTTTTAAAAAACATTTATTTGAATTTGACCACATTTGCCCGGTCTTATGCACAACTCAGATTTATATTATTATACGATAAAAGATTGGAATATAGTTTGGATTTTAATCCATTTGTTTTATATCTCTTCTTCTTCTTCATTTTTTTAAAATATATTTGAGAACATTTTGTAAATATTTTTTTTAAAAAAAACTTTCTATAAAAAATCGTAAAGCTCACCTTGCTTGCATTATCTTATTATAAAATCTTTTTTTTTGTTCTCTATAGCTATAATTACATGTAAAACATTAGCCCAGTATGACCATTTGCCGACTCATAATAGATCGCGTCCAATTGAACCTACATTTCTGGCCTTAGATGATAATTTATGGCAAAAAAAATTATATTACAATAAAATTAAATGAGGGTCTGAATTTTTTTTTCTTTATTTGACATCATTTTCCCAATATTTTTTCAAAAAAAAAGATATCAAAAACAAAATAGGAATTATAGAAAAATAAATTAAATATAATTTGGTATTTGTGTGCTATGTGAATACTAGAACTCAATAAACAAATTATATTGGATATTACATATTAAAATGAGAAAAGGGGATTTATAAAAGTTGATTATATGATGGATTATTTAATGTTTAGAATAAAGCAGTGGCGTCGTTAAGAGGGGGGGGGGGCGCAGGGGCTCGAGCCCCCTGAAGCAAATTTTTTTTTAATGGCTCCTTAATAACCCCTTAAACTAAAAATAATTTTTTTTGATTGCCCACTGAATGATTTCTTTTAAAATTCTATTGAGTAATATATAAATTTAATTTTATAATTTAATAATTAATAAGTCTATCTAAATTATTCTTAAAAGAATACTAATTTAATTATTAGATTAGATTAATATTTATAAATTATATTTATACTATGTCAGCTTGCAATCAAATTCTGTGTTAAAAATAGAATATTAATATCACACACTAAATATTAATTTAGCATTATCAGTTGAAGCTTTATTGACTTTTATTATTTAAATTATTATATAACCCTAATTAAATAAATATTAATTGAAAATTAACAAATTTAATATTGTAATTAACCGAGTCCAAAATCACTAATCAACTATATTATTGATATTTAAATTTAATTAACATGCCTCTTCTTAAAATTATTTTCAAGTCCAAATCCAAATAAGTATAAGAGATCTATTTATAAAAAGTAAGTAAACATATAGTTTATAATCCTCTATTAGATATAATTGATTATAAAATATTAGGTTAAATACCACTTTTACAGACTTTAACAGTTATATAATTTACAATTAATATTTTAATAAATTTACTAATAAATGTTTTTGATAATAAATATAAGTAATAAATTGCAAAATATTTAACGCCATCTATTTATTTAAAAATATTTTAAAAAATTTAACATCTTATTATATATCCCAGAATGGATGTAAAGTTAACTTTTCTTCTCTTTTTTACATGTTTTTAGGAAAGCTATTTTTTTCTTATTTGAAAAACAGTTTTGAGTTTAATTTTTAATACTAGTATATTTTTGATATTATTACAAACTACTTCTATTTTAAGATACAATATACCAACTAGAGGTGGTGTGGTGTGACAATAATATATAAAATCTTAATTAATTTCTTTTATCATATCATATCACTCTGTCTTATTTTATAGTTACAAAATATTTCATTTCTAATATGGCATCCCTGCCTTGTAAATAATTTAAGGGTTCAATACATTTGCATAATTTCTTCTAAAGATTTTTAGCGTTTTTGTTTTATCAATTTCTCTATCTTAATAAATTCTGATATAAGTTAAAATAGTGAGTGTTATGGCTATGACTCCAAATTAACCAGCATCTATTATTAGTGGCTATGTAATTTAAGTTTATTATTACAACTGCTGAGAGCATATGATTGCATATTTTATAAGCAATAATAGTCAACTGTGTCGTTGTTTATATATCATTAAAAATGGAAAATAATCTTTTAGAAATTTATTATCACAATTTTTTCTCAATTACTTATCTAGCTTCCATCATGTCATTTAAGAAGAAGCTCTAATCACCATATAGTTTTATGATTTGGATTGGTCGTTTATATTCTCTTATCCAAGAATTGTTGATTTGGTTAGGCCTATAAATTTTTCCTTATTAGTCCATTCTAAAAAAACATTGTCCAAAAATGGTAACAGAGTGTTATATTAGTTTCTTGACCTTTTGTCAATGTAAGTTGGTAAGAATTATATTATTGCATTATGTGGTTTTTAAAAACAATTATCAATTGAGGCATATGTATGAATTAATTAATCTTTTTTTCCACTTGTAATTCTTTAGTCGCAAATTTTTTTTATATCAGCAATCGAAAATATTTTATACTGTAAATAGATTTTGTATTAAAAAATAATATTTTTAGAAATGTCTTGTATTGTTTTAATTATTTTTATGCCAGTTTATTTTGTATGCATCATATAATAAATGACAAAATATGAAATCCAGAATTAGCAAATTTTAAAAAAGTATAATATATCAATATAAAACCCGGCCGAAGGCCGGGCAATAGTGGGCCGAAAGCCCGCAAATGGGAGATATGGGGGGCGTCGCCCCTCCATAAAATTTTTTTAGTTGAGCCCCCTGAGATTGTAAAGGCTAGCGACGCCCCTGAAAATGTGTATCTGATACAAAAATCTATTGATGTTAAAATTATAAATTGTATTGATATATATATATATGAAAAAGAATTCATTGAGGTTTTAATTGTTAATTTTATTGATACTGATAGTCCTTTTAGTTTTATTTTTTGACAAGATTTATGAGAATTTTTAGGTTTCAAAAGAATTCGTTATCCGCATGATGACATAACCTTTTCTACAGCCTTATATTAACTTTTCTACCCCATTTCTTAAAGTTTTCTCACTAAATCTTTTATAAAATTTCTGATCAAAACGGAATACCCCTCAGCTCAATAATATTCTCCTTTTCCAGAGTTCATTCATACTTTATTTTAATATCAATTAAATTAAATAGCGTGATTGTCAATCGATACACAAAAAACATGATTTGTGGACTCTAACAACACTTATTTTATTCTTATTGTTTAAAATATTATTTGTCAAACCTCAAAGAGGGATCATAGTTTGCAAATATCTGAAAAAGATTATTAAGCAAAGCTAAATGACAAAACCAGGCAAATCTTCTCATACAAAAAGCATAAAAACGACGTAAAAGCCATGGAAAATATCTAACAATCTAAGTAGGCTTATAAATGTTAAAAATAAGCATCATTATTTATTTTTGTTAAAGATTTTTTTAAAATTTTAATACTAATGAATTATTTTACCAATTTATTTAAGTTTACAACTAGCATTTATAGAGGACATCCTAACATGGATAAAGATAATTGTGGTAATTAATCATAAATTAAATTCAAATATATACTTAAAATATTAGTGATTAGTTTATCATTTTTTTGAGATTGTGTATTATACCGACAAATAAAATTAGGGTCTATTATTAATTTATTTATTAAGTAAAGAAAGATGTCAAAATAAAAAGAAATAAATTCCTAATTTCATGGTCAAACAAGAAAAAATATGAAATAATGTTTTTAAAGTCGTTTAAATGGACGAGGTAAGCCTAGGGACTCTTTTTTGGACCAGGAAATAAATATATTAAAAAGACATACATCTGATAATATATATAAAGTAATTATATTTCAATTTTATATAATAAATTCCAAAAGATCCGATCAGAAAGGGTGTTATTAACACATTCCAACCAACTTCAAATACAAAATTGAAGGTAATATATTTGTTTTTTTCATATATAATAATATTATACATACATAAGTAAATAGAATATTTAAATATAACACTTTCTTGAAAAATGGATGGTGAGGGAGTGTGATCTATTTATATTTGTTTAATTTTTACTTTACACTTGTCTTCTATGTAAATTATTTGCAATTTAATATAGTATTATAAATTTTATTAAAACAACCTTTGCATTTGGTTCAATACCAACTTATTGAGAATCGTTTATTCCCAATATATCCATACACATATTATATTCAGATGGATCAAAAAACCATCAAGGGTAATTCATTATTATTTTAAATCGAATATATTATTTAAATATAACTTAGTAAATTGTTATGTTTATGATAATAGTGAGGAAGAATTAATTTATATTGGGTACGATCAGACATAATTTAACAATTGATAAAGTTGATAAAATCTTGTAATTGAGAATGGTTTTTCTTATTGATCTTAATTTAATATTTTCAATTATAATCATTCCTTACATCACTATGATTACGATTTAGACACTTTTGACAAGAATAATATTAATTCTTCCTCACTATATTATCATCAACATAACAATTTACTAGGTTATATTTAAATAATATATTCGATTTAAAATAATAGTACATTACGTTTGATATTTGTTGATCCATCTGAATGTAATAGGTGTGTGGATATATTGGGTATAGATGATTTTCAAAAAGTTGGTATTTTACCAATGGCAAAGGTTGATTTAATAAAATTTATAACATAAAATTGTATATTAATTACAAGGAAGACCAAAGTTAAGTCAAAATAAAAATATGATCACACTTCCTTACCATCCATTTTTCAAAATTAGGTTATTTTTAAATATTTATATTTACATATGTATGTACATTATAAATATAGTACAAAAAAAACAAATATATTACCTTCAAATTTGTATTTGAAGTTGGATTGTATGTGTCATTGACACCCTTTCTGTTCGGCTCTTTTAGAATTTGTTATATGAATTGAATTAACAATACTTTATTTATATATATATAGAGATGTATATCTTTTTAGTATAACTATTTCTTGCCCGAATGAAGAGTCCCTAAGCTTACCTCGTTCATTTAAAAGATTTAAAAATATTATTTCATATTTTTTCTTATACAAC
Source organism: Gordionus sp. m RMFG-2023 (assembly GCF_954871325.1). NCBI lineage: Eukaryota > Metazoa > Nematomorpha > Gordioida > Chordodea > Parachordodidae > Gordionus > Gordionus sp. m RMFG-2023. Next base: position 4,880,938 of record NC_088775.1, read on the forward strand.
CATGAAATCGGGAATTTATACCTTTTTATTCCAATATATTCACATCTTTTTTACTTAATAAATGATTTAAACTAATATTAAACGCGAATTTTATTAGTCGGTATAATCCACAATCTCAAAAAAATGATAAACTAATCACTAATATCTTAAATATATATTTGAATTTAATTTATGATTAAGTACCACAATTATCTTTATCCATGTTCGGATGTCCTCTATAATTGCTAGTTGTAAAATTAAATAAATTGACAAAATAATTCATTAGTATTAAAATTTTAAATAAATCTTTAACAAAAATAAATAATGATGCTTATTTTTAACATTTATAAACCTACTTCGATTGTTACATCATTTTTCATGCCTTTTACGTCGTTTTTATGCTTTTTATATGAGAAAATTTGCATAGTTTTGTCATTTAGCGTTGCTTAATAATCTTTTTAGATATTTATAAACTATAATCACTCTTTGAGGTTTGACAAATAATATTTTAAACAAAAAGAATAGAATAAGTATTGTACAATTATTTATATATCTTCCTATTAAAATATAACAACAATTTAGAGTTCACGAATCATGTTTTTTGTGTATATATTGACAATCACGCTATTTAATTTAATTGATATTAAATAAGATAAACTAAAAATAAGTATCTTGAATGAACTCTGATTGGAAAAGGAGAATACTATTGGGCTGAGAAGTAGCCGCTTTGATCAGATTAAAATTTTATAAAATGAGAAAGATTTTAAGAAATGGGGTAGGAAAGTTAATATAAGGCAGTAGAAAAGGTTATGTCATGCGGGGAACTGATTCTTTTGAAACCTAAAATTTTTTTAAAATATTGTCTAAAAAATAGAACTAAAAGTACGATCAGCATCAATAAAAAAAATTTAAATTTAAAAACATTTAGAACCTATATGTATATTCTTTTTCATAAATAGAATTTATAATTTTATTTTAACATCAATAAATTTATATATCAGATACACAACTTCATTCTAACCATTAAATAATCCATCATATAATCAACTTTTATAAATACCCTTTTCTCATTTTAATTTGTAATATCCAATATAATTTGTTTATTGAGCTCTTGTATTCACATAGCACACAAGTACTAAATTATATTTAATTTATATTTCTATAATTTCTATCTTGTTTTTAACTTTTTTTTTGAAATACTTAATGGGAAAATGATGTCAAAAAATTCCTACCCTCATTTAATTTTATTATGATATAATATTTTTTGCCTTAAATCTTCTAACAGAAATGGGGGTTCAACTGGAGGCGATCTGTTATGAGTCGGCAAATGGTCAAACTAGGCTAATGTTTTACATGTATTTATAGCTATAGAGAACAAAAAAAAGATTTTCCAATAAGATAATGCAAGCAAAGTGGGCTCTACAATTTTTTAATAATAGGTATATTTTTTGGGAGAATGTTTAACACTTAAGTATAGCGATAGAAAACAAAAATGGAGTTTTTTCAATGGATAACGCCGTAAATATGAGCCCTTCTAATTATCTAAGTGGTCGTTTCAGACAGTGGTTTCTCTACAATGGTGGAGGGGAAAGCAACGGAGCTATTGCTTCTTAAAATTTAAATGGAGATACTTTTTATAAAAAAATATTTACAAAATGTTCTAAAATATATACAAAAAAAGAATGAAGAAAAAGAAGAAATATAAAACAAAAGGATTAAAATCCAAGTTATATTTCAATCTTTTATAGAATAATAATATAAATCAGGGTTATGTTTAACAGGTCAAATATGGTCTTAAGACAATATTAATTCTATTTTATATATAATAGTAAAAAATGTATGTGTATATTAAATTATTTTCTAAATTCTATAATTTATGTTTCGTTCTCCATGGCAGAGCCTTGTTCTAATTTATATTCAATCTTATCATTTTATTTAACATTTTTTTAATCAGTCTATAATATACTCCTACCAATTTTCTGGTTGTCTAGATCTTCAATCGGATCTTATACACTTCTCTTAATATTCAAGGAGAACAAAGACCATTCCAACAAGCTCGAAATCTGTTTTATGAAAGTTATTGGTTTACACATATTTAGTCTATTAAATACGCCGCTTTTACTTTTGAAATTTATGATATCACTTAAAATATTTTGATGATCATCTCTTTATGAAACGACTAATATTTGTATTATGTCATATGATTCATTAAACTCAAGTAAGATGCTTCTCTTAAATTGAGGAATCTAATAAATAATCAGAAGTGCAGTGTGAGCACATGTATTTGAATTGTTTTCTCTTTCAAACTTATCTTTAATATTTTTTCTTTAGGTTGGTAAATTATAAAATCATGGGCATGATTGTATTATGTGTTTTTTAAATTAAGTATCTCGTTTTTATCGTGAGCCATATCAATAAGATAGCTATTTGTTTATGAATAGTTTAAAATTTTAAATTTTTTGTCCAAAATATATCTTAATTTACTAATATTTTTTTTTTCGGATTAATATGCAACTTCTTTAACAGCTGCTTTCAGAGATTTCTTGCATATTTATATTTACTCACTGCCATTTTATTGACGATGCCAATCTTGTTTGGATAATTGTACATAATGTAATATAAATTGGTAATTATAAATTTTCTCAAACCATGCTTAAGTAAAATTATTACATTTATTTATATATTTAGATCCAATCAAATTAATAATGAGAAAATTCATTTTTTAAATTTCAAATTGAAATTCTAATATTCTAATATTTAAATATTTTTATATTTTTTTATATAAAATTATAATTGATGCCTAGATGATACAAATATATTTTAAAATAACTTGTAAATAAATTAGATTGGTAAATATGCTTTTAATACATATTAGTTCATTATATATACTCCTTCTCTCAATTCGAATTTGACCTGTCAATTGATCGATTTGCCAACACCGGTAATTTTAATATACTTGTAAGAAACTGAAAAATATATTATAAAGTATACAATGCTATTATTGGTTAAGGATTTTATAGGAAAATTAATCTTTCATACTTATTTTTAATATCTTAAATATATTAGTTATCGGTTACATTAATACTTCATAATAAAATTGAGTTAAACACATATTTTTTTAAAATCAGGATTTAACATCCACAATGGGATTTCTTGAAAACAGTATATGTAAAATTAAATAGAGCCATTTCAAAAATCTTAAATGGTTTGTTAAATTGAGTCAAAAATATTTCCAAAAATGGAAAATCCGGTTAATTTCTAGTAATACTATTAAGTTGACGTTAATAATTGAATGATTTGCTTGTCTAGATAAATAAGCTTACGAATTTCGATCATAAACGATCACACAAATCTTGTAAAATTCTTGTTGAGTAATAAAATAATTTATTTATTAATTCCAAAGCAAAAATAAAATCATCTGTCATTTTGAATCCAATATATCTCCAAATGAAATATCGCATGCCATTCTAATATATTACCAAGAACTCTTTAAATATAATCTTTTAAATCTCATTAGAGATTGTAAATTGAATTTTCTTCTCTCAGAAGAGGTCCTCATCTTTTTTCGCTATTTTTTGAATATATATCTCTTGATATTCACTTTTCTTGTTAAGGATGATATATTAACGATATATTTATGATTATCTTGATATTTTAAAATGTAGGGTCATTAATTTTAGATCTTGCATCTCCTTTATTATTTATAGTTGATTATGGTTGAGTAAATGTTTATATGGAGAAGTTTTTTACTTAGAATATTCGATTAATATTTTTTAAAAAGGTATTCATTTGGGTTAATGGTTCATTAATATGAAATAAAGTTAATATTGGTGTAAAAAAAACATTTATAAATTTGAGCGGTCATCGTGAATTAGCCGAATCGTATTTGACCGGTAAAATTCACAACCCTGGTTTTAAGTAAGTAAAAAAGATGAATTTCCATCATTATACAAAGAATTTCATAAAACCCGTTTGCAGATTCTCATCCTACTATAAATGAATTTTATTTATGGAAACAAACATTAATAAAATTTTGTCACAGAAGGAGAAGGTTATACAGTGACAATCAAAACCTAAAGAAACAGGACAATATCTCTTTTATAGGAAAAATTCATTATTCAGTCGTTACATAAGGTTTGTTTAATTCTAAATCCAAAGTTCAAAAGTATTAAGATTTTAAAAGACGATGAGAAGACAGATATATATTTATATATAAAGAACATTTTTCATACAATATACACATGATAATTTTTATATTTAAAAAATAATTGACAGCATTAAATTAGTTCTCATTCGTAAAAATATATAGCTTAAATATTCCGTATATTTAAAACAAATGTCAAAAATATTTTATTAACATATATTAATACTTTATCAGCAAGTTAGAGTATTTTATCATATTAATTAATTTTTTTTATTTTCTACCTATTTCTAATTATGTAGTAGATGGATAAAGGAATAATTTTTTATCATGTCTAAAATTTATACATAAATAGGATATCATAATTATATAGAAATTTTATTTTTGTTATTATATTACATATCATCTAATCTTCATATTGACAGATAATCAACAAGCAGTCTTATGATTTTATGAGGACTTAATAGATTCTAAAAAATCATGTTTCTAACAAGATCTGAATACGATAGAGGTGTTAATACTTTCTCCCCCGAAGGACGCTTATTACAAATAGAATATGCCATTGAAGCTATCAAGGTATATATTTTAAATAATTATAATAAACCAATTAATATCTTAGTTAGGATCCACAGCGTTAGGTATAAAAACTAATGAAGGAGTTGTTTTAGCCGTTGAAAAAAGAATAACATCTAGTCTTATTGAACCTGATAGTATAGAAAAAATTGTCCAAGTTGATAAACATATAGGTATAATTTAATATTTACATAATGAAAGTTATTTATTATTAAAGGCTTGGCTGTTAGTGGACTTATGTCTGATTCGAGAACTTTAATTGATAAAGCTAGAGTGGAATCTCAAGTTTAATGTCTTTATTTATTTTTAACGCTATAAAACAATGTTAGAATCATTGGTTTGTATACAATGAGAAAATATCTACTGAAAGTCTTACTCAATCAGTTTCTTCCTTAGCAATACAATTTGGAGATGATGATGCAGAAGGAAGTTTTATGGTAATTTTAAATAAATGTATATAAAATCTCATATTTTCAAAGAGTCGCCCATTTGGTGTAGCATTGTTATTTGCTGGTCTAGATAAAACTGGACCTATTTTGTAAGTTAATTTATATAAATTATATTAAATTTTAGGTAATATTTGTGGCTATAATTAGATAATTATTAATTTTTTAAATATCAGTAAAAAAAAATTCTGCTCTTAATAAATTATTACATTCTGTTAATCTTAATAATATTTAAATCATTAGTCAATACAGATTGAAATATCTTTATTACTTTAGTGATGTATATTTATTATATTTTTTTCTAAAGATATCACATGGATCCTTCTGGCACATACACAGATTGTGGTGCGAAAGCTATTGGATCTGGTTCTGAAGGTGCTCAACAATCACTTCAGGAAGTATATGATTATGTAAGAAAATTAAGTTACTATCTATGGATTTAAAATATATCAGAGAAAATATTTTGCACGATAATAAATCAAGTGCTTCCTAACACATTTTTATTTTTGAATTATGCAAAACAATTTAAACGCATCTTTTTTTGTATTTAATGAGCAATTTAATATGTGACAAGATTTTTAAAATATATTTTAAAATAATCAGAAACTTCATAACAGCTTTAATATTAACTGCTTATCCTCTTTCCTTTTACCACTCCACCAGCTCTTCTATTCTTTTCCCAATATATTGTCAAACCATCTTATCATCATAAGAGTAGCCAGGATTTTCATAGTGAGGGTAGCTACCCCATATACCAGCTAAAGCTATATAGAAACTTAGGCATAAAAAATTGCAAATATATTTGCACCAGGCTAAAGCTTAAAAATATAAAATCTTATACTGCTTTAGAAAATATTTTAACCCTGTATTGCATACTGTGTATCTCAAGCCACATACCACAAATTATATAATAAATATTTTATAAATAAATTTTAAATCAATTGCATGGTGTGTATTTGAAGCCATATTCTATATCTTCAATTGGAATTTTAATTTGGGCCACGTGATCAATTATTAATTTTTAATTTCGCATTTTAATAAACCCTATTTTTAAAAATGGCTATTTTTTTATAAAATTTTTCTTCTCAATTTTCTACACATCGTAAAAGGATAAATAATATATTTGACAAAATTCAAAACATTAAAATTAGATAAATAAAAGGTAAAAATTAATGTTTATGAAATTATTTTATATATATTTATTATTTTTGATAATTATATTTTGTAATAATCATACGTTGCTTTAAAGACACATTATGCAAATAAGGTATTTTATTTGAGTTTTATATTTTTAGAATTATGAATTGTGGTACCATACCTAATGATAGTGAAGATTCAAATTTAAGTGAATCGTCTGATGAGGAGTTTCTGTCAACCCAAAATAATGATTTAGGTATATTTAAAATGTATGCTCTTATATAATCTAAAAATATCTAGATTTCAATGAGAGTGATGAATCGGAAGAGGATGAAAATATAAATAATGAAAAAGGAATCGTGAGAAAAATGATTTGGAAAAATTGCTTAACTAATTTACCGTTAGTTATTCCAAAGTGGAAAGGAGAAAACCCAACGGTTGATAAAGTAAAAAAACCAATGGATTATTATAATACATATCTCACTGATTTATTACCTCTAATTGTTTACGAATCAAATATGCAATTCAATGCAATTCCAACAAACCTTTGAATTTATCGATAGATGAATTAGAAAAATTTATAGGAATTATTTTTTACATGTCAATTATTTTACTTCCCAGAGCACGTCTCTACTGGGCCACCAATACAAGACAGGCCAAGGTGGCTGATGTCATGACCCTAAATCGCTGGGAACAAATCAAATCATTCATTCATATAAATGATAATGACAAATTTATTCCACTTGGAAGTGAGGGCCATGACCCACTTCATAAAATTAGACCCTTGATAACTATAACCAATAATATACTAAAATCTTTATCGATAGGGGAAAATATTTTCGTAGATGAGCAAATAATTCCATACAAAGGGATGAGCAGATTAAAGCAATATAACCCCCAAAAGCCCAAAAAATGGGGCTATAAAGTCTTCCTACTATGCGGAGATGATGGCCTTCTCCATAATTTTGAAGTATACTCTGGGAAAATACTACCAGCGGAAGGATTGCCTGTTGTTGGAGCAAGTGGCAATGCTGTGCTACGTTTAATTTCTTATATACCGCAGCAAATTAATTATAAATTATTTTTTGATAACTGGTTTTGTTCACCAAATTTGCAAGTCGTACTCGCTCAAAGAGGGATATTTTGCGCGGCCACGGTCAGAGGTAATCGACTACCAAATATCAACTTCCCAACAGATAAGGAGTTGAAAAAAAAGGGCGAGGATTTTTTGTTTCAAAAAAAACAATAATAAACGGGGTTGAGTTAAATTCAGTGAAGTGGCACGACAATCGTGCTGTGACCTTATTGAGCACTTTTGTAGGTGCACATCCTCTTATCGATTGCGAAAGATATGATAGAAAAAAAAGGATAAAATAATGATAAAATGTCCAAACATTGTTAAAGTTTATAATAAATCAATGGGAGGTGTAGATCTTATGGATTCTTTACTTTCATTATATAGAATTCATACCAAATCAAGAAAATGGTACCATCGAATTTTATTTCATGTATTCGACATGTTACTTATAAATTCTTGGTTGCTATACAAACGATTATAATAGTATATCAATAGCAGGCAAGGATCTATTAAGTTTGTACAATTTCAAAATTTCGGTGGCGGAAGTCCTTTGCAAATATGGCAAATGCACTTCAAACAATATTCCAAAACGAAAATCAGTTCAAACTGGTTATCGGGAAAAATGTAAAAAAGGACCAGCCCAATCTTTACCAAATGAAGAGGTTAGGAAAGACCTCACAGCTCACTGGCCCAAATATAATGATAAAAAGGGTAGATGTAAAATTCCAGGTTGCATATTTATTACAAAAGTATCTTGCAAAAAATGTAGTGTATATTTATGTTTTACGCCCACAAATAATTGTTTTATAGATTTTCATGAAAATTAAAATGTTCAAACATTTAATATTTGTTGTATTTATATAAAATTATATATATATTTATAGTTTAGAGTATAATAAAAATTATTGTGAAAAAATTGAAATTGGTATCCTTAATTGCATCATGTGTATTTTAATCCACATACCGTTCATCTTCTAAGAAATTTAGAATTTTTTTAAAAAAAGTGAGCCATGAGATTATCAATAGTATCGAGAGAAATAAAAAATCTAGTTTGCCAAAAAAAAATTATTCTAACATAGTACATGCAATACAGGGTTAATAAATCTTTAAAAGATTGTTGATATCTTATTTCAAGTTTTCTATCTTTGGTTAGATCTACATTGAATGAACTTAATAAGGATCAGGTATGCTATATGTAACAGGCACAATCTCCTTTTTTGTTACCTTATAGTTGCAACAACTGCTGAACTCATGATCACAGTTTGGTATCATCCATTCTTGACACTTCAATTACAATCAAATAATATCAATCATACTGAGGTCAACTGGCTTTCCAACTACATTAGAAGAACTTAATACATTTCTTTTAATTTTTAACATGCGATATCATCTAATTCCCCATTCATTATATTAACAAGTTTGCAATTAAAGATCAGAAAAATATTCAATATTCCCATAAGGTTACATTTTTATATCAATAATCAGCTCTGCCCTAAGAATGTATGGTGATTTGGCAAATAATGTCTTCAAAGACGTTTATCAGAAAAAATTTGGAGAGCCACATTAACCCTTATTTAAGACAAAGTATAGCAATAACGATCCTTAAGGCATGTTTATTTTCTCAAATGATTAGAATTCTCCTTCCCATTTTTTTTTAAAATAAAATATTTAATTATTTTAATACTCAATCAATTGTTTATTTCCTTCTCATTTAAATTTGGATTTAATATTGTATATTATTATTGGTTGTCATATTTATTGTTCTTCTTATCTAATATTTTTGTAATAATGTAATCATATATACTTTTTTATTATAATGAAATCAGATTTAAAAAGTGTTCTATGGCTTATATCAACTAATACCGTGTTTTTTTTAAATTTATTTAACTAAAAATTTGATTAATTTATACTTTTTGATTAAAATAAATATAAAATTCAAATGATTAAAAGGATCTTTTTGAGGAGATACATTTAAATTGATAATGGTAAATATGGGACTAGTACATCTTTAAATGTTATTAATATTGATTATTTAAAATTGTATCGTTTTGTTAATTAAGTTTAATATTTTTTGTGACGATTGTTATTTAAGTATTTTAAGCACAACTAACTAAATATACTTTACTTTTTTAATAGGGAATGACACTTAAACAAGCTATTCGGGAAGCATTGGTCATATTAAAACAAGTTATGGAAGAAAAACCCACCGATACCAATGTCGAGGTAGGAATATCTACAATATTTGGTCTATATTTTTTTTAAATATATTCATATCAGTAAAAACTTTTCTTTATTTGCAAAATTTTATACAGGTCGCTACAGTGACTCCAGATAAATTGTATCACAAATTAACAACACAAGAAATAGCCGAGATCATCAAAGATATCTAATATAAGACTTACTTTTTTTTTTACAAATTTTTACTATCTTATATTCATTGCAAATTTTAATTTTCTTTTTTGTAAATTTAATCAATTCACCATTAAGTAAAATGGTTCTTATAATAAAGTGATTTATATAAGTCAAAAAACAACAACTATAATAGAAAATAATGATTGTAGCCTGCATTTGCTTCAAATTTTCTATTATTATGTCAATAATTCCTTATTTCTATTAGGATCTTATAAGGGGCCTAGTTGTGGGTAAAGGTTAGTATGTACGAAATTTTTATAATCAGTTGAGAGCAGGGTTTAAAAAAATTTTCAAATGAGCATTTGAATTTTTGGCAAAATTTTTTAGCAAATATGTTTGAAAACATTGATATAATATTTATACCTTTGAAATATTTGAGGTATAGATAACCCCGAGAATTAAATAGATATATAATATTCTTGTTAAAATTACCTCCCATTTAAACCTTTAAGAATCATATTAGGGCTAGATATAGTGTTTGCAACGGTCCGGTCCGGTCCGGTCTTTTTTTTCTAAAATGGGACCGGACCGATGGACCGTTAAGTCAAATGAGACCGGACCGTGGGACCGTCGGTCCGGTCCGGTCCAGGCGGTCCGGTCCCACCTAAAAAAATTTTTTTTATAAAGCTACAAAAGTTTTATTCTGCATTTAAATTTATTAAAAATGAATAGTTAAATTACCCTATTAATATTTCAATTATATCATCAATTCATTTTTATTATATTATACACAAATGCCTAATCAAAGAAGAATATAAAAAGTAAACTATGAATATTGAATTTAATGAAACGGAAGAATATAAAAAGTAAACGATGAATTAGATATTATATAGTGTTAGGCATTAAATAATCATATTTTATATGTTCATGTACATACACATTAACTATAAAGCAATTTATAGTAAACTTTTATATTCTTTAATCGGTCTTCGGTCCGACCGGACCGGACCGTCGGTCCGACCGGTCGGACCGGACCGTTGCAAACACTAGCTAGATAGACCAATAAATTATTATACTTTATCATATACTTATTTATTGGCAGTATTAACAACTTAAAAATTTTCTAGAGACCATCCACGGATAACTTAGTTCATGTTTAAAAGCTTAAAACGGTCAAAATATTGTAATGTTAAAAACTTTGAAAATAGTTAACCAAGTGCTCTTTCCATTCAATTTTTAACCTATGTATATGACTAAAATTAGTAAGATTGGTCTTTTTGTTGGCCTAAGATTATTCAAAGTGTGCAAATTCAATTGAACTTTAAATTATTATAATTTTAGTATACATATAAATTATTAAAACTGAGGATAGTTTCTCGGAAATAACTAGTGCTGTCAACATTTCTATAAAAATCGAAAGCTTTTACGTTCGTTCTAAACTTTATGAATAAATTTTCTTTTTTTTTTACATAGTAAAAATGGCGTTTTTTATAAATATTCATTTTATTTAAGAGTTTTCTAAGGATCACATATTATATATTTTTTGGAAAGTGTGGGAGGGGATGGGATTGTGTATAGGTTTATTTTTAATAACATTGATATTTATGATAACTTTCAAATTTCTAAGAGGATGACGTCCTCACCTTCCCTCTTGGCTTTGTTGATGGACAAACCAAATAATTACTATCAGCTAATCTGTGGTACCGCGCAAAAAAAATAACCAATAATCTGCTGCCCAAAATCTTTATATATATATATATATCTTAAATTTATTAAAATCTCAAACCTTATATTGACTTGTGCAATCAATTAGGAAATATGCCAAATTATCTTTTTAGAGTGCCTCTATTTTTGCTTGGAACTACTTACATAGGTGCCAGAATAATCGTCTATTAAAAATTTATTATTTTGAAATAATAAAATTGCGACATCCTTTGCCAAGATCTAAGATATTGAACCAATTCTAAAATTTACGTTAAAATTTTTTTAATTATTCAGATGGGATGAGAGTGTAATCCATCGAAACGGTGTTTTAAATAGTTAAATAAGAAACATCAAATTCCCCTTATAGATTTGAGAGACAGATATGAAAATCAATGTCAATATCTTGATCCCTATTTTATGCCTGTTTGTGATCCGAATCAAATGCCATTAAATCTTCTGGGATTCGATTTAAAGAACAAGGCACAAATTAAAGGCATTAATTGGACGTAAAAGTTTTAGGTTAATTTACCTTTATATTAACTCAATAATGTATGGTTCATTTTATAATAAAGATTCAAAAAACCACGATAAAATATATAATTATCTTTTTTTTTCTGTATTTTATTTAAAAAAAATATAACATTAGATTCATATTCCACCCTAAGACTTTGTTTTTTTTTCATCACATAATACAATAATAAATATAACATAATTGTTTTTTTAAATAGTAAATATATATTTATTATATTTTTCTTTTGACATAATTTAGATATATTTCTCTTCGATAAAGGGCAAACAAATATGATGTACATTTTGATTTTTTTTTGTAGGACACGTTTGCATTTTATTTTTCTCTCTTAGTTTTAGAAAATTTAAATATATAAAATATATCTATTAATAAATGTTATTTACAAAAAGAGAGAATCAATTTTTTTGCTGGCGTGTGTGTCATTACTATGTTATATAGAATTGAGATTTGACAATCTTTCAATTTTCAAAACTCACGTGATAGGGAATCAAAAGAAATATTATAATTTACTAAAGTACCCTGTTAACTAGAACAACTATATATAACTCTAAAATCGAAAGCTGCTATTCATAAATCCTTTGGAGAATTAGAAAATTAGACGTAAAAATATAAAAAAATATTATATAGACCAAATCGGCTTGGACTTTAAATAAAGTATCCTGGTTATATATATCTATTGACTTTAAGAATTACATAAATTTTTAATAAATAAAGCCAATTTCATTTTCTGATAACCAGCCGAGGGCATACTTTATTAGAAACCTAATACTAGTTAGCAGCTTTAGAACTAAGCAAAATGAACTATTCTCGAAACAGCTGTAATTTAATACAACTTTTAGGCTTACTCTTAGCAAATGTTTTATATCTCTGTGTCTGATACTTTTAGTAGCTAAGCTAGTTATTAAAAACAAATATTTATGAGACAAATCAAATTTTTTTACCCTTGTTTGAATGATGTTGAAATTGAACGATCAAATTGTAACATTAACGAAATTTTTAAATTATAACATTTATAAAAGCTAAAATTTAATATTAAATTTTTTTTAACAAAATAATAATTATACAAATTGAATATTCCTTAATTGGAGAGAGATTAATTTTTTTTGGTAACCTAATCTGACAGGATAGGGGGAAAAAGTTATAAATACTGTAAACATGATTTATATTCGACATTTTTATATTTACCGAGGCAATTGTATTTGGCAACTTTTTCGACGCTTTTTCTTGCGGTTAGAAAACATGTTCAAAAAGGAGGCCTTAAAATCTTTAACGAAGTAACAATATATGTAGAAGTTTAGAACATAATTTAGGGCCTCTAAGCAATTCGTGACGAGAAAAATAATTTCTAAGGGGTATGACATTTTTCTATTTTCGGCGGTATCGAATATAGTTATGATTGCCTGCGGGCCCGTGCATATCAAGTGCTGTAGCACAGTTATAATAAGCATCAAGGTGAGATTACATTCGTCCCTGGCGTATCTTTTATGTTTTTCGACGAGATCCTCTGACATCGTCAAACTACCATCTCTTATATATTGGCTTTTAATGCTAAGCGATAAGGATGGCCTGTATTTGATGAGGGGATTGATAAATTTTCTAAACGAGTTACTTCTTCTCTTGTTGATGTTATCATACGTATTAGTTAGGCTAATAGATTCATGATTGAATTGCAAGTTTTTTGGAGGGCTATTGTTACTGGTTAGATTTGCTTTGGCATTATTAATCGATAATAAAGGAACGGCAGCATAGTTTAAAGATTCGTCGGCATCTTCTTTTGGAACATTTTTTCTAGGTCTTGTATCGGGCACTATGATTTTGATGTCATTTGTATTAGTTTCAAAGATAGGGTTTAATCTTCGGGCGCCCATAGTAGAGTTACCAGTATCTTGAGTTATGGACTCTTTATTGGTTGGCTCCTGGAAGGATCCTTTCCTAGTATTTTGTTTTAGGATTTTGTTATCCTCACTATAATCGCATAAATCGGTAATAGAAGTGTGTTGTTTATTGCTACTCGTTGGTGACGATCTTTCGTCGAAATTAAATGTGTTAAGTTTATCGGTGTTCTTATCCTTCTTGGCTATTATAGGAGGTGTAGTCGCTCGCGCCAACCCGTTTACCCTCCTAATCGATGTAGGATACATAACGATACTATTACTTTTATGTTTACGTCTTCTATTAAAGTTACTATCAGACGGAGAAATTTTTAGCTTATTATTAGCATCCGACAAAATTTCGTCTTTATTTATAGTTCGGGGGGTCAAAAAGGCCAATGTTTTTCTCCTCAGTTTGCTGGCTCTTCGATTCAATCTACTTTCGCCAAATTGCTCAGAAACATTAAGATCCGTGGTAGTCGGGCCTCCCGTACCCTGTGACGTTATTATCATGGAATACTTTTTTCTCATAATGTCTTTTTTGTACTTGTGAATGATGCACGAATTAAGGAAGAATAACAGGATAAGAGGGATCCAAGTTAAAAATATTTCGCGCCACCATTTGTAAATCACGTAAATCCTCGATGAATGGTATTCTTTGTTAACGATAAAATTATAACAAGTAGGCTTTACCAGCTGGCCGACCCGTCTTTTAATCGGGTGCCCGTCTACGGGTTCACGGAAACCGCCCTCGTTAGCCAGGAAAATATTCGTTTTACCGGAATCTATGATAGATCTTTTAGAAGGGTAGTCAAAATATTGATTATCTCGTGGCATACGTGGATTTCCGAACCATAATACTTTGTCTTCGAGAACCAGGGATTTCAATTTTTGCCCGTATTTATGCTTGTTAACTTTATCGTACATCGAATATTCTGGGTCAAAATTTGAACAATTGGTGCCGGATATATCAAATTTTTTGATCCTAGGAATCATCAAGCTGAAAGCCAGGAAAAAGCATATTCCTACTATAAGCTTGGTGTAAAATCTGGAGGACGCTTGGAGTTTGGTTATTGCCGCATACCTAAGTTGGATAATGATGTTTTAAAATGATTTATTATTTTGTTGGTATATATTCTAAAAATAATAACTCCTAAGAGGGAAACCCTTATCATGATATTAAATTTATATATATTTAATATATAATTTTAAATAAACCCTAATCCTATATAGGGTTATTTATACATATAAATCCACTTCGGGAATCTCAAATAATGTCTATAGAAGTTTCATAACATTCTTTTTCTTAGATGAAAAAGAAAGGGAATATCTTTGAAATCGTATCTAATTTTGATTAATTTGCTCGTTTAGATATAAATAGTATTGCTAATCGGCTCGTTTTGAGCCGATTTTTAAAACGGCTAACTCAATATTTTAGCCAGAAAAATATTGCCTAAGCCTCAAGATTTCGATAATATATGTATAGATATTTGTTCCTTCTATGAGCAAAATCTTCAGGATTGAGCAATAATTTTCTGGATGAAGTAGTAAGTTAGCCGTTCTTATAAATCGGCTCAATTTTATATGCATATTCGTACGAATAACAAAATTTATTTGTACTTGATTCGAGATATTCGAATAATTCAAAATATTATAATTATGACATGTAATAATACCTAGACTGACGATGCATTTATTAAAAGTGTACATCAATGAAAAACAGCTGGGGACGCCATTTTGATTACCCATATCATTATTAAAAATTTTAAACGAGTAGCCAATTTATTCCCATGTCTGACGTAAACTTCATTAGAGATAATAAGGAAGCAAGTTATCAATTTAATAGATTTTAGAATAATTACTTTATGGGTTACCAAAATGGCGGGTCCAGCTGATTTGCATTCAACACGCTTATGAATGCGTTATTACGAATGCATCGTCAGTTTAGATATTATTATATGTCATTGACCTCGATACGAAAATATATTGACCACAAAAACTTTGAACAGAAAATAAAATCATATTATATTAATCCAATGATAAAGAACACGAGAGAAAGATTATAGTGCCTATTAATTCATTTTTCATTCCAAAAACAATTATTAAGGCAAAGAATTTTTCTTTATTGTTTTTTTTCTTCTCTTTATAAGACCTGAGATTTATGATAAACATATTGGATGTAAACTGAAAAAAATAGCCCTTCACAAGCTATTGTATAACTTATTAATATAATTTTTAGCCGGCTAAAAAGAATTGGCTAAGCCATATTTTTATCCTAAAACTATCACTTTGACCTTAGGGGTTTTTTTTCTTCTTAAAAAGATAGCAGCTCAAATTTGGAAGAAACAAATATAAATTAAAACGCCTTAACATTACGAATTTTCTCCGGCAAGGTGCTTGAAGATTAAGCAGAATTAGACAACATTTAGCCATTACCAAACTATACTTATTACAGTCATATCACCCATTAGATTGATAGGGTTATCAGTTATTTTAAAAAAACCATTAATTATTCGGAATAATTTAAATATCAAATTATTCGAATAATAAGGTTATAATGAAACTCTATTTGTCGAATAAACGAATTTTATAAATTATTTGTCGAATATTTGTTCGCATTCGATACTGTTCAATTCGATGAAAAGCGAATCTAGCATATTAGATTCATTTTTGAATAGGCTTATTGGCGATCACTTATCAGTATGCTCGTATAAGATAAAACTAAACATTTTATCCAGAAAAGATATTTTGCAAGCTCGTTCGCTTAGAGATGGCGCAAACTATTGGATATCTATTAACGAAATCTTGAGGCTTAGGCAATATTTTTCTGGGTAAATATATATATTTAAGCCATTTAACACTAACACTACGTTGTATAATCATTTATAAGAAAAAACGAAAAGCACAGAAAACTCTATTTTGGAAGCATCGTACAGGTGTCGTTCATTATCATGAGTAAAATTTACGAAAGGCTTAAGAATATTATGTCGTAATATAATATAACTTTCATCAAAAAGAAAAAAACTTCGTAAATATATTTATAAATAAATAACATTTTAAGTTAATATTTTGCATTCCTGCTCATATTAATAAAGGATATTAGATTCCTTCATCTTTAAAATATACCTTTTTGCTAATATAAGTTATATATATAACATAAAAATATTTATGAATGCCTATTTTTAAGAATAACGTGCTATCTAGTCTTGTTAGATGGCTCGTTTTGAGCAGATTTTTAAAAACGTCTAACTCAATATTTCATCCAGAATAATTTTACGCAAGCCTGAAGATTTTGTTTGTAGACGGAACAAAGGTTTGGACATCTATTAACGAAATCTCGAGGCTTATGCCATAATCTATCCTATTGATAGTATCTTTGATTAAAATCAAATACGAAAATGAGAAAAGAGACTACCCCAACCCCCCTCCTATCTATCATTAAAAAAAAGGAGGCTATTATTTAGATTTTACTCGATCGTACCTATGCGGATAATGGAGGGCTACGTACCGGTCCAAACTCAGTGCGCATGTCAGTAGGGCGCTGAATTTCATGAAGGTGTTAACCAAAAATAAGGTAAATCTCACGAGGAAAAAATTCCAGCCGTAAGTCATGCCGAAAGACCAACGATGATGAATCGCGAGTAAGTGCACAACGGGCCACGGTATCATAGTGAGACAGGCGACTAAATCGGAGAAAGCCAAAAATCCGATATACCTATTTTTACAAAAACAAATAATAAATAAATATAAAGATTCAATATTATTCATTCATTCATTTGGCAGGTTTGTCTATATACATGACCCCGTCCTGAAATACGAGATTTTTTTTAGCAAAAAAATTAGATAAATATGAAGTCGATTTCTAAATTTAATTTATTATTTATAAAAACAAAAGGATCGTTAAATAGAAGTCATGTTGAGGGTAGAGATCTTCAAAAATAGGCTCGGCCCGTCGGGTTCGGGCTGGGTCGGGCCTAATATTTTTAAAAAAGATCGGGCCGGGTCGGGTCGGGCCCTTGAAATTTTTTTAAATATATCTAAATTTATCAATTTTAATGTTGAATTTTTTTTATGTAAAATAAAAATATTTGATTTTATTTATAAATCTAGACACCATATAACATATATCGTTTATTTTGAGTAATTATAAAAATTAATTTCTATATTTAAATAAATTCGGGTTCGGGCCGTGCCGGTAAAATTTTTTAAAAAAATTTTGGGCCGGACCGTGTTTAAAAAGTTAGACCCGATGCAGATCAGATCACTAGTTGAAGGTATGACCGAAAACGATTCTAACGCCAATTTTTCAACTAAACGCGTGTGTTATAATAAAATTGGCCTATTGAATATCTTTTTTTAGTCTGAAGACAACATCGACACATCATGAAGGGCGGACCGTTTTTAAGATCAATTTTCAAGGACTGAGATTGAACGAGACCGATGACCGAAAGGACTTTTCCCATTCACTACCCCCCCCCCCCCCCCCTTACTTCCCATATATAGAAGAACATAATTTTTGCGAGGTAAAATTAGTGCTGTGAGACCTGCTTCAAAAAAAAAGGAAACGCGTTACTCGTAATGCTTGGAAAAAGTAAGGCTACTAATGACATAAATAATACATAGACTGACGATGCATTCATTAAAAGTGTACATCAATGAAAACAGCTGGGGACGCCATTTTGATTACTCATATAATTAATTAAACATTTTAAAAAAGAGGCCAATTTATTCCTATGCCTGACGCATGATCTAGTCCGTATCCGTATCCTTACTATACGGGTTACCAAAATGGCGGGTCCAGCTGATTTACATTCAACGACGCTTTCATTAAATGTCATTACTCATTACTTAAAAAGAAAATACTAAATATTATTAAAAAAATTCTTTTTATTTATTTTTTTTCCCCCATACATTAAAATAAAAATTAAATTATATAAAAAAAAAATAATATATTTTATAAAGATAAAGATTTTTTTTTTTTGTAATAATTTTTATTTTATTTTTAAACAATTGACTTTAAAAATTTTGATCAGATAAACACTAGCGTTTAAACTATATTATTTAATAAATAAAAATTTTAATTGGGGGGGGGGGGAATTTAAAATGATCTTAAATTTTCAAAAAAAAATCTCAAATCATCTTAACAAGAATTTCCATTCAGATCTCTCTTTGAAATTTTTGTTTTTTTTTATACCTGTGCCTTTAATTTTTATTTATTTGTAAAATAAAATGATTCGTATTGGGGGTCAGGGTATGGTTAAATCATTTTTTCACCTGAAGAAATAGGTAGAGAGACCGGGGTTGGTTGGAACACTTTTGGTTTAAACTGAAAATAATATTAAACTAATCTGGATAAATTAAAACTTCTTATCAATTCCTCAAAGTATAGGCTATTTAGGATAGTTAATGTATTTTCCCAACCTTGCTGTACTCTGGGTCATGTTGTTAAACGGCTAACTCAATATTTTAGCCAGAAAAATATTGCCTAAGCCTCTAGATTTCGCTATTAGATTTCCAAACCTTTTGCTCCTTCTACAATCTAAATCTTTAGGCTTGCGTAGTATCATTCTAGATGAAATATTGAGTTAACCGTTTTCAAAAACCGGCTCAAAAGGAGCCGTTTAACAACACCAAATCTGGGTTGGTTGGTTCAACAATAGGTAGTAGTTTAAAGAAATGAGGGCCTAAATATAAAATATAATTAAGTAAATGAAGTTTAAAAAAATTTAAAAAAAATTTAGGTATTTTTATAAGAAAAATTTGAATAAAATATTAAATTAAAGTTTAGTACATTAAAAATTAATATTTTTAGATTTGATAGATATTTATTGAAAATTATTTACAAATTTTCATTTCCTTCCCTTACAAAAATCGAAAATCCAAATCCATCATTACATTTATTTATTTTTATTTTTTGTCAAAAAAATAAAGTTTCCTTCAAGTGGCCCCCAACCAATGACATACAATAATACCTAGACTGACGACGCATGCAAATCAGCTGGACCCGCCATTTTGGTAACTCATATATTCTCATGTTAAAAAAACTACTATTAAATAGATAACTTGCTTCCTTATTATCTCGATGATCAGGCAACTCTTTAATGAAGTTTGCGTAAGACATAGGAATAACATGGCCTCTCGTTTAAAAATTTTTAATAATGAATATTGGCATTCAAAATGGCGTCCCCAGCTGTTTTTCATTGATGTACACTTTTAAATGAATGCATCGACAGTCTAGGTATCATTATATGTCATTGGACCCAACCCACTTCAATTTCCGAGCTTAAATTATATTTATTTTTTTTCCATAATAAATAGATAAACGCTTCAAAATTAATAATAATCGATAAATTACGAAATGAAGAGGAAAGGAGAGGGATTTAAAAATTAATTTTTCGCAAATAATTTAATAAATTATTTGTATTCCCCCCAATTAATTAAAAAAAAATATTTAAAATTATGATAACTCAATTATTAATCATAAAACATAAAAATAATATTTTTATTTTAAAAAAACATTATATTATTATACTAAGTTAAATTATTAAATTTTTTGTATTAATTAGCACGCAATACAAACAAAAAAATGTGTAATTTTTTTATTACTTCAAATTATAACTTCTATAAAAAATTGTTTAAAATATGTATTGATTAATTATCATACTTGCTAAAGTGGAAAGGGGATTCCATTAAAAAAAAAAAAGTAAAACCTGACTAGTAGGCTAAGCTGGGGAGTTATTGATTGGGAAGATTAAAATTTAATATCGATTTGGAAAATATAATAAATTTATCGATTTAGGGATTAAAGGAATGCAAGGGTGCTGGCTATATTCTATATAATACTATAAATTAATTTTGTCAATTTGTTCGAATCCTTTCCTCCGACCACGACTAAAAGTCTTTAGTCTATTAATCCTAAAACTCGAGCGACTAGTCGTTTTAGTCGACTAAATTATTTGTTTTAGTCGACTAAATTTAGTCTTAAACAACATTACTTAATAAATTATTTGATATTAAATAAGAGTTTTTAAGGGGATTTTTTTTTATTTTTTGGTAAAGCAATTTAAAAATGTATCGATATTTAATTAAAAAGGCATATTTATTATACATGTGATTATCAATAATTTAATATTAAATATTTCATTATTTCCCCTAAATATAAAATTCCAAATTTATAAATTTCAATTCGATTTTAAAAAAGAAAAGGAAAGAAAAGAAAGAAAGATGATACTATAAATTTAAATAATATAAATCTGTTTATAAACAGGAAATTTAATCCTTGGGAGTGTAAATGATACCGATTCAGGGGTAGAAAAGTGATATCTGATATATCGAAGTTACATAAATAGTATTATCATCTTACCCAGTAAACTTACGAATTTCGTTACTTATATAAAAAAGTATAACAGCTGGTGTCGGCAAAATAAAACCGGGTTAATATAAAAAAAACCTAGTGGGTAAATATGTCATTTTATTGTTTAAAAATTTAACGGTTATAACCGTGTTTTCGAAACCTTCAATTTTTTTTGAGTTTTTTGCTATTATAAATTTTTTTAAATTTTTTATGAACTTTGAAATGTAATATAATTTATATTAGATTTTCCATATATTTTTTTTAAAATATAAATTATGAGTGACTCAAAGGTTAACAGCAAAATTGTGTACAATTCATAAGATAGGTATTCCAAACATGATGGTATATATTTCCGGTAAAAAGGCGCTTAAAATATTATAACACATTGCCGGGAAAGAAACACGTTAATTTTAACATATATTTACATTTATAATTTCACCCCTACTACGCGACACTATAATATAAATGAGGTCTGGAAAGCAATGCAAGACTAACCGTGAAAGAAACGGAAAAACCGGGTATTCGTTTTGAATCAAAACCCGGAATTAGAATTGAAGATTTAAAAAATAATTTAATTTCAAATTTTAAAAAAATAAAATAAAAACAGAACAGGAAGTAAGCACTTATTTACAGGAAATAGTTAAGTATTTTATAAAAAAATTAGGAATATTTTAAAATATTTCATTTTATTTATTTGATTTCGAAATTTTGATAATTTGTTTTTTTTTATATAAATAAAAATTACTTTTAAAATAAAATAGGGATTAATAAAATATCGATTTAACAGACGATTTTGAAAGGGTAATTAATTCTATATCCTCTCCTCCTCGTGTGTAATTATATATTCATGTTTTTTAATCTAATTTTTTATTTCGTTATCTTCTCTCTCTCTCTTCTCTTCTCTTCTCTTCTCTTCTCTTCTCTTCTCTTCTCTTCTCTCTCTCTCTTCTCTTCTCTTCTCTTCTCTTCTCTTCTCTTCTTCTTCTCTTCTCTTCTCTTCTCTTCTCTTCTCTTCTCTTCTCTTCTTCTTCTTCTTCTCTTCTTCTCTCTCTTCTCTTCTCTTCTCTTCTCTTCTCTTCTCCTCTTCTCTTCTCTTCTCTCTCTCTCTTCTCTTCTTCTTCTTCTTCTCTTCTTCTTCTCTTCTCTTCTCTTCTCTTCTCTTCTCTTCTCCTCTTCTCTTCTCTTCTCTTCTCTTCTCTTGGTGACGTATATCATTTTAAAAAGAACTAGCTTACATCAAGCATGTTGGAACCGATTAACCGAGTCGAACCCGGATTTTTTAAAAACCGAGACCGAATCACATTTTATTGAAACCGGGTTCAAAACGTGTTCAATGTTTTTTATATGTACAATGGTTATATTTGTGTTCCCAAAAAGGAACCATAATTACATATAATTTCAATTTTGTGCCTAATATAAAAATTGAGTGAGATTTTAGGATTTATTAAATTTTTTTAGGCCATTTTGTTACGCAAGGTTTGATTGTTGGACATCATATCCATTCTTAGCATTGTCAATTATAAATTTATCTATCATTTCAGATGTATAAACCCTCACCTTATTGTTATAAATGAAGAAGGACACAGTTGACCCTTTAAAGTTAAATGTAAATTAAATCAAACACATTCTAAATGACATTTTTCAGTATTTTAATCTATTCGTGACATAATATTTGGATAAAATTAAAATGCAAGGTACTTGGGTTTTATTAAATATAAATAATATTGATCAATGATGTAATTTTGTCAATCACCTCTTCCCGCCGCGTGTTAGAGGGCCATTTAATACGGGTGGGGTAAGTTGATAGGTATTTAGTCTTTATTTTGTTGTATACTATATTACCTTCCCATAACCCGGATCTCATGCATTTTTTAAAAACTTAACCTGACCTCGTGGACGAGGTTATTTCCGGAAAAATATTGGTCCTATCGGGAATAAAGATCAACAAGTGATTTACTTCTCCTAAAGAATTAACATGTATTAAAATTCACCTATCCAAAAGTTGTTGTTTTTTGGCACATAGCTTTTATGAGAAAGTAAATCCTCTTCATATGTATCCTTTTTTTAAAAAAAAAGGGGGAGGGGGATAAGATAAAAAATTCTTATTTAAAATATATCAGGTGCAATGACATACATAATACCTAGACTGACGATTCATTCGTTAAAAGTGTACATCAATGCAAATCAGCTGTGGACGCCATCTTGGTTACAGTAATTATTAATTAAAATTTTAAATAACATCAATCTGGATCATAAAATTAGGATAATATATATTTGTTGTTTTAATTTTAAAAAAATTGGAAAATACATAGTAGTTTTTAACTTGAAAAATGGCGGGTCCAGCTGATTTGCTTTTAACGACGCTTATAAATGCATTTTAATAATTGAATCGTCAGTCTAGGTATTATATATGGTATTAAATCCCACAATCATATACACCTTTTTTAAAAATATATATTTTTAGTCATTTCTTTCTTTTTCTTTCTTGGACGGTAAAACCTTTTCAAAACTATTTTAAAATATATCGCATATATTTTCAAAACATTTTATTTTTTTTAGAAAATTTGTCCATATATATATATATATTTTTTTTAAAAAAAAAAAATAAATGAATTCTTTTTTGAGTCCATTGCAATTATTACATTGAATTTTTATTTTTATCTTTCTCAAAATTTTGAAAAGCCGATTCGCAAAAAAAAAGAAGAAATAATATAATGCGTGCGAAGCGAAATACAATTAAATAAAGGGGGGGGGGGAAATTAAAATAAATATTTTTATGTAATATTATATATCAGTTATAAATGGCAAGGCCATCTAAAAATGATGCTGGGTGTATTAGCCAGAAAAATAATGTCTAAGCCTAGAGATTTTGTTAATAGATGTTCAAACCTTTGGGTCACCTATGAGCGAAATCGTAAGGCATGCATAATATTTTTCCTGATAAAATATTAAGCTAGCCGTTTTTAAAAATCGGCTCAAAATGAGCAGTTTAACAAAACTAATACGTAGAAGTCCTTCAAGTAGTTCCGAAGCCCGGCGGGGGCAGAAAATTTTTTAAAAATAAACCGGGGAGGGGATGGATCCTCTAATGAAATTAAAGATTCGGGGCTAGCCAGTCCGGGGTTTAAAAATTTTTGATTATTTTGGACTAGGATATGGCCAAAAAAAATATGAATTTGCCGGGCTCTGCTATATAGTATATAATAGGCGTAGCCAAGGTTTTCCTAGTGGAGATTTTGGGTCCTGACTTTGATTTAGTTAATTAAAAAAATTTTTTTAGGTTCGATCGAAAACTTTTATCTTTTAAAGGCCTCTAGTAGAGGGGAGGCATTTTCTGGTCCCCTTGCTATGACTATCTATTTAATTTTATTTAGTCTTATTCTTAGACTATGTCTCAATGCAAGCTTGAAAATTCGTAATTAGCGGGAATTAGTGGAGAAGTACAAAATTCGCTACGAAATTCATGCTAACTGTGTATTCAGGATAAGAGTGATAGCTGTAAAAAGGGAGTATTTATTTATAGAAAGAGGATTTTTCGAAATAAGATTTTATTCCTTATTTAGGAGTTTAATTAAATAATTAATCATTGATAATTAGGCTTCTTATAGTCTTATAATAATATTTATAACGGATTATATAAGTGGATAGGCTTAATAATAATAATATATATACATTATTGAATATAAAAAATAGATTAGATCAACTAATCTTCAAATTTTAAAAGGGAATTAATCTGACATCCTTATTTTTTTTTATATTCAAGATTAATTTTAAAGTGCATAAAGATTGTGTATCGGCAAAACCCTTCTCATTTCAAGATATAATTTTAGTAAAAAAAATATGCATCTATATCAGAGTTGTTAAAGGATCTAGATACAAGTATCTAGATCCTGTATCTAGATATAAAAATGTGGTATCTGTATCTAGATAGATTTTTGAATAAAATATCTGTATCTAGATATTATTTTAGACGATGTATCTGTATCTAGATCCATTTAAAAAGTATCTTTTAACAACTCTGATCTATATATATGTGTGTGCGTGTTGTATTGGGATATGGAATCAACGGAAATTCGGAATCACTAAATTTTGAATCATTTGACCCAAAAGGGATTTTAAATATTAAAAAAATTCTTAATAAGAACGTATTCCGGCATGTATAAGGGGTACCTACGTTTAGCGATTTTTTATACCATTTTGCCCTCTAACTTTAATAACGTTAATTTATATACTCATTTGCACAGATTTTTTTTTCTTCATATTATTTCTTATTTGAATTTTTTTTAAGAGGAAGTAATAACTCTCGCGCGATAAATTGATTGATTTTTTAAGTGGGAAAGGGGGGGGGGGGTTAATCTTCCAGTGCAGATAATAAGGAAGGACTTGGAATTAATGTGATAGATGTAGTATTTAAAAATGGCTCGATTTTTGGCTAACCTATTATTTTCGGGCAAAAAAAACAAAAAATTGTGCAAGTCTAGAGATTTTGCTCCATGGAATGGGCAGAAAATGTTTAAACATTTATCATCGAAATCCTCGAGGGCCTGCATAATATTTCTTGAGCTTAAATAGTCAGCTGTTTTTTAAAAATCGCGTTAACAACACTATGCCATGATACGGTAATCATAAAATTTACGCTTTCAATTAAAAATAGCTTTTAAATCTAACCAGAATGGTTATAAGATACTTTTAAAATGTATCGAGATACAGATATAATATTCACATTTATTATTATAATAGTGTAAGGTGTGCATAATGCAAAATTAAAAAAATCTGAAGTCGTCCCTAGACCACTTTTTAAATCGCAGATTTTTCTAACGTAGTAAATCTAAATTGCTATCTTTTTTTCGTAACTTTTTAAATAGAGTTTTTCATACCTCGTCTCGGATAAACAATAAAAACGTTCCTTTTTCTATTCCGAATCTGTTCATAAATTAAAAGTGAATAATTCCATTTGATGAGCAGTGTTGTCAAAATTACCACTTCAACCCGCACGAAAATAAAAAGTTTTCCCGCGAAACGATTATCTGATTTAAAACCCTAATAATCGGGGATAAGTATGGCACCATTAGAACTAAGTCCAAATCGTTATATCAGACCATATACACCCACAAATCAAATATAAACAATAGAAATAGGACCATTCCCATAATATCCATCAAGACCCTCTTTACAGCCTTGGTTAAAATATGCTTAATTTTTTTTTTTTTAAATGGGGGGTTTGTAATCATAAATTTTAACTGATTTTCGTAATGATTTATCCAAGTAAATGATTAATATTTACTAGGGGGGTTATGGCCTTTGACTCATGAACCTGATAGGAATTGAAGTCAATTTTTAGGGCTTTAAACTTACCCAGGTTGCCCCTTTTATCGACTGAACTAGGCTAAGCAGTTCAACAATGATCTAATATAAATAAGGTTAAGGAGGTTATATTAGTTATTCATATACAAATAATATAATAATAATAAATAATAATTGATTTTTTAAAATAATGAATGAATCTAATTTTTTGATTTTTTTTGATTTATCAAAACTATTTTAGAAGATATAAGTGGGGAAGATTAATGTTTTTAAATTTTTTAAAAATCAAATTTGAATGGATAATAATATATCACTATAAAAAATAAAATTTTGTTTAAAATAAAACATAAAACAGTATCCTCCTTTTGATTCTAATTAATTATAAAAAGGGGTAATTTAATATCTCAAGAAAGAAAGAAAAAAAGAAAGAAAGTAAAAAACTTAAATGAGCAGTTTAACAACACCAGAATAAAGAGATAAGCTTGATTATTTGGCTTTCACTTACGAAAGTTTTTAACATTAGTGCACCGCTATAACTAAATTTTTTTTCTTCTCGTATTCTCCAATAAATAAAACAAACACAATTTTACGATAAATTAATAATAGATTTTATATTAAAATAAATAAAAATATATTTGTTTAGGTGATTAAAAAAATAAATATTGAAAGATTCGTCTCTATACACTTTTTTGCATTTAATATATTGTTCGAAATTTTATTCGAGAGAATTTTCAAAAATATAACTAAAATAACGCCAATGGATATGAACAGTGCGCACAAATTGAACGTTTCAACGCAGCGCTTCAAAACGCAAAACCGTTATTTTTTATTTATTTTTTATCCAATTTTAATCGAATGCATTTAAGTAATTATTAAGGCATACATTAAAGATGTTAAACTTAAAATCAGCCACCGCCACTCCCCCCTCCTCTTAAAGTAATTAAATTATTTTTGCATAGCCTATAGACGTTTAAACAACAGTTCTCGGACTGTTGTACATACAAGTACGTGCGGCGCCCACAAACGTGTGAAGGGCTCCTCATTATCTCCCCTTAATTAACTATCCAGTTTGATGGATTTTTGAGGAAAACCTAGCGTAGCTCTGTTGTATACACAACAAGAGGGCGAAAACGCTTTTATCACGTAAAATGTTATATTTGCGTTTTGAAACGCTAAATTTATTACGCACTATTTAGGGATTTTCAATTTTATTTTATTTTTTTTATCACTACAAACAATCCTTTTGGAAAATATAAGCTAACTATATCTGATATATCTATTGCAAAAATTTATGAATTTTGCAAATATAATTTTTTGGATAATTTTCATCGTCACAAATAGTGTTATGGGTCGTTTTTTTCGACCTCGACCCGAGTTCAAGCCGAAAAAACGACAAATACGGGTCGATTTTTCGACTCAGACTTGAAGTTTGGGTCGTTTTTTTCGACATTATATCTTTGCTCAATCATGATTTTATTTTATTAAATTGAAATTGAATTTTTTATAGATATAAATTTTTGAAGTGTTGCGTTTTTATAAAATTTTGTTAAAGATGATTTTAAGCATGTTTTTTATACTGTTTTTAAAAAAAAAATAATATGTTTTTTTTGTTTTTTTTACAACCCTAGAATAAATTATTTTAAAGGATATTCATATTTATTTAAATCAGAGATGCGAACTCGACCAAAAATTTTTCAGTTCGGGTTCGGTTCAAAGTAAAAAGGGTTCGGGTTCGGTTCTGGGAAATATTTTTGAACCCGGGTTTGGTCCCGAATTCAGCTCGGGTTTACGAATTTTTGAATTGATAAAAAAAAAATTCTATATTTTAAATCATAACTAAAAAAAAAACCAGACATAAATTTAGTACAAAAAAAATTAAATTTTTATTTTTTATTTATAGTCTCAAAATATATTTAAAAATAAATATCTATGCAGTTGAATTGAAAGAATGAATTTCACACGTGGAATGGGTTGCGGGAATAGCGAATAAGAATTTTGGATAAAACTTATACTTTTTCAGGGTGCCGCAGCTTAGCAGACTCCCCAAAAAATGTAAAAAAATAAAAATTTCCTTCTCTTATCCAAATCTTTTAAAATCGCCAAATTTTAATAATTATCGTTCCAACACTTTTCTCTGCAATTTCTCCCGCTTTTTTTTTAAAGTTATCATCCAGTTCAATAACTTCACCCGAACTATTATCATCGGAAAAAAATTGGACGTGCATAATTCTCACAAATCTACTTCATCACCATTAAGTAATATCTGTAATATTTAAGGAATTTATACCGTTTATATTTAATGAAATAAATTGGAAATATTTAAAAAAATCTCATTAAATTATTAATATTTGTATATTTATATATTTACAATTTTAAAAATATCTTAATATATGATTTTTTCCCGGGTTCGGTTCCGGGTTTTAGGAAATTTCATAAACCGGGTTCCGGTTCGGTTTGGGTTCAGAATTTTTTTTTCTTCAAAAACCCTAGTTTTCTTCTCCGGGTTCGGTTCGAATCCCAATAGCAAAACTTTAATTTATAGAATATGAGAAATGAACAAATGATTTAGAAAATATAAATTAATATAATTAAATTATAAAATAATAATCCCCCTCCCCCTCAATCTGATTATGATGTTCCTCGAGGGAACAAAAAAATTTCCCCCAAATTGAAATAAACGATCAAAAGAGGGGGGGGGGGAGATAAAACACTGCGAGAGGAAATTTGGGAACAAGGTTCCATTCAGATAAAATTAGGCCCTTCTCCCGTTCCGGGAGTTGGCCTGGCCAAGACGCGTTCGCGAGAAATCGCTATGGGGGAAAGGGGATAAATAAAAAAATTTTTTATAGAATTATTCTAAGAGTTATTCAGTTTTTAAGAAATATATTAGGATCAATAAGTGACTATAAAATATTGATAATTTCTAAATATACATAATTTTAAATATAAATTAATGGATAAAATTATTATTATGGTAAAAAGTAAATATTTTTAAGCATTTAAATAATTTGATATAAAAATTTAAATTATATTTAAAAATAAAAAATTAATATTGGAAATATAGATTTAATGTACAAAAATATTCTTAAGAATTATTGATATTATAAACTTGTGTATTCATGAAAATAAATGTAAAAAAAGAATAACAAGTGTTGTTATAAACGACAAACTCAATATTTTAGCCAGAAAAATATTAACTAAGCCACTAGATTTTGTATATGTCTAGACCTTTCTATGAGCAAAATCTTCAGACTTGCATAGTATTTTTCTGGATGAAATATTGAGTTAGCCGTCGTTAAAAATGGACTCAAAACGAGCCGTTTAACAACACTAAAAAAATATAATTAAGAAGCCCATTATAAATTTATAATATAAAATTCAATCTTCTTTGGGATTGACAGGCACAGAATCTAGCTTCACCCATTTGGGAGGGAGGGGGCAAACAAAAATTGGGATGGGGGGAGGGGGGAGTTAAAAAAAATTTCCCAACACCATAGAACGAATATTTAGGTTATTTGAACTATAAATGAAATATAGGATTTTATTTTAAAAATATACAATAATCGAATATGTTTAGCTGGAAGATAAGAAATTACCTTTATAGCTGAAAGAGAAATAAGTTGATTTGATAATTTAACAAATATTATATAATAATGATGATATAAGTTTAATTGATACCTGTTTTGTATTCAATTATAAAATATATGTAATTTAGAACATATTTATAACTATATTACAAATTGGTATCATGTCAATGATCTATCAATGTAAAACTGACAAAAATAAAGCAAAAACATAATTTTGGTTGAGATGTATTAATAAATACCTTTGAAAACATATCCAAAATTAATAGGTTATGTTTATGCCATGTCCTAATTAAACTAAGTTACCCTACCCTTTCCTATATCACTGCTAGAAAGTTTATCTGATTTAATAATTCTCTTTAATGGGGAAAAGTTGATTCACGACTCGAATGTGGATGATCTAAACTGATGCAGAATATTTGAAAAACATTCTGGAAATGCATTTTTGTATATAATTTGTGTAAAATAATACATAGCGTTAAAATACTAAATTAAAATAATATAAAATAAAATAAAATAAATAAAATAAAATATTATATAAAAAAATGTATAAAATAGACCATTTTTATGATTTAGAAATGTAAAATTACGTTCCTGATGTAAGGGCAACATCTAACTTTTCCCATAAATGTAAGATTATATCAAAAAAAAATAGACCAAGGGGACATATGTGGAGCTCTTAAATTAGCCTCATCTAATGATAAATTGGCTCCATTTGATGAACATACTTTTACTTTACTAAAAGAATTGCACCCTCAGGCTTTTCCTGAAGATCTTCCCATCCCTATAAAATCTAATTTAATCGAAATAGGTAAAGAAGAACTTATTAAAACAATTTTATCTTTTAATAAAAACTCTGCAGGGGGAATTGACGGTTTTCGCCCCTCATATTTCCAATTTTTAATTAACCCTAAAAATCCTCATAAAGATACATTTGTAAATTCATTGGTAATACTTAGTGAAAATATATTGAACAATGATTTACCCAGTCAAATTCACCAAATCCTTTTTGGCGCAAGATTAATTGCTTTTACTATGGTGGAGTTCGGCCAATCGCAATAGGGTCTTTTTTTAGGAGACTATTAGCTAAGATAATCGTTGAGCGCATCAAACCTGATGCTTCAAAAATGTTCTAAACATATCAACTAGGCTTTGGTACTAAAGGGGGATGCGAAATAGCCGCTCACTCTCTTCGCATATATATCGAAGATCCTCCTCCAGACGCCGTAGTCTGTAAGCTTGATTTTAAAAATGCTTTTAATTCTTTATTCAGAAAAACATTTTTAAACATTTTTTATGAAAAATTCCCAGTTTATGCAAGATTTATTGAACAGTCTTATGGCTGTAGAACCCCTCTCAAATTCGGGGAATATACAATTCCTTCTGACGAGGGTATTCAACAAGGAGACCCTTTGGGCCCTCTGATCTTTAGTTTAGGTATACATAACCTAGTTCATTGTCTAAAATCCTCTTTTAATTTAGATTTAAACATATGGTATCTAGATGATGGTACCATTTGCGGACCTTCTAAAAATATTCTTGCAGTGATAGATTATATAGAGAAAAATTCTCTAAACATAGGCCTTACTCTAAATAAAGCTAAATCGGAAATATGCTTTTTAAATTCAAATACTCTCAAAGTCCAAGGGTTTAAAATCATCAAAAAAAGTGAAATTAATCTTCTAGGTTCACCTTTAAGCAGTTTTTCCAACTGTGAGGTGTTCGTGGAAAAATTTTTCGAAGGCTTATCAGGACTCGAAACTATTTTAAACGAAATTCCTTCACACCAGAGCTTTTTTCTTTTAAAAAAATATTTATTTTTACCAAAGATAGTACATATTTTTAGATCTTCTTCCTTTTTTTTAAATAATGAAATTATTAATCGTGTTCATGAATTTTTTAGAAGTTTATTAGAAAATATTTTAAATATTAAATTGGAAGATTTTAATTGGGGTTTCTCACAATTACCCTCGAAAATGGGTGGTTTAGATTTATATCCTTTAAACCTTCTATCTCTTTCCTCATTTTTGGCATCGCGTTTGATGAATAACGCCATGATATCTTCTTTTATCTCTCCTAAAGATAACCTTTTAAACTCAGCCTTGACAGCCTGGACATCTTTAGCTCCACCTGAAGCTGTCTTACCCACGATCTTAACACACCAATCTCTTTTCGAACCTTTAATTAAAAAATTTTTTAAAATAATCTCATCAAACCCCCCTTTGGAGTATATTCAACTATTACAGAATGCTGACTGTACTAGTGGCTATGAATGGTTGGAAGCATTACCAAGTCGTAACCTAGGTAACCTCTTATCAGATGAACAATTAAGAGTTGCCATAGGCCATCGACTTGGATGTAACATTGTTCAACCACATACATGCATCAAATGTAAAACATTAGTTGACTCCAAAGGGAGACATGGTCTAAATTGTATATATAGTCAAGGCAGGCATGCAAGGCATGCAGCAATTAATTTAGCTATTAGCCGTTCTCTTACCAGGGCCCGAATACCAAACATCCTGGAGCCTACAAATTTATCGTTAGATGATGGCTTAAGACCAGATGGTTTAACTTCCGTGCCTTGGTCTTTAGGGAAATCCTTAATTTGGGACTTCACATGCGTATCTTCTTTCCCAAAAAATTTAAATTCTAATCCGGTTGATATAGCCGAGAAAAAAAAAACAATGAAATATTCCAAATTCACAAATTATATTTTTACACCGATTGTCATCTCTTCCCTTGGACATATGCCAAGTGGAACTTTAAAGTTTTTAAAAAATATAGGGGATAAGATAAGAGCCCTTACATCAGAACCTAAAGAATCTTATTTCTTAAAACAAAACCTCCAAATCATAATTTTAAAATATAACTACACATGTTTTTTGGGAACTTGTAGTCCCACCTCGGTTTTTATATAATATTTTATTTATATTTATTTTATTTTATATTATTTTAATTTAGTATTTTAACGCTATGTATTATTTTTGTATGGGTATAGGAAATTTGATAAAAATCTGATGTAACACAATCTTTATCATTTTCTAAACTTTTAACAAATAATTTTTTAACAATTTCAATTACTAATCCCTCTTGCGTAATAAAATTGAAATGGCTATCTTGATTTAAATTTTAAATTTGCTAATTAGTTTATACAAAAAAAATTGAAAAAATCTTTTTAGTCTCACGATCCTCTTCTTCTATGTCTTTCGTATTTATAATGTTTCTCGAGGGCCCCCTGTAAACAAGAACTTTCCTTCCGGTTAGTAAAATCCATTTCTTTGACTTATAGATCTTACAAGGAAGGCAAAAAACCTGCATCAGCTTCGATTAATTATTCAACCTATACGTATATTTATAAAACCGTAAAGAAAATCTTCTTCCATTATTAGTAACCGTCTTTTACCAATATTTTTGTTTAAAAAAAACCAGATTTGCATTGATTTTTATATACGACCCGATTAAAATTTTAGCCAGAATAACATTATATAGTCATAACTTTGATCGAGCCGTTTTTTAAAAATCGACCCTCGGACTTTTTAACACGGCTAGATGTTGGCCTATTTAGTGATACTTGGCTTAAATCAGTTTTTGTAAAATATTCGCAATAAGGGTAACTTAAAAATCTAACCTTTATTCTGAATATTGGCATCTTGATCATTTTCATTCTTCCGCCGAAATAACTACATTTACTCCTATCTCATTATAATATGGGTTGCGGTTGACGATATTAGTTATTTCAGCGGACATGAATATATAGTTGTTTTTTTAAAAACGATAGTGGTTTAAACAACAGTTATTTCTCTCTTATTTTTAAAAAAATTTATCAAAAAATTAAAAAAAATCTTCAGGAACTCCAAGAAATTGGAGGGACGGGCAGTTTGAAATTGGGGGAAGGGGCAGTGCCTCCCCAAAATAGACCTAAAATCGGGCCTGGGGGTGCTTGGTGTCAAATACCTATGTATATTAAGAAGGGCCAACATCCATTCCATCTATTTTCAAATGTAAGACTTCTCACTTCTCAGGTATACTTTTTTATTCTTGTTAAAAGGAGAAACTGTGCTTTCATTGGTAGAAAGTACTGTAGAGTTGCCATAATGTATAATAATTTTTATATATTAGAAAAATAGTGTCTAAAAATCTGTTGTTAATATTATTATTACTCCTTTATAAAAAAAATGTATAGAAATAATTTCTGGTTATATGGCAAAATATGTATATTCCTCCTTTCTCCAATGATCCTTTTTTAATTCCTGGTTATAGGGACCTGGCGTATTTCAAAATTTATCATATTAAAAGAACGAGGTGCTAATGGCCTTCCCCTCCCCTAACCCAATGACAACTATTGATTTGAGTGACTGGCAGGTGTGGAAAGCAAAAAGAAAATTTTCAGCTCCTTTTTTCTCCTCGCGCCTGTGATGCGAGATTATGATTTGTTGACAATTGAAAATCAAATGTCTTCAAACAAAAAAATTTCGTCAGATTACATCAAGATCGAAATCTTCATTTTGAAATGAGGAAATGAGATTTAATTAATTTTTTTTTCTTTCTTAAAAGATATCTAAACAGAATATTTGAATTGATGAGTTTATAAAAAAATTCAAATCAATTTTTCAATTAATAATTTTTTTTTTAAAAAAAGAATTTTAATATTAAAATTTCTATTATATAAATTATTTTTTATTTAATATTTTTCTTCAATTTGTCAAAAAAATATGCATCAATCATTTTCTGCTATATTTGTTCATCTTATCGCGAGAAGAAGAAAAAGTGAGTTAGATAGAATGTAAGGGGGGGGGGGGTAGGTAGGTGCAATCAAGGGCATATCGCACTAGCTCGTATAAAACCAAAGACCGAAGGATTTTATGCGAACTTGTGTTTTTAAACATTCTTGTATAAAACTTTTATATATTTAATTATTTTATTTATGCCGAGAAAGGGAATTTTTAATTGCCTCGTATTAATAAAAATAAGGATCAAAGGATTTATGGGGTGTGTATGAGCCGATTTTTAAAAACGGCTAACTCAATATTATAGCCAGAAAAATATTGTCTAAGCCTCGAGATTTCGTTAAAGATGTTGAAACCTTTGCGCCACCTATGAGTAAAATCTTAAGGTTTGCAATTTCTTTCTTTCTTTCTTTCTTTGTTTCTTTGTTTCTTTGTTTCTTTGTTTCTTTCTTTCTTTCTTTCTTTCTTTCTTTCTTTCTTTTCTTTCTTTCTTTCTTTCTTTCTTTCTTTCTTTCTTTCTTTCTTTCTTTCTTTCTTTCTTTCTTTCTTTCTTTCTTTCTTTCTTTCTTTCTTTCTTTCTATTTATTTATTTTCTTAATAAAATATTGAGTTAGCCATTTTTAAAAATCGGCTCAAAATGAGCCGTTTAACAATATTACTGATATGATACTTTTATTTTTGATTATTTAAAAAATGTATTTGGGTTTGTGAAAAGAAAACTTGAGCCATTTGAGCAATAATTTTGGAATTATTTTTTTTTAAAAATCAGTAATTAGAAATATTTTTATATTTGAAATCACCATTAAATTTGATCTTTACTTTATATACGAGAGGCAGTTAAAAACAGGGCTTAACAAAAAATCATCCAATGTTTGAGCAATAAACTTTGAAGATCAAAAAAATTCAAAATCTTACTTCGAAAATCTTCTTTTAAGCGTGATCGAAAATTTGATCTTCAAAAGTGCAGGGATCTTTGAAGATTTGTTGAATTTTAAGCAAATGTTAAACCTTGGTTAAAAATTCCCAAATAATTTTTTAAAAAAATAAAAGTTTTATACGAGAATGTTTAAAAAACACGAGCTCGCATAAATCCTTTGATCTTTGTTTTTTTTATGCGAGGTGGTTTAAAATTCGCTCCTCGTATAAATAAAAATTTTTTTTTATACCAGCATAGGTAATTAGATATTTGAATTTTTAACATTTAAACTAGAATTTCTTTTTTTTTAAACTCAATTATGTGTTCCCGATAATCCCTTCGCGGCAGGCGCGTAACCAATGGGAAGAGGGGAGATCCCTCCTCATCGCAAATTTGCCTATTCTCGTAAATATCATTTTAAGCGAATGAAATTTTTTTACCATACACCCCCCCCCCCCTTACCACCACCATCTCCCCAAAAAATGTATATGATATATAATTATAATAATAGTACGCACATCCAAAAAAATATTACGCAAGCCTGAAGATTTTGGTCATAGATACCATAAAGGTTTGGACATCTTTACGCGAAATCTGGAGGTAGCCATTTTTATAAATCGGCTAAAATCTAGCCGTTTTACAACACTAATAAGGACCTAATGATTCTCCAATAAAATTTATTGGGAAAAAATATTCACCTAATAAGTGCCCCCACTCCCCTCCCATTTTATCAAAAATCCATCCTTGTTACGCCTTATGCTTCGCGATGATAATTGTTTTCCTGGCGATGCGGAAATGTTTTGCGTGCCAATATATATTCACGAAAATTTCTTACTAAACACTTGCAACTTTCGGATAAATTAACCGAACCCTTTGAGTTTGGGACATCTGAACCCTGCCAGTTAGTGTTGTTAAAAGGCTCGTTTTGAGCCTATTTTAAAAAACGGCTAATTCAATACTTTAGCCAGAAAAATATCGCCTAAACCTTAAAAATTTCATTAATATATGGCAAGACCTTTGTGCCTTCTATAAACAAAATCTTCGGGCTTGCTTAGTATTTTTTCTGGATAAAATATTGAGTTAGCCGCAACACTAATGCCAGTTATTTGGCTAATAAAAAAATAATTTTTTTTTCATCGAATTTTAAAGAATAAACTAACCCTGGTTTAAATCAATCATTTCGTAACAAATTTATTAACATTTTTCTTTTTTTATCTCCTAAATAAATTATAAGGGCGTGTGAGTTTGAAATACAATTATGGATTTTGTGAATCTATTTTATTTTATTTTATTATAATCGAAACTTATATAAGTTAAGAGAAAAAGGAAGGTGTTTTTACTCTTATACTTTTTAATCATCGATGTTATTTAATATTAAATAACATAAATTTTAAATCAATAAATTTTAAATACAATTGCAAACTGAAAAATATAAAAAAAAATGCAAAAAAAAGAAAAGAATAGAAAAGAATGTGAGATACATGGAAAAGTGATTTATTAATATGATCTATAAAATTTACTTAAAGAGAAAGAAAAAAAAATAATAGATTATGATAAAGATGAATAATTTAAAATTTTTTTTTAAAATAATTAGTAGATGTGAGATGAGAAGTGAAGAAATTATTTTTTCGAAGTAGCACAAAATTTTCTAAATATATAACAGAATTTCGTATCTATTTATTTATTATTTTTCCTTAAATTTTATTTTCTCAAAAAAAAAGTAAGAAAGAAAATATATCACACGTTAAAATAAAAAAATAATTTGCTAAACAAATAGATATCCGTTAAGATTTGATTTATTTTCCTAAATTTTAAAGAAATAATTTGAAAAGTGTATATTATAGTGTTAGTTTTAAATAGTGTTGTAACACGGCTAACTCAGTATTTCATTCAGAAAAATATTACGCAGTCTGAAGATTCTGTTCTTAGAAGGAACAAAGGTCTAGGCATATACTATCGAAATCTCGAGGTTTATGGAAATATTTTTCTGGCTAAAATATTGAGTTAGCCGTTTTTTAAAAATCGGCTCAAAACTAAACCATATCATTTTGACACTTAAATTTATGTAAAAACTCCAGAAAACTAAGCCTTCATTTTTATTTATTCGGGATTCTATTCAGAACCCCACCCTTCTTCAAATGATCTCTTTTAAAGCGCTCTAGATTCCCTCAGCAAGTGCTGCGCTTCACCCTCTCCTTGATAGCTAAAATATTAAATGATTCAATTATAAAATGGATATTAACTCTGACTATGTAAATTTCATAGGGAATCCCTTCCTCCCCCACTGAGTTAATCACCATGACAATTAATTATTCCATGATGTAGTTCCATTATAATCCCCTCTCCCCCGTGTTAGAACTCCCTGCCTGCTGTTCCAGTATAAAATCTCGGGTGAAGTGAAAATACCCTTACCATGACGCTATTGGGAAAAATAAAATTGCAAATAGTAAGATCGCATACTTCATAAGATTCTAATGACTTTATTGTCACCTCTCCCCCTTCCCAACCCTCCAAAATAAAATTTTTTTTGTATTTTACGAACAAAATTTTAGAGCAATGCAGAAAAATTCTAGCAAGTTACAGGAGAACCAATAAAAAATAGGGAAACGATTTGGTTCTGTTAAAAATAAGTCTATATTTAGATAATTATTAATGGACATAAATGACATCTATTATTGACAAGTGATATTTGTTAGAAATGAGTCGAATGAAACTTTGAAAAAAAAACACAACTAAATCTATCAAAATGAAAAAATTATTTACGTGTATCCAGTGGATAGGGTCTTCTGAAGGCAGCATACAGCGATAATGCAGCAATTTCCGAAAATCCCCAGTACGATTAAAATGCTTATAATGGGGGTATATATCAAATATTTGAGATTGTCTATTTTATTTATCATCATCGGGGAGTTTGAATCATAACCGGAAATAGAATCGATGGCGTAGGAAGTGCTGGCTAAAAACGCGGGCGTTAATGCCGGCGATTGGGTAACGTATTCGAGACCTTTCTGCTGACTGGGAGAATAGTCGTTACTCGAATGCGATATTAATAAGTCAAACATCATCATCGTTAATTTTTAGACTCTCCAGAAAAAAAATGATGCTTTATTTTTTACTTCCTAGAGGAATAAAGTTCTTGCATGGCCCCTTCCCTGTTAAAAAAAAATATTAATTTATTAATATATAATTTTTTTATTTTTAGATATAATTTAAAATAATAATAGGAAATAAAAATAAAAATAATATTTTCGAATTTGATCAATTTGATCAATTTGCTTATATTTGAAATTTGATATTATTTTTATTTTATTTTATTTTTTTTGGTAAAAAAAGAAATTTTTTCATCAAATCAATTTATTAAAATATAATAAAAATGATTCATCATTCCCAATCACTTATTTGAAGTTTATGGGAAAAAAATGGAGAAATATTTTATTAATAATTTTACTTTTATATATTTTTAACAATATTTTTTTTAAAAAAAAAATCACTTGATTAAAGAAAAAGATTTCATTTATCTATTAAACCCTGTGAAAATAAAGATTGAAATTCCTTCCTATATTATTTCATTAAATATTTTCTATCTTTCCATGGGTTGGTTCTTAATTAAAAATAAATATTAAAGAAATGCAATAAATATAAAAGATAATCAATTTTTATTATTTCTTTTATCCCCCCCCCTCTACTTATCGATAAATGTGTGCAATTTTATTTATTTATTTATCGGTTCGGTTTTAAATCGATAAATTAAAATACATGTAATTTTTTAATTTTGTATTTCCTTATTTATTTTTTTTAAAAATAATATTCAAAAAATTCTTGTAAAATTTTAATATACCTTCCGAATGGGTCGAGCATAATATATTTTAAGAAAATTCGGGGTCGGGTCGGGGCCTTAGAAATATTTTTAAATATATCTAAATTTATCAATTTTATGGCGAATAGTTTATGTAAAATAAAAATATTTGATTTTATTTGTAGAATATAGCGCTTATTTTGAGTAATTATTCGGACTTGGGCTTCGGACCGGGTCGGCAAAACTCTTTAAAAGAAATTTCGGGCCGGGTAGGGCTTGGAAAATTAGGCTCGATGTAAATCACTACCTCATAAATCTTTTGATTTTCATTGGTCTCCTGAATATAATATTAATAAAGAATTCAATAATTCTTGGTTAAACTTTTTCCAAAATATTTTTAAAATTTCAATTATTAATTTATTTTTTTTGAAATTCAAAAAGGTAAATATTGCTTTTTTTGGTATTTTTAATTCTGTTTTTATATTATGCTCAGGAAAAAAAATATATAAAATTTTTAATTTAAAAATATTTTCTCTTTAAATAATTGCAAAAAAATTTTAATATAAAATATATTTATAAAAAAATTAGCACTTATTTGCTAATACGTATTTACTACAGTTTCGTGTCGATTTAATATATTATATTTCCATATTTTATGTAATTTATTTGAAAATAAGGCAAAAAAATTGTTAAAATAAACATATTTAATATAATATAATTCTTATCAATTTTTACAAGTTAAATTCATTTTATTTTACAAACGAATTAAAAAAATATGGAAATGTTTTAAAATTAAATATCTAAGTTTATCTAAAAAAAATAGCAGATAGTTTATGGTGTAATAATCCCTGCCAGAGATCCGACTTGAGCATCAAAAAAATTTGCGGTTACAGTATTTTTTTTTGCATCTACCATATCACATAATTATTTAATAAATTTGGAGGAAGATAATATTTTATTAGTGTAGCAAACATGGAAGATATTTTGAAAAAAATCTTCGGTCTGCCAATAGGTTAAATTAAATGACGTGTGGAGGATAAAGACCCTTCTATTCCTATACTCTACAAAGACTACTTATCTTATACAAACATCATAATATCTCGATAAAAAATAAAGATGGAACTGTAGAACTCATCTTCTTAGATCTTTTTTTTAAAAAAATTTATTTAGTTTTTCTAAGTATGAACCCCAATAAAATGGTATGAAACTGATTTTTTTTGCTCTCTCTCTTTAAACTCTTAACACAAAATTAATATTTAAAAGAAATTGTTTGAATTAGTGATCTGCATCGGGCCTAATTTTTCAAATCCGGCCCGGCCCGAAATTTTTTTTAAAAAGTTTTGCCGGCCCGGCCCGGCCCGAACCCGAAATTTATTTTTAACGGGCCGGGCCTAACTTTGCAGATCTCTAGTTTGAATATTATATTCATAATTTATAATAAATGTATTTCTAATTTGTCTGAAATAAGTCATAAATACAAAATATAGTTGTTTATTTTTTGATATTTTTAATACAAATACAAAGTAATTTTTATTTTGTATCTTAAATACATATTCGCGTAACTGCTTTAACCCTGAACCCAATGGGGCTACTTTATAAGGCGGAAGCTTGCTACGATTATTTTCAAGGCGTATTACATGAGTTTCGAGGTGTAAGCCTGTCACACTATGTCTACATAAAGTTCTACCACACCTTTTTCCTTTTAAGTCCTTTTAAAAATTGTAAAGAATATTTGGTATGGCTTCTTGGTAAAAACAACACAAATTTTGTATCCATGAAATGAAGCAGGTATATATATATATACAATCTTATTTATATTAATTGTAATGTATACACACATATAATGTTTGTCATTTTAATTTTTTTTAAAAATCAATATAATAATTATAATGATCATTTTAAATATCGAATTTGGAATATACATTTAAATTTTTTGAAGAAAGCACGAAATTTAGTCGTGCAAGAATAAAAAAAATTGATAAGTAAATAAATTATATTCCGATTAAAATTTTAAATAGTAAATTGCTTGCATAACCTTCTCGTATTTTTAACTTTGTCTCTTGACAAGATATAGCTTTTAGGCCTCACTCATCCTTATCCCCCATTTTATCAGTCTATTTTATATGATGATTTTTGGTTTTGTATTAGTATCCTTAAACTTCCTGGTATATATTTTTTGATTCTTGTACCCTCCCATCTATCATCCCTTCAGCATTCTCATCTCCATTATCTGTAAGCTTATTCTTTACCTATCCATGGTGTGAAACCATATAAAATAGATATTTGTAGTATGTAGTATGAAAGTGTATATCATCTTGTTATATTTGTGTAAAATTTTCGTCAAAGTGCCTTCCGGACAAATTTATCTATCTTACTTGATTCATTCTATTTTCTTAAATTTCTTTTTCCTTTGTGTCATTTCTTGGCAGAATGGAACCAAAATTTTTGCAGATTTTAATTGCCGTAAATTTCCAATCATTTATGTCAATGCCATCTGTTCTATCTCCGCCTATTACTATATATTCTGTTTTTCCTTGTTGACTCAGCCCATGATTTTTGAGTATTCATTCTTTCACAATTGTTTTAACACATTACTATATCATCTGCAAATATCATATTCCATGGAGTTGAAGTGGAGTCAGTCTGAGATTTAACCTCTATTACTGTTA
The DNA here is from genome assembly GCF_954871325.1 of Gordionus sp. m RMFG-2023. Taxonomy (NCBI): domain Eukaryota; kingdom Metazoa; phylum Nematomorpha; class Gordioida; order Chordodea; family Parachordodidae; genus Gordionus; species Gordionus sp. m RMFG-2023. The sequence continues at coordinate 4,923,101 of NC_088775.1, forward strand.
TGAGTACAAGGAAACTGAGAACCTTTCCTTGATAAACCCTTGGCTATTAGAAAGTTTGATGATGTACCAGTTATGCCTTTAGATCACTGTACTATAGTTTTTATACATATACTGCACACGATTCTAATATATTTTTTTCTGCGTAAAGCCCCAACAGATTTAGAGATCAGCAATGGTTGTATTTTGACCCCCCCCCATCTACCCATTGTGTTTTTAAAGAACTCATGATTTTTAACAAATCGCTCGTCAGCCTACTCGTGGTGGTTTAATGAAATGGAAGGTCTTAGCGTTCGTAGACCAAATGTACTAGTATCAGACTGCCCAAGCCTATCGGCAACAGAGATGAACTTTCTAAGCTCGGTATATTATTTTGATTACATATTTGCTCAACAATCAACTAAGAATTCGAAAATTAAATAGTCTAGGCAGGGGGGGTTAAAGCCTGGTCACTTCGTTTAACATCTGTCGCATAGCAAAAACATTGATAATTTTTGATTGGTTTTCTCAAAAATTCCTATATAAAATCGTAGGACAAAACTTCCCACAATAAAGTGTATCATAGCCAGTCCATATTCCACCTCAAGAACCTAGTAGAGCTCTTGTAGATAAGTAGGACTACTTCAGCATTTCAAGAAATAGAAAAAGAAGAAAATTGCCCACTCAATTTATTCTTCCTATAAATCAGATAAGAAGGCTTAATTTTATTATTGGTGCAAATTACGGATAGTATATTATTTGATTCGTTGAAAGTAGTGTCTGTTAAAGGGCTCGTTTTGAGCTGATTTTTAAAAAACGGTTATCCCAGAAAAATATATGATTTTTTTTCATAGATGGCACAAAGGGTTTGGAACAACTGTCAGCTATGAAATATTGAATTTTAGCCGTTTTTTAAATTCGGCTTCACTAGTTCGAAAGAATATAAGCACTATGAAGGAGTAAATTAAGTTACTAAAAAAATTTTTTTATTAAGTATTGAATAAATTTGATTTATCTTTTGTTCGAGATTGTCAATATTAATTTGAATTTTGAAGGGTTTATTTAGACAAATAAGCATAAATTAAATGATTTTAAAACATATAATATATATATGTATACTATTTTAAAATGAGGGCAATTAAAATGATCAATATTATAAGTAATTCTAATTAAATATAGTTCCCATTTTTGGGAGAGGGGGGGGCACAAATAGCTATTATACAAATATTATCTTTTTATCTTTTAAAGCCGTCAATTCAAATTAACAATTTTTTGAAGGAAAAAAAAAATGGAATATTTATATCAAAAAAATTCGAATAAAAAAATTAATAATAAATGAAAAATTGTTATAAATATAAATATATTATATAAAGATATAAAAATAAAATGAAAAATGACAGAATTTGAGCTTAGTGTTTCATTTTGAGCTGATTTTGCAAAACGGCTAACTCAAAATTTTAGGCAGAAAAGTATTGCCTATGCCTTCGAGATTTCGATGATATATGTCTAGACCTTTATTCCTTCTATGAGCAAAATCTTCAGGCTTGCTTAATATTTTTCTAGATGAAATATTGAGTTAGCCGTTTTTAAAAATCGGCTCAAAATGAGTCGTTTAACAACACTATTTGAGATGACTACTGGAATGAAGGAGTAGGTTCTTCGGAGCAATGTAGACAAGGGTGCTAGCCATTCTCGAGTTTGAAAGGGAAAGTCGGAGAGTATTTATTAAGTGCGCTGACTTTCTACCATAAAACTGGGTCCATAATTAGCGGAATATATTTTAATTGGTTATAAATTTATTATTATACGGTTTATAGTAAGGAACGAAGGATTATTCTCAAAATTTCTTAAATTTTGGGGAACAATGATAAAGTGTATTTATAAGCACCTAAATTCATCTATTAAAAAAAACAACATTGGAATAAAATCTATAAAGCCATTATAGTCTAAATCAACAATTTCAGAAAATTATTCATTTTTAAAACATACATCAGCCTTTGCAATCTCAGGAAGGTGGGTGGCACAAAAAATTACAAAATTTTGAGGAGGCTCTTCAAATTTTTCAGGGGGCTCGAGCCCCTGCGCTCCTTCCCCCTAGTGACGCTACTGGTAGCGTCAATGTGTTACAATCTTCTATATTTTAATATGATTTAGTCGGATAATTTATATTTAGTTTTTCATAGACATTTTTTTTTAAATATAAATTATAATCAAAAGTTAACGACAAAAATTGTCTATACTTAATAGGGTAGATTATTCTCGTGCTCGGACGCTGTAATACATTTGCGGGTAAAATGTGATATTTCAAATTTGAAAAGATACGTTCCAAATTGGCAAAAAAAAATCTCACTTTATCTCTAACATATATATATTAATAATTATCTAAATTTATAATAAAAGCTCCAAAAAGTGGACTTATCCACTATGTGTACACCAATGACATATAACACCTAGACTAACGACGCATTCATTAAAAGTTTACATCAATGAAGACAGCTGGAGACGCCATTTTGATTACCCATATCATTATTAGACATATTACTATGTCTGACGTAAAGAATTGCCTGAACATCGAGATAATAAGGGAGCAAGTTATCAATTTAATAATAGTTTTTAACATGAGAGTAATCACTCTATGGGTTACCAAAATGGCGGGTCCAGCTGATTTGCATTCAACGACGCTTTCAAATGCATAATTATGAATGCATCGTCAGTCTAGGTATTATTATAATGTCATTGGTGTATACATAGCTCTTAAACTCGGCAATTTAAATTAAAAATCAGGGGCCCAATCAAAGTTCCCCCCTCCCAGGCCTGGTCTAGGCCCATTATAAAATAAAACTCTAACCCTGCTCAGACTCTTTTTCTTCTTTTCCCAAATGCTGCTGCTCACAAATTAGGTATATCGAAAGCGTTTAGCGTCGCGTTTATCTAATAAAAATTTTAAATAAAACACCCAAACTCTTCAATTCGTACGCAGTATATAGCATTTGTTTAACAATAGCTCATCTCCTAGTTGTTTATAAACTTTTTGCACAAATGTCCATCCGCATGGCCATATGTTTCCCAATTCATTTGTTTGGCTAATTATTATTTTTTTTTCTTTTTAAATATATATTTTTTTTAATTTAAACTTTAAATTTATAAAAAATATGCTTTGCTATGAAGTTTTTTTTTTAAAAAAAATGGAAAAATTTTAAACATAATATGCCACTTCTACACATTTTGCCTCTAAAGTATTTTAAATTTACCCTTAAAATCTTTAATCCGCCTGTCCAAATATCTAAAAAGAAAATAACTCTTAAAATGATATTTACAAAATACAAGCAACGTTCTGATTGGATACGCAGCTGCTTGTTGCGCCGCTAATCGAATAATAACAGAATGATGTTGGATCTATTAATCCGTCGCGCTTGCGTAATCAAATCTTCGGCTAATGAGCTACAAAGATTAGATAGGAGAGAAACAAATTTCTTGTCGAAACACTTTTATTTAAATGGCAACTCGTGTTCCTCTTCCTACGGATAATTTTTTTTTCAATAACCGTTTTATTATTCAAAGAAAAGCTATTTGCAATTGGATAGGTAAAAAAAACAGGGTTTAGACCTTTGCTCAAAATTTCAAAAATCTTCAAAGATCAAAAAAAATCTTCAAAATGCTCATTTGAGGATTTTTTTGGTAATCTCTGGGTAAAAACAAATTCTATAAATATCCGTAAGCAATAAATATTTATTATTTTAGTTCTCTTAAAGGTTCATAAAATTTTAAAATAATGGTATAATATAAATATTAGTGTTGTTATAAACGGTTTAATTTTGAGCAGATTTTTAAAAAACGGATAACTCAATATTTTAACCAGAAAAATATTGCCCAAGTCTCCCGAGATATTGCTAATAGATGTTTAAATCTTTGTACCATCTTTTAGCAAAAGCTTAAGGCTTGCATAATATTTTCCTAAATTAAAATATTGAGTCAGCCGTTAAATCGGCTCAAAACGAGTCGTTTAACAAACACTAATAAATATAACTACAGGGATGGAACAAACGCGTCTTTGGGTTCCTGTTACGTTCCCATTCAAAGCCAAAAGAAATTGATATAAATTTTTTTTATGCCAAAAATTGTCTTCGAATTTATGATAAGTATATAAAAAAAAAGCCCTAAATAAATGTTTTAAAGTTTCAAACACACACCGCAAAAAAAACGCATTGAAGCTAATAGTGTTGTAAATAGTTTGATTTGAGCCGATTTCAGTATATTCGCCAGAAAAATATTGCATGAGGTCTCTAGATTTCGCTAATATTATGTTTCAAACTATAGTGCCAACTTTGAGCAAAATCTTCCAGGGTATTACGTAATATATTTTTTTTGTTTAAAATATTGAAACCGTATTTAAAAAAAATAAGCTTAAAATCGATCCGTTAAATCAAAAATAACTATATTTATATATATAATATTTTCTTATCTAGTTTTTCAATATTCAGTCAAAAATAATATAAAAGAATGTAAAACGCTTTAAAAACCTGCGCTATTATTACATAGAGTAGCAAGAAGTCCGCTGCTATAACTGAGAAGCGGCTAACAGAGTTAAACCTTTCTCGGTAGGTGGAGTTACAGTGTCAATTTCTATATGTATTATCTCATCTGTTTTGTCATTTATACTTGATCGAATCATTGAATGGCTGTACCAGTCCTATCACTAGGACTTTATTTGATTCTTTTCGAATTTGTGCTCCAAGGATCTTTCTCTCTAATAAATGATTATCCTCTATTGGTTTTTATTATATTAACAGAGTTAAACTCTTCTCGGTAGGTAGAGTTACAGTGTCAATTTCTATATGTATTTTCTCATCTGTTTTGTCATATAACACCCTTAGCCTTTTCCCTTATACTTTTCTAATTTTTAAAACACGAAAAGGAACCTCAAATTTTATTTTTAAATAATGTAATTTTTCAAATATATTTTCTAATTTTCATTTTTTTAAAAACGCAGATTTTTTGATTTTTATATTTAAAAAAAAAACAGAAATTATTGATTTTATTAAGATAGTGTTCTTAAGGAAGGATGATTTTAAATACAAGTGGCATTATTATTAAAGTATTTGGTTTTATTTTAAATTTTTTAAAAAAAGTATAATGTAATATAATATTAAAAAGAAGAAAATATTAATTAAATAAAGATCCTTTTAATTTATTCTTCCTTCAAAATAATGATTATTATTATTATAACTATTATTAGGTTAGAATAAAATTTAAGAAGAAAGAAAATAGGGTAATGGAGTTGACGTTGATGTTTGATGGAAATAATAATATATGGCTAATTTAATTATAGTAATTATTCTAATCTACTAATCTATACGATATTCCTAATTTTTTCATTTTTCACTTTAGATGGATTTAAAGTTTCTAACAATTATTTATACCTAATTTTAATTTTTTTTACGCAAAGCAATAATGCTTTAGTTCATAAGCTGTGTTCTGGTCAGGGTTGCCAAATAAAAATTATTCGATTGCGGGTAGTTTTTCGTTAAAAAAAATAAAATACAAAATTAGCTAATATGGTAACGGTAATTATACATGATTTCTGTACTATTATTGGTTAATCTGAATGAAACCTAATAAATTTAAGAACGGGGGATTCAATAGAAATAAGGAATTAAATTTTTTTTGGGGGGGAGGGGGTTATAATACATGATATTTCAAATAAAAAAAAATTTCAAAAACATGATTTTGAGGTATATTTCGGAGATTTTCAAAAATTCGGTAAAATTAAGATATTTTTTTTTTGAGCGTGGTAGATTTCTACTTTCTCTACTAGTTACCACTCATTCAAAGTTAACGCAAATTAGCAGCGTAGAATTCGAAGATACAGCATATTTTGAAATACTTCACCTCGAATTTCGCGCTAACTGTTGAAAGCAAGACGCATATAACAGTAAAAAAAATAAATATTGTATACTCATAAAAATTTTTAATTTCTCAGTTATACAACATAAAAGGGCGGCGTCAGAAAAAAATATATGAAAAACGCTCAGAACCTGGCTCTTAAGTGCTACGAAATATGATTTTTTTCTTAAGTTACCAATGATTTTTAAAAAAAATTTTGTATTATGATTATAGTTTTCAAAATATATACATATTGGCCCCCTTTCCGGTTCACTCTAAATAAAAATTTCTGGTATCATTTTCATTCCTTTTATAATATTACGAAGTATTGTTGTTGAATCACCTAAATTTGGATTTGGAACAGCTTTTATATAACTTAAGCCATGCTTTTAGCCTAAAGAACGAAGACGTAAATCTCTGTGCTTTAAACTTAAAGATTGCTATGTTAACTTTATTGAGTTTCAAAGTTTATAATTATAGTAAAGATTATTAGTAAAATTCGAATCATAAAGCACGTTATCCCTTTACTGCAAAATAGGAATGCTGAAATCTCTGTTTTCCAACTTCATAGGATTTTCGGCCCTTAAGTTTGTCATTCATTTGCAAATAAATTCCCTAATTTTCTTTCTTTTAATTAATTTAATTTGATATTTTATTACAAGAATATTAATCAATTTTCAAAAAATTTTAAAATCATGGATATATTTACTTATCGCTAGCGATAGATTTGAAAACATATCATTTTTCAAAATAATTATGTGTAAATCATTTGTAAATCTACATTTTTATGACATATATTATATCTTAAAATTAAAATTCTTCTTGTATTTAATAGCAAAATTTATATTTTTGGTTTGTCAATTATCACGGAATATATACCATCTATAAATTAAATTATTTTTAAAAGCTTATTTACGTTATCAAATATATTGCAGGATTATTCATACACATATTATTAAAATCCTAAAATGCCAAAAATCTTTGATGTTATAAAAATAATTATCTATTAATTAACATCAGTTTTTTTCAAATTTTTATCATATCATATATTTATGCACTTTTTTTAAAAATTTTTTAACAAAAATGGTTATATTAATTTATTTACCTTCAAATTTTATCTAAGACTTTTAATTCCTGCTCATATTTGACAAACATGCCAATATCAATATATTTTTGTGAAGTCTTGTAATAAATTATGTAATCTCCAATCTTCATTGTGGTATTAAGCCAAATTTATTCTTTAAAAATATTATAACAGAAATAACTATTTTTCGATATTCTAAAATAATAAATACACTTTTGTTATATTATATAATATATAATATAAATATATAAAATTTAAAAATACAGTATACTAGAAAAATTTACCTAGTAAGTATACTTTTTAAAAAAAAAATTAATTTAAATGTAAATTTTATGTCAAAACAAAATCTTTATTTTTATATTAATAAATCATTAGAAGAAATTTTTAAGTAGTAATAGTTGAAATACTAATCCAGGAATACTTGTGTATAGAAAGATTCACTAAAGAGAGCACGCAGTGCCATCCCTAAAATATTTGCTCTCATTAGACAAAAAAAGCTCCTACGAACTTAAAGCAAGTGTCATGTCATGATCCCCATTTCTTATATACTGATTTAATTATTTTTTCTTCTTAATTATAATTTAAGATTTGTCGCCTTCTGTTACCCACCTATAGGATGCCGTAGGAATAGCCACGAGGACGCGATATACCAATGGCGGTCCTGGTCAGTTTTCACCATTCGGGTATTGCCAAAATGTTAATATTGGTTTTCCTTCAATTTAAGAATGCTCAAATTATAAACTATATTTTTTTAGGCGTGAATGAGTTAGACCGCACGATCCAGTTATGACTATATGCAGGTTATTTTTCAAATATTATATGATAATTCCATAATAATATATAGACAATTATATGAATATTAAGGGATCTAAATCTTTCTAGTCCCTAACTTTTTTTTCGAGGGCAATAAGTCAGAAAAAAAAGGGTTAATAAGAAACGTTATAAAAATATGAAATATATACAATCTCGTTCCAATGATGATCACTTCTATAGGGCAACCACCTTCCTAATCTTGGCCCATTTAGCTCTATCCCATCTGAACTCCTAATTAATAATCAACTTATTAATTATTATATATAATATTTTAACTTACCCTTCCCTTTAAAGTGTATCCATGTAAAATATAATTTGAAACTTGAAGTGCATCATATCAAATTTTTATATTTTTTTAGCACTTTATAAATAGCCTGTCACTCGTTCATCGGTCGAATTCTTAAAAAACAACAGGTTATATAAAGACAAATTGTCCAATGAGGGCTAACTATTTTATTTAAAATATTTAATGAAAAAAAAATATTCAAAAATAGAAGATTTTTGATAAAACTTGACATATGTATAATTATCTTTATTGAGTACACAATTAGCGGTAGTAATATTGTTATAGTGCACACAAATTGAGTGTTTCAAAAGCTGCGTTGCAAGCGCAAATAATGCATTTCAAATGGCCTCGCGCAAATTGGTAAAATTACCGTTTGGCGTTAGGAACCATTTAAAAACTTCTTTACTTTTTTTATTCTTCTCATTGTAGTATTATATATAAAATGTAATAATAAATAACTTACTTATAATCCTAAAATAGGAATATTTAGAAATTAAAGAAATAAGAAGGCAGACGATAATATATTTTTCAAAGACAAATCCTTTTTTTTAGAATTTATTTAAAATTTTGAATCGACGATATTAATAAAAAAGGCAACCTCAATTTAAACAAGGGACGCGTTACGTCTTTTTTTTATTAAAAAATTACGGCAAAACGTAAGCGCTCAATTTGTGTGCACTATTAAATGGCTATCTCAATATTTTATAGAGGAAAAAAAAATACGTAAATCTAAAGATTTTGTTTATAGATATGGCACAAAGATTTTGACTAGGCAATATATTTCTGGTTGAGGCTAAAATATTGATTTAGCCGTTTATAAAAATCAGCTCTTCACAGTGCCTATTTAGCAGTATGTTTGAAACACTCGTAATACGTCTATTTTAATTCTTATTACAATTTTATCATATTTGATAGTAAAATATATAATGCAGCCATTAATATCTTTAACAAATTTTAAAATAATTAAAATTCTACATTGTCGGCATCTTCCTTCAACCTAATTTAATATCGAAAAATGGCTCCATATTTTTTTAAAAAAAAGAGAAATTATTATAAAAATATCTGAAAAAAGGCGCTATATGACTAAAGTAAAAATATATAATGTTGGTATTTATGCCACCATTAGTGTTGTTAAAATAGCCCGATTTGAGTCAATTTTTTTAAAAGGGTCCTATTAAGATTTCAGCCAAATAATGTTGATAAACGGCCCGTTTTTTAGCCTATATTTAAAACGGGTAACTTAATATTTCATCCAGAAAAATACTACGCAAGCCCGAAGATCTTGCTCGTAGAAGAAACATAGGTGTAGACATTTATTAACGAAAGTTCGAGGCCTAGGGCAACATTTTTCTGGGTAAAATATCGAGTTAGCCATTTTTAACAACACTACAGCCAAAATAATATAATGTAAAAGCCTAGAGATTTCGCTCTTAGATGGCAGAAATGGTTTTGACACTGAATGCTTATATAATAATATTGTAACCGATATCTTATAATCGGACAGATTTTAAAAATCGTATCGAGCTTTTACACACACTAGGGATGATATATTTTATAAAAAAAAATAAATTCTTTTATATTTCTCCCATTACACAATATTTAGTAAGGAAAGTGATTTTTGTGTAGCTTCGCGTTACATACATCATATAATAAAATTATACTCTTTGTAAATTCCTGTTTCAAAACAACAAAAAAAATATTGTTAATGGTCCTTTTTAACGGATTTTATTTTACCATCTCACCTTGGAAAAAAAGAAATGGACACGACTATGAATCGGACAAAATTCAATAAATTATTAATTAAATATCGATTGAAAATAAATATTAATATAAAATAAAATAAATGAACAATATAATATAATTTTTTTAAAAATATATATAATATGATGGGTTTTAAAATTACCTTTTTTTTAATTTTTTTTTGGGGGGGGGGGGTATTGGTTACTTATTAACCTGCTTTAATTACATTTAAGAAATATATATTGTATAAGATTAGGAAATTAAAAAAAAAATTATATAGAAATAATTACAACATTAGATATTGAGAAAAAAAAACAAACAATAATGAACATATAATATTGAAGGGAAGACAGATAGGGAATATCAGTGAAGTACAATTTATTTGGTATTTTGTCTTGGATTAGAACTCTTCCTTATATTTTTTAAAGACGGCTAACTCAATATTTTAACAAAATATATGAGAATGAGCATGGAGATTTGTCTCATAGGCGGCAGAAAGATTTGGACATCTAATAACGAATTCCCGGGGCTTATTTAATCTTATTTTGGCTAAAATCTTAATTTAAAATAGAAAAAGACAAGCCGTTTAACAATACTGCTCAGAGATCATAAACATGTATGAACATAGTTGAAATAGAAATATATTTGAATATCATATAAGCTACATGCACCTTTAATAGAACAACTTTCTATTATTATTTGATAAGTAAATAATATTATTATAAAATTTTTTTTAATTATAAAAGAATTATAAAATCTAGCCTACTCGTCCGCCAGCTTTTACACTTAGCTTTTACCATACAAAGAAAGATTTTAAAAGTTAGCCATAGCATAGTTAACAAGCCTCATGTTAGAATATTTGCGTTAGGTTTAAAATGCATTTTACAATATTTAGGTTAGTTAAAAAAACAGAATTTTCTCTTATTACTGTGAGAATTCAGAGCTTAGGTGATCTATCATTTACAGTGAAATGCGTGTTATTATTAAATATACAACAAAAGGGGGGGGGGGGTAAACACAAAGAAAGAGTTTATATTACCTTATGAAAATATATCGGATTAAAATTTCGGAAACATCCGATAATTTTACAAAACTAAAGAATATAAATCCTTTTTAAATAAACTTAAACCAGAGACCTGCAAGCCCGGCCCTAAGTCCGCCTGAAAATTTTTTAAAAAATAAATACCGGTGCCGGGCCGTATATTTTAAAACCGAATATTTGAAATCGCCATTATTAGCTATAAATATAGTATATTTTTAAAAAAATCCGGGCCGGGTCACCGAGATGGGCCGGGCCCTGCAAATGGTACCTCGGAGGGTATCCGCCTTAAACTATAGTAAGCTTTATTTATTCAAAATATTAACAAATTTCATGCTAATCTTCTTTTTTTTTCTGTAAATTAAGAGTAACAATTACGATAATCACCCAACCCAAGGAATGTTCAACCAAAAGAATTTTTTTTTAATTGGATAAAATATATTTACAAGTTTAATTTTAACCAGCTATGGTTTAAGGTTTTATTTAAATGTTTGAGAGGTGAGGAATCTTGGAAAATAATTCCCCGGAATCCCCGTTAATTAAGATATTAAAAATTACAAAATTAATAAAATATGAGAAAAAATTCCCTATAATTTATATCCATCCACGAGATAAAAATACTCAAATAAAAATGTTTAAAAATTTTAAGAAAATCAATTACGGGGAAATATTTTCTTTTAAGAATTATTATTGGGCATTTTTTTTTCCGGGTAATTATTTTCGGCTTACCGGATTGGGGTTTAGATTAATAAAATATTCTAGCATGTGTCATAGTATATTTTGCCCTATGAATTTAGGACAATTTTGATCGAAATTGAATCAATTAGAATTTAAATTGATTAATTCCATAAATTTTTGCTTGGCATTAATATGAGTTAATCAAGGCAAGAGGGACTGAAATTTAGAGGGCAGGTATAGCATATCCATGGTGAAATACAATTCTAGACTAATTTATATTTTTATTTAAAACTAACGCGCACAATAAATGTTTTATAAATATCCCTCTCTAACTTCATCCTTAACTTTTATCGGTTTAGGTTTAGTTCAGTTCAGATTTGATATAACATTCATTCATACTCTGATCCTGTTGATTCAGGCCCTTGCAAAGCAATAGTGAGTTTAATATTTTTTTTATCTAGGAAAGAGTTAAATTTTTTATAAGTTTAAATACCAAATCACCTCCAACTAATTCGTTAAAATGATAATGAGCTTACCTATTGATGTTATTTTTACATTATAATTTATATATATAACTTTATATAATATCCAATATCAATCAAGTAATGATTAATTGTAGATTCATGAATTATATATTAAGATTTATATAATATCTTATGACAATATTATATGTTATACATGTCAAACATCAATATGATTTCAATCAATCTTAATTATTTGTTATTCGAAGGGCTGCCAGGTTGATCGAGAAATTCTTTATTGGTTTACAAAATAAAACTTCATATATATATATATGAGAATTGTGTAACCTATATTAATCAATAATTTTAAAAATATTTCCACATTTTAATTCTTACCTGATTAAAATTTAGGTTTGAGTGGTAAGAAGGAGATTCTAAAAAAAGAATGAGGGATGGAATGGGGAGGGGAAGAGGGGGCTTATAGTGGAAATAAATAAATAATTCATCTTTAACCTTATTTTTCAGGAGGATCGAAGAATGTACGGACAAAAATAAAATCTGAAAACGAATTCTCCAATTTTAAATAAAAGTTAAATAAAAGTGGAAGCCCTAGAATTTATTTAATTTTAAAAGTTAGTAATTCATCTTTAAACAATGAAATACTTTATGATATAATTCTCGAGATAAGCCTTATCTGATGATAATAAAAAAAATTGTTAAAACGGGAGTTTTCATTTATTTTTGTCAGGTCGGGGGAATGTTGGTCCGGGATATATTAGTCCGATATTTATTAATCATATTAAATTGATTTTTCCATTCCTTTTTTTTAATTGAGTAAAGTGCAAATATTGTATATGACTACCAACCAGTATTTCCTATTAATGTTAAGGTGTGTGCTTAAAAATATATTTATCTAATAAATACCAAAAAAAAAAATTTGACAAGGCGAATTATTTTTTAACTAATCAATAAAAATATTAATATTTTTTTAAAAATTGTCATAAAGTGGACAGTGATATGACGTCTTGTTCGTCGGCATAGAGATAGGAGAGTCAATATATAGAAAAATAATTTCCATAAAATTTATTTTAATTTAATAGTTCACTGTGACCGAGCTTAAAAAGAGTAGAGAGAGTGAGAGATTTTATGGTGCCTGATAAAGAGTTGGTCACCATTTGGAAGATTCTTCCAACAAAAAATTTTTTTTCTTCTTCATATCAATATTCTTATAAATTATTAATAAAACCAATTTTTTATTAAAGTCCACAAAATATTAGTATTATATAAATAGGATATTTTTTTGTCACCCCCATTCAAGTTTTTTTTCTTTTCTGATCAAAAATTGAGTATTATAAGTGTCAGGAAAAAAAGAACAAATTTATGGAATATTAATTCATTTTTCGTATAACTTGCATTTATATATATAAATACACAATTCTTAAAATCATATTATATTATATATTATATATAATCCTATAATTTTTTTAATTAAAACTTTATAATTACTATAATAGTTTTTCCTATAGAAGAAGAAGTAAAAAAAAAACGTCTTTTAAAAAAAGAAAAACTTAATTACAATATGGTGAAGGCTTAAAAAGGTTAAGTTTTATATAATATATAATGTTAATCTTTATTAATAAAATAAACCTTATTTATATTCCTTTTCCTCCCTATCCTTCTTCTCTTTGTTTTTTGGAATGATATTTATACAAAAAAAAATATAATTAATAAACTTTATACTTATTATGACTATTTATCGTAGAAGGGAAGGGGGGGGGGGGTGGAGAGGTGCGGTTCTCATAAAATATTAATTACTTTAAAATATAATTATTAAAACAACTACCATATTATAATGCATTTTTTTTGTATGTGTATATATATATATAAACCGTTTTGCATTAAATTAAAAGCAACGAAACCAAATTAGGGAGCCTTTGGGAAATCAGGGATCCTCTCATGTGCGTTACATATTACGCAAATAAGAAGTGATCGACGTTGTCGGAGTTACTTTTATGGTGGGGGGCGGCAGAGTGTCGAGTATAACGGCGTCACCTTATTTTTTGTAACGGAACGAATTTGAGTTGATTAGATATATAACATCGAATCAAAGTCTATCGTTGGAGAATTATAGGCAGGATAAAAGAAAAAAAAACTTGTCATTAAAATTTTGAAGGGTAAATATGCACTAAAAACTTCATACTCTTAAAAGTGCGTAATCGAAACTGAGTTATAACTTATTCTTTAAATAAGAAGCGGGAACTAAGCCAATATTTAGCGGGTAAAAGTATGGGCTTAAAATTAAATACGCCATGTTTGTGAGTTCCATAACTTCCTACTAAAATAATGGCGTGCTTGGGCAATTTGCGTTTCGATAATTTAAATTTTTGTAAAAATTTATGCAAAGTAATCGGCTAGTGTTGCTAGGTATGATAAGTGTCTATGACACCAGCCGCTTATTATTTTGAATTTTCTATATTTTTCACCTTTAACCTTTAAAACTAGAGATTCTTTGAAATTTTTTATCAGGTTTATGCTAAACTGCTTAATTATTAACTGTAAATTTTCTAGGATTGGGGTAGGATCCATAAAAATATTTTACACAATTTGGCAGTCCGGAAATCTTCTTGTCCTGGACCTTGGACTTCGGGCCGAGTTTTGCCGACCACTACTTTGAATAACTCTCAATGGCCATAAAATTTATGAATTCAAGGTTTTTTTTAAAAAAAAATAAAATATTATAGGGAAAGGAAGTGAATGGGACCGGAAAGGAAGGGGCGGAAATCGAAAAATACCGGTACTTTTAAAAAATAAATTTATTATTTGATATCCGCAATCCTTCTCATCCACATAGCGAAGTCTGCGGATCTTTGGGCTATCGGGCGGTGTCGAGCTCGAAAATTTTAAAAATCGGGCTCCATTTGGGTTCGGGCTTTTAAAGTTATAAAATAGATGCTGATGTTATTTGAGCTTTTTATTTAAAAAAAAGTGCACGTAATTTTATTTTTTCCCAATTTATCACTTTTTGCCGCGGGTTAGAGCTTATAAATTAAAAAATAACGCCCGGTCGGATAAACTATTTAGGGACCCTTTCTGGTTGGACCGGAAACTGGCTTATAGCGTCCTACCTTGGCTATTCCGCTGTGCAGCGCTCAATTTTGGAGAAGATCAATAATCTTGCTCTTTCCGAAGCAGTACCTTCTATACCACTTATCCCGCTCAACAATTTAACCCCATACTATTTCAACCAAACCCCCCCTCTTACCTACAAATTTTATTCTCCATACCCATCCAATTCTTATCTACCCCCCCCCCCCCCTCATCCATACCAAATTATAAATTAGCAAAGAAAACAAGAAAATCGATCCAAAAATTAGAAAGAAAAAGGAAATCCAAATTCAAAAATTGCCCCCTCCCAATTTTATCTGCACCTTCAAAACTAGCACCGCTCTTCAATTTCAATGATGATCCTGGATTATACCCCTTCCCCCCGCCCCCGGAATAGAAGTCCCTGCTTTCAAGAAACGTCTTTAGCACACATCTTATCTAGCATTCTAGCACGTGGTCACAGACCTGCCCAACCTCCTGCCGAAGGATACTAACAAACCTTGTAACTCAAATGTATAGTTATCAAAAATGAGTGGAACTACGCCCCTTCCAATTGTAAAATCAGAATGAGGTAATAGTTATGATACGAATGTGAGGAAGCAAAAGGCAAAGAAAATTTATTTATTCCAAATGATAATAGTTATTTATTTATTGATTTAATCTTATTAAATTATTTTACGTTTTAGGTATTACAAGCATTTTATAAGTTATTTTGTAATCAGTAAAAGAACATTATGTTAAAATTAAAACAAAATTTCAAATTTTTTTTACAACCCAAAAAAATCACTTATTTTTCAAATTAGAAATATTTCGAAAAATAATAATTTATCTTATTTTGATCAAAAGGAAATAAATATCTTTATAAATATCAGAGCTGTTATAGGATCTATATACTTAAAAATGTGGTATCTATATCTGTATTGAGATAGATTTTTGATTAAAATATCGGTATCTAGATATTTTTTTAGACGATGTGTCTGTATCTAGATCCATTTAAAAAGTATCTTTTAACAACTCTGATAAATATTATCATTTGGTCTCGCATTTTTCCAATGAATAGCTTCCCCATCCCCTTTTATTAGATTTTCAATTTTGAAAATTCAAATCATTTTTTTTTGTTTTTATTATTAAAAAAAACAATTATTTATGACTTTTTCTTTGCGACAAAATAAAAGAAATTTTCTCAAATTTTTTGATTTTTTATTATAGTAAATATGGTTATGATTTAATGTTTCGAATTGTAACATTCATTATTATAAATTATCTATTAGATAGTGTCATTCTTCTTCAAAAAATAAAAATAAATTTTTAATTATATTTTCAAAAGAAAAATCATAAAGAAAACATTTCATTAAATAAAAACAATTTATTTTAAGAACTTAGCTGGCTTAAGTTTGTATTTTTCTGATTAGTAAGATATTTAAGATATTAAAGATAATATTTTAATAATGGCAAAATCAATAAACCTATTACAAATTGACTACTCAAAGGGGAGATTTATTTTTATGTTAATTTTGATGAGATCATTCTTAAATTATAAGAGTTTTGTCAGGAATTGACACAAAATGGTCAAAATAAGGAGGAGTTATTCAGCAGAATTTGGAAAACTGGAATTAAAAATGGTGTTTTGTTCCCATATTTAATCGGGTCATGAAGGTTCATTTTAAAATATAATTAATAACACAACATTTTGAAGAAAAAAAAACGATCTCTGGAGTCGGTTTTGATTCCAAGCTTGGAAATTGAAAAAGAAGTTATAACTTCCTGTTCCAAGATACCTTAATAGGAAGTTCTGGATCCCTTCCGGTCATTAGATTTAGCTGGACTAATATTTTTTTACAACCAATTTTATTTCTTATAATTGTTTTTTTTTTAATATTAAAATTCAGCTATATAATAATATATTTTCCTTTTTTTTTGTTGTATACCGCATTTAAGATGCAAGGACAAGTTTATTACGTATATAGATTAATTAAGGTTCAGTTTTGCGATAATAAATAATTATTGGGTAAACAAAATTAAATATGATGTGGAAGATAGAAGATAAAGAATTATTCCCACACTTATTACAGTTATTTTTTTTTGTTTTCAAAGGACATATCATTGCTCGATTATTAGAATGTTATAGATGTGTTTTTTTTAATGTTCAAAATGAGATAATAGAGATAGACTTCTTAGGGTTTCGAATCATAATTCATGTTAAACTATAATTTGACCAAATTGAATAAAAATTCTAAATAAAATTAAATCTTTTCTTACTACTAATCATTTTTCTCTAAAGAAATTTAAAAATAATTCTCATTTTTTTTATACCTTCCTCAAAATTTGATTGAAGTAAAAGGTAATCAATTAATATAACCAAATAATTAGTCATACATAATTGTCTGAGATTACATTTTATTTTAAAAAAATTTCTTACTTTTTTCTTATATTTTAAATTGATTATTAAATATTAATAATAAATTCTAACATTGTAAAAAGCATATTAACATCGTATCGGGTCAATTGAGCAAAATACTTTTTAACGAAACTTTTATGAGCTTCTTTTATATAGAAGCAATCTTAAGAGCGAAGGTAACATCGCCAAACCTTTTTCGCAAAATATTTTCAGCGATGAACAATATCGCCAACCCTTATTTCCTCGAAACAATTTAGATCGTAAACCCAATAAACTAATATATAATTAAATATTGGTATTAGTTACCTATATGTTGGAATGATATATTGTTTAAACACAATTTAAACCAATACCAATCTCAATATTAAAAATAATAATATATGTATAATTATTTGGTTTTTTCGTGGATCTACCAACGTTGTTCACTAGATGAACATAGTATCCAAGCTTGACTGTGCCTAAATGTTGGATGTTGCAGGATCCTTCTTAAAGATATAAAATAATTTTTCCATTATATTCAATTTACATCAATCTTTTGCACTGTATTTTATATTGAAATGACAGTAACAAAACAAAAATTTTGAAAATTTAAGACACCTAAATCGACTTTTAAATAGGAGGATATCGTTCCAGTTTCGAATTGTGTTTATTTTTATATGTCTTGTTGCATTACGAAAAAGTGAAAAAAAAGATGATTATCGTTTATGACTGTGGCTGTATACCCCCATTTATGTAGAATTTTTAGGGCTAAATAGAAAAATTATATACTTATAACCTCATCTAAAAAAAAATGGCTTCGGGTTTGGGTTCAGTGAAAAATCTCGAAAAATGACGACTTATTAAAATTAATAGAAACATCATTTTTTTTTTTAAAATTTATTAAAAAATTTTTACGAAAAATGGCCGACTCTTAAATATAACAAAATTTTTTTTTTTTTTTTTAATGATTAATTATTTTATTTTTTGATTAAAATTACAGAGGGTTAAAAAATATATATTAAAATGGATATATTAAAAATTAAATATAAAAAAAAGAAATATATAATATATATATAATCTATGAAGACATTAAAAAAGACTATAAAAAAAAATATATAGATTTTAGAAAAAAAAGGGGGGGGGGAGTATATATCATCCAAGAGAAGAGTGAATACTTAAAAAATTAGACCGGCAAATTTCCAGGGAAATCTGCTGGCGAAGGTAAAATCCTTCATTGGGGTCCCCTGAGATCTGTCTCATTTTTTTTCCTATAATTTTAATGAAATTGAGGGCCTCGTTTCCAAACATGCCTAGGGTATTGGTAACGATAGGAATGAACATAGTGTTGGCGAGGCAAGCGTATTTATTTTTTTTAAGGATTTCTGCCTTTTCGATAGCAGAAAATGAGAGGTTAGACTTGGCAGCAAAATCAACGCAAGTGTAATCCCATGTTAGCGGAAGACCATTAGACCAGGGTATGAGAGAAATACCATCCGGGCGTATGGCGTATTCGTTTGAAAGACCCACTGGTTCGAGGGTAGATGGGATATTAACTTTTTTGAGGGCGGCTAGTAAAATGTTATTGATAGATTTATGACGAGGTTGTCGTCCACGGGAGAACTTGCAGTGCAAGGGATGGTAAGCCTTCGATTCAATGGGCTGACCACAATCGATGCAGATGGAGGGAACTACGACATTACAGCCGAGGCGGAGGGCTATAGATATACGTAGCTGTTCGCCAGTCATGAGGAGACCAAGATTGGCGCTGGGGATGGCTTCCAACCATTCGTAGCCAGAGTTTGCATTTAGTACCAAATTATTGGGATTTTCCTCAAAAAACAATTGTTTTTGAAAAAGAACTCTTTTTAAAATAAGAAAACTTTTATAAATAAAAATCGTAAATTACATGTTTTTTATATTATATTATTTTTAACATATGAATTTAAAATAAATAAAATGAAAGTTTAAAATAAAGAAAATAAAATTCTTAAAACTTGAACCAGGGGACCCTAAATTTAAAAAAAAGGGTTTGAGTTTACCTAAATATCGAGGGTTCCCTGGAATTTAAGGGGGGTAAATGGAAAAATTATTTACTAAATAACCTCATCCATGATGCAAATAGAATTTAAGGGGAGGTAAATGAAAAAAATTACATATCTTATATAGCCATTTTATTAGGAAAATGGTAGTGTTGTTAAACGGTTCAATTTTGAGCCGATTTTTAAAAACGGCCAACTCGATATTTTATCCAGAAAATATTACGCAAGCCTAAAGATTTTGCTCTTAGATGGCACATAGGATTGAACATCTATTGGGTAAATCTCGACGCTTATACAATATTTTCCTGGCTATAATGTTGAGTTAGCCGTTTTTAAAAATCGGCTCGAATCTAGCCGTTCAAAAACACTAGAAAATGGAATTTATGTTATGGGGGTAGATAGAAAAAAAACAAACCTTTTTATTTGAAACTTATTTTAAGGTTTCATAAATGAGCCCGGGATCTAATTTACCCTATATTTTTGAAAAAGTTTATAAATAATTTGGAACCAATTCTCTAATTTAGTCAAACAAGTCATTTTTATTTCGAATATAACCAAAAACAAAAATTTAAAACATTAATTTCGATTTACAAAAATCGAACACATTAACAAAATATATTTGTAAATAATACGGTTAGCGACATGTAATAACAAAACCAAAAATTTTTTTTCCGAGGTTTTTATAAAAATATTTTATTTTTGAAAATGGTACCAATGACTGGCAAATCATCACTTAACATAATATATAACATTCACGGCATTATCCATGGTTCTACTAGTATATTTTAATATAAATTTTGGAGTTTTTTTCCAAGCTTCCAGTTCAAAATGGGTTTCCAGGATATAAACACCTACATTGTAATTTTCTAAGCATCGCATATCGATTGTTGTTTTAAGTAGTACATCAATCACTGCCAAACTAATATATTGTTTCCAATTTTCTCTAGTGTGTTTAATTTACATATACTTTGTTTAAACTCCACACAGACTATTCCATTTCTTGTGAGTAAGACATAAGCCTTAGGTTTCAATTCTGATAAAAAATATATGAATATTATATAAAAAATAATTTACTGCCAAGATTATTAACAATATATGGTATATTTTCCGAGGTATCTTGTTAAATTTCTAAATTCTATATAAAAAATATAGCCAATAAAAAATGAATATTAAAAACTTGAATTTATTTAATCCTTTAATAAAAAGTTAATAAATTCTTATTGGGGAATTTCGTGGTTCTGTTATTAAATAAATATAGTAAAATAATTTTATATAAAAATAAAATACCAGGTCTCAAATACATACTTTCTATTTTTTTCTCTCAATTTTTCTTGATAAACCTAAATGTAGGATCTAATCTTCAAGGTCTTCCCTGTCTTTTCATCCTGGCTGGTAATTTGATATTCATTAATATCATCTCCATATTTTCTTTGTATAAATTAGTAAATGAAAATAATATTTATAGGATAAATTTATAGTGATGTAAACATTTTTAAAAAAATCGAACGCGTTCGCGTTCAACGTTCATTGACAAAAATCGAACGCGTTCACGTTCACGAATTCAAAAAAAGGAACGCGTTCAAGTTCATGAACGCGTTCATGCGTTCAAGTTCATGAACGCGTTCATGCGTTCAAAATTTTATGATAAATTTTTTTTTAAATTTAATTTAATATAAATAAATATGCCTTATATTTTTCAACACAATATATTAGCCATGATAAAAAATAATAGTTTTATTTTGATAATATAATTATAAATACAATATAATAGAGCGATAAAAAAATAAATTTATAAAAAAAATTTCTTATTAATTTTTAATAATAATTGCTTTTCAAAATTTTCATCTGATAGGCATGAACGCTTGGCAGTTAATACAGCGTTAGCTATACTAAAAACTCGCTCAACAGGGGCAGATGAAGGGATTGCGGTGTTATACTTGATAAACAATTCTTTTAAAAGGGGGAATTTATTAAAAACATTTAATGTTTTATCCTATTGTTTCAAAAAATTGAGCTATGTTATCATCCTCCAATCTGCCCTCTTCTTCCTCGTCAAAAAAAAAGTTATCTCGGAATTGACAGTTCTTTCATTATCAATTCTTGGGGTTTCAATGCCTTTTTTCAAAAGAGCTATAAGTTTATTCTTTAAAGGTTAGTTTTGTGGAAGCTTTATCCAAGGCCATTGAAGCTTGAATATCGGATGTATAATTGCTGAAAGAAGATATTGATCTTCATATATATGTTGAAATCTTTAAAAAAATAAAATATATGTAATTAATTTGATAGTGATAGGTTTAATACCTTTTATTAATCCCATTTAATACAGCATCTATCAATGGTTGCCCATATTTTAGACCACTGAGTTTGTTTAATTTTATAATAACTATTGTTATTGTCGGGGTCAAATATCCCAAATGCATCTTTTCCTCACTTTCTAAAATAGTGAGAGCTGTTGCAATAGGCTCCATGATCTATTTTAATATTTAAAAAAATTCATTATAATATTTATTCTAAAAAATTTTATTAGGACTTACAATACAGTACTCTTCCAAAAAATTTTTATCATTGTTTGAGAGTCTAGCTAATCCTCCCATATCACAGACTTTGTCAAACAAACTAGAATTTTCTTTTACTAAGGAATCTATTAATTTCAAAGAATTATAATAAGAATTCCATCGGGTAATAACAGGCCTAATAAGTAATCTTGACAAATTACTCTTTAAGTCTGCAGCAAATGATGTTGACTGATTTTGTTTGTTCCATAAACTTTTGCATTTATCAAATGCACTATTTAATATTCTTTTAAAAGATACATCTTCTAATGCTTTTTCAGCATCAACACTTGCCACTAAATTAAGATTGTGGCAAGCACAAGAGTGATGTTTGGGGAGATAGATAAAGTTTTCCTCCCTATTTTGATTTTCAAACACCTCATTTAATGATAATGATTCAATTTCATCTTCCTCATCTTCAGATATTTTCTCAATTAATCTATAATTTTTTTTAAATATAAAAATTAAAATATAGACTATTTATTTATACCTAAAGGCCTTTAAAAAGTTTCTTGCATTATCAGTGACACATAATGTTACCTTATTATGTATTTTAAATTTCTTTAGAAGGTTTGAAATTGTTTCAGCTAAATAATCATATGTGTATTTGCTAGTTAGCCTTTGGCAAGCTAAGCATGCCGATTTTCTTTCTAAAGTGACAGCATCTAACCAGTGTACAGTCATGCCTAAAAACGAACTAATAATATAAACAAATTGATATATTCAAAGTTTAATGTACAAAATACCGATGGTATGATGACCATGAATCTGCTGTGATGCAAAGAATTGTTTGATTGCCTAAACAAGTTATCATTTTATCTATCATGATATTATAATCTTTTGATATTTTTGACACAAGGGTCGGGCGTGACATAACCTTTTTATTTGGTTGTAATGTGGTTATCATTTTTACAAAAGCAGGTTTTTCAACAATATTAAAAGGCTCTAGTTCTTCTATAATGAAGTTAATTATTGCATCATCAATTTGTGATTGAATCACATTTGATGCATTTTTTTTATAATTTAAGAGTGTCTGTTGTTTAAATTTCTCAGCCTTTACTATTTTTTTTAATTGTATCACTATAATTTGTTAAATGATCATTAATTTCTTGCATCATACTATCATGAGAACTCTGTAAAAATTAAGGAATTTTTGATAAATTATGCTACAGATAATATTATTTTATTAAATTGGTAATAGCAAAGTTATGACTTATAAAATAATTCTAAAATCAGTGTTTGGCAGTACCACAAATACTTGTATCTAAGATACAAGATCCTTTTGTATCTTGTAATTAGTACTTTTTGACATTTTTAACTAGTCTGAAAAGAATCTTTTTCATTTTCTTGACAAAAGATATATTCTTTTTAATATTTATGTTTTTTAAAATTTTACATATCACAGTATATATCTTATTTTCCCCTATTTTAAATACATTGACAAACAAAATTAGCTCCCATAAAAATACTAGTTTCCCTTTCATATCTATGCTAAGAATGGACTAATACTAATATTAAAATGCCTTATTATAATTAACTCTATATATATTATGTAATTATTTTTACTTAGAACAATTAAAATAAATTATTAACTGGCTATATAGTTATACATATTATATAATATAAAATAATTAATGTTACAATCAGATGTCTTTTTAAATTGGAGCTTGAAGATGTTGACACTGATATAATACTTTTTGGACACATTTTACATTTGGTAACTATTGAATTACCTTTTGATTTTAAAACAGTGAAATATTTTTGATATTTGGGCCATGGTAATTCTAATTCATCTAATATTGAATTTTGATTTTCAGAATCTGATGATGAAATATTTATATCCATGCAAATGCTAATCTATTAAATTAAAATATAAAATATTCAAATTAATAAACTTTAATCTTATCTTCTTTAGCAGTAGCACGTTATGGTACGTTAATTGCAATATGAAAGAGGAAAAAGTAAAAACAGCTGATTAAAAAATATAAGACTTTTTTGTTAAAAAATTGGATTAAATATTAATTTTTCAAATAAATAAAAATATAAGACTTTTTTGTTAAAAAATGCGGATTAATATTAATTTTTCAAATAAATAAAAATAAAAAGTGTTTTTAAAATTGAACGAACGTAAAATTGAACGCGTTCATCAAAGAAAAGGAACGCGTTCACGTTCAAAGTTCGTCAAAAAAAAAGGAACGCCGTTCATCACCTTTTTTCAAAAAAACGAACTTCGTTCACGTTCCAACACTATAAATTTATATATATTTTATGAATTATAATAATTGATGATATTTGGATATCACATTTATTAAAATGACCATATTAATATTTAGAAAATAGATATCTTTGTGGAGAAGCAGTCAAATAGTAGGAAAGATCACATTAGACATTATGAGGGTTTGATATGAAATAATTAAAAATATTATGAAAATAAATAAAAGATTTTTATATTTTGAAAATACGTATCTCGTATAGAGAGACAGCCAAATCTGATGATGTAACAAAGGATAATATATCATCTTGACTACATTTTTCCATAATGTCTATTTGTTTTTCGATAAATTAGAATTTATCTCGTGAGAGATTAGCTGATGATGTTAGTTTTTGTAATTTTATTATATATTTCTAGTACTGTAATCATTTCTAAAAATATCGAACGCGTTCAACGTTCATTGATAAAAATCAAACGCGTTCACTTTCATATAAGAGAAACGCGTTCAGGTTTGTTCAAAATATCTTGATAAATTTTTTTAAATATAATTTAATGTAAATAAATGTCTTATATATTTTAACACATTATATTAAGCCATGTTAAAAAATATTATAGTTTTATTTTGATAATATAATTATAAATGCAATATAATATTCAATAACGCTATAAGTTTATTAGGTTCGTTCTAGGGAAGTTTTATCCATGGCCATTGAGGCTTGAATATTAGTTGTATAATTGCAGAAAGAACATATTGATCTTTATGAATATGTTCTAATCTTAAAAAAAAATATATGTAATTAATATTGATAGGTTTAATACCATTTATTAATTACATATAATACCTTCTATCAATGGTTGATCATATTTAAGGTCACTAATTTTTTTTAATTTTTAAATAACTATCGTTATTGTAGGAGTCAAATAGCCCAAATGCATTTTTTCTTCAAATTTAATGATTTTACTTAGTTATATTATATAAAATAAAAGAATTAATATTGAAATCAAATGTCGTTTTAAATTGCAACTTGAAGATTTTGAAACGAATATACAACTTTTTGGGCACAATTTACATTTGGTAAGTATTGAATTCCTTTGATATAGGATGTTACTGCAAAATATTTATCATATTAGGATCATGGCAATGTTAATTCATCTAATTTTAAATTTTCAGAGTCAAAGGATGATAATGAAATAATAATAATATACATGCTTACACTAATATATTAAATTAAAATATAAACAATAATATTCAAATTAATAAACTGTAATAATGGCTTGTTAAAAAATTGAAATGTGAAAGGAAAAACAGCTGATCAAAAAATATGAGACTTTTTTTTAAAAAATTCGAATTAATATTAAATTTTTCAAATAAATAAAAATAAAATGTGTTTTTTAAAATTGAACGAACGTTAAATTCGAACGCGTTCGTCAAAAAAAAGGAACGATTTCATTCGTCATAAATAAAAAGAACGCCGTTCATCATTTTTTCCACAGATTGCGATAATTATTTCTTGGGAAAATCTTGATGTATGAGTATTTTCCTGCTGCACAGTTTAGAAAAATATTTGTATAAATCGTAGGAAACACGCAGAGTCATTATATCGTCGGTCTAGAATTGGAGTGCTCCACTTGTGCAAATGTTGAAAATGAGCAAATAACATTAAAGTTCAAAATAAAATATCGGAAAAAGTTGTTGATTAATTTTGACAATAACTTTGGCAAAAATTAATATAATTTAGTTATATTAATATATATATATAGAATAAATAAGTTATTATCCACTTCTAACTCAAAAATTTTGAATGTTTAAAATGAGAAAATCAACATTAAAGTTTAAAATAAAATATCGGAAAAAGTTGTTGATTAATTTTGACAATAACTTTGGCAAAAATTAATATTTTTTAATCTAGTTTTTATTTATATATATATCAGAGACCTGCAGAGGTACCATTTGCACGGCCCGGCCCGGTTTTAAATTTTTTAGGCCCGGCCCGGATATTTTTAAAAAAAAATTTTTACGGCCCGGCCCGGATTTAAAAATTTCAGGCCCAGCTCGGAATTTTTTAAAATTATATTCGACCTGGTATATACAAAAATTCACCTATGAGATATTTTATCATATTTTTCAGCGAGTATTATTTATTATTATTTAAAAAAATACATGTAAAAAGCTAATATTTTGAGAATATTATATTGAATTTATAAAAATTATAAAACTGTTATTTATAAAAATGGATATTTTGAGCATATACTATATTTTATATTGCATTTATAAAAATAAAACTAATATTCATAAAAATGGTAATAATATTTGTCATATACTATATTTTATATTACATTTAAAAAAAATAAAACTAATATTTAATTTATAAAAATGGAAAATATTTTGAGAATATAATATATTGTATTTAATTTACTATTTAATTTATAAAAAAAAATAAATCGCTATTTAAAAAAATGCATGTATAATAAATAGTATTTTGAAAATATAATCTAATTGCACAATATTAATATAATTTATTTTATAATATAAATTTTTAACAAAAGAAGATAATTGTATTATATAATATTGTAAAAAAAAATAATGAAAAATGTTGAATTAAAAACTTTCATGACTCAAGGTAAATATCATAAATGCAATAAATATTTGACAGTTTGCAAAGTAAAAAACCAGCATGATTGATGAAACCCTATACTCAAGAAAGATATTAAAAATTCACAAATTATCATGAAGAAAGAGAAGCATATCTACCTGTAGTGGGAAAATTCTGCTCACAGCTTGCACTTAAAGCAGGAATTGCCAATTTTGCTAAAATTGGAAATTCGCTTTGATGAGCCGCCCACCACTCTAACAAATTATCCACCTTAAATGTTTTATCTATTATTTATTTAATTATAATATTCATCATCGGGTATTGACATATTACCAGAATTACCATCGCCCCATTTGTCATAAAACGATTAAGTTTGTTTAACAACAGTCGTAATTTGAGTGGTAGATGCTATTTCAAATCTTTTATATAGTTTTCCGTCATTTTGCGATCTGTCCCTGACTACATTCGTAATTGCTTGAATTTGGGACAGAGAAAAAGAGAATAAAATGATACTTGTGTAAAACAAATTTTTCAATTAAAAAATGCTTTATATTAAGTAAAATCAATTTTATTTCTCCTTTTCGCTTTGAAAGGTATTACAAACTTTAAGAAGTGATATTCCTTTATTTGATTGTTTTGGTAAAATATATTCTAAAAATTTAGATATGAATTATAAAAAAATATATTAATAATACTTGAATATTGGGGCTTATTTAAGATATTCCTTTGATTGTTTTGGTAAAATATGTTTTAAAAATTTAGATATGAATTATAAAAAAATATATTAATACTTTGAATAAATTTGCAGGAAATTAATAAATCGATCTGTGGGTTGTTAGGTAGTGTTAACCATCACCCAATATTATATTAATCATAACTATAATATAATATAATCTTATAACTATTAACTCATAATGTAAAAATTTTTATAAAAAATATTAAGGCCCGGCCCGGCCCGGATATATTTAAAAAAATTTTTTAGGCCCGGCCCGGATATGTTTAAAAAAAGGCCGGGCCTGCAGGTCTCTGATATAAATATTGGGAATAAATAAGTTATTATCCACTTTTAACTCAAAAATTTTGAAAATGTCGAGTGGAGAACTCCAATTCTAGACCGACGATATGTCTACATGGCAGGAGCATTGTTGATAGATAGCCACATGTACATTTATCTAATGATACATTTATAAAAATCTTGGTATTATATATCCATATCCAAGGGTGAGAATATATTGATAACATGAACTTAAAATTTTACTAATGTACTTCTCAACAATTTAAGTTATATGTTGTTAACAAATCTCTTTATCTTTCAGGAGATAAAGCACTATATGGAAATAGAGATTTTTATATATATCTCCATTACTGTTTTATATATTTTTTTCAAAGTCAAAGGCCATAGAATTTACAATAGCTGACACATCTAAGGTTGAGAATTTTGTGATAACCTCTTTGAATTTTTGATTCATCGATTCGGTACGATTATTTGTGGCATTATGGAATCCAATTACCCATTCTTTTCTGATATGATGCCAATTTGTTTCATAATATTTTTGAGCAAGTTGAAGGTTAGAATTAATGAGGCTTGAATATAGATTACTATATTCCAATTTTGAACGTGACATAAACTAATTTTTGTAAAATATACAAAAATTCAAAACTAATATAACATCCTAATAAGGATATAGAGACTCTTTAATATTAATGATTGTCCTATATTTTTTTTCCAAAATCAATTGAATTTACAATGGCTGATACATCATTAAAAAAACTGGTTAATGTTGAGAATTTTGTGATAACTGTTTTAAACTGATTCATCAATTCGGCTCGATTATTGGTAGCATTATAAAAGTAAGGAACAGAAAAATAGAATCCTACCACCCATTCTTTTTTGATAGGATGCCAATTTGTATCATAAGCCATATTTACAAATATAATTTACCCATTTATACTAGAACTGTGTCATCTATATACGTAAATTTGATGAAAATCATATAAATACATGAGCTTAGATTCATTATATTGATATAATTATACATTTTAATAAATCTTGATGAAAAAAACTTTTCAAAGGTTACAAAAACAGAGGAAATTGTCTCCAACTAAAAAACATTTTTTGAGCAATCACTCTCTATAAAGGGTAACAAAGTCAAAATACAGTTGATTTTGAAAACAGGTCAAATGATAACTCTAAAGATATTTACAATATTGGGAGTAATTTCAATAAATTTTCAAAAAATATTCTTCTCATGTTGTTGATCAATTGAAAAAGCAAAAAGGATCTTTAGTTGAAATATTACAAGAAGACAATCAATTAATGGGCATATTTTACTAAGATGCTAATATGTCCCACAATCTAAAATGGCATCTAGCAGTTCTATTTAGTGGTGCCACATATAAACTCAATAATCTGGGTATAATAATGTGGCATATTTTTTTTATAATTTTAATGAAATGCTAAAATATTAGTTTCAATATTTTTTTTAAAAAAAATATTTTTATAGGAATGCCGCTATTTATATTACTTGTTATTGACAGCCATGGGCAGTCCCAAATAGCCGCTCTTTGGCTTGTTAGAGTGGAAACATTTAATTGTGTTAAAGGTTGCTGCAACATACTAAAAAAATATAATGATGTTAGCAAAATCAAAGTCATTATTGGGGATAAGGATCTGGGGGACAGGCAGGCCTTTTTGAAAATTTCCTAAGGCTCACATACAGATATGCTTATTTCATGTTATGCGCAGCTTTAGGAGAAATTTACCTCTGCTAAAAGAAATATAACAGGAGAGGATGTCATATCTGTTTTAACAGTTTTGCAAAAATTAATTCATGCCAGATCTAATTTGGAATACAACCTTTTGTATACCAACCTCATCAATTTAAACCTTCCACAGGTTCAAAAATATTATGATACAAATTGGCATCCTATCAAAAAAGAATGGGTGATAGAATTCTGATCTTCAGTTCCTCATTTTTATAATTCCACCAATAATCGAGCTGAATCAATGAACCAAAAATTTAATACAGTTATCACGAAATTTTCTGCATTAACTAGTTTTTTCAAAGATGTTTCAGCCATTGTGAACTCAATGGATTTAAAAAAAAATATAGGACCATAATGAATAACATCAAAGAACCTTTATATCCTTATAATGCCTAATCTCCTGAGCATAGATATAGAGAACTATTAACAAGCTATGCTTTTAAAAAAATTCTCGGTGAAATTAATGAGAGTACTCTAATAAAGATTCCTCATCATAGCAACAATATTTTCACACCTGCGGAGATAAATGATAATGGAAATATTATATATATATCATTAGATAAATGTACCAGTGGTCATCTAACCATAATGCTCGTGCCATGTAGGCATTTATTGGCTGTGTGCTTCCAATAATTTAGTCAAATAATGTCTAGAAGTGTGCAGCAGGAGATGGACTAAGCCTATTCTATCTCATGTGGGTTATAGCGTTCAGCTTGGGGACTAGCAGTGAAATATATCTGAATCAGGTTCTAGATTAAGGGTTGGTGATCCAGAAAAATAATACTTATAAAATTCATTAAAAGTAACAGACATCAATTTCATAAACTTTATTTCTACTATATTTAGCTCTTACCATAATATATGAGAATTATCATGACATCTTCCAAAATTGAACAGTTCATTGCACCTTGCACTTAATAATGTTTTTTTTCTCTTTGATCTTACATTTAATTTAATAAATATTTCCAAAATATATATTTTTATATTATATATTATCCATTAGAGAAAAGTTACAAAATATGCTGGTAAAATTTTTACATAAAATGGTACTCTAAAATATAAAAAGAGATTCCATACAAAATAATTTTCACCAAAAAAATGTTTTTATATTGAAAACAAATAAAAAATTGTCCTTTGTGTTTTAAATAATTTATAAGTTATTTTTTTATTTTAATTTATTCTTGAAAATAAATAAAAATTTATTCTTGAAAATAAATAAAAATTTATTCTTGAAAATAAATAAAATTTTATTATTAACCCTTTAAAGTCCTGTGAGCTAATTTGACATCATCATATTGCATATGTTATTTTTTAAGTTTAAAACCACTCAATGTTTTAATTTAACATTTTAAAATAAATATAGAATGTATCCAATCATATTTTTTCAATAACCAAAAAAAAATATGCTTTAGTTTTTATTTTATGATCACGTAACTTTTGACTATATTTCCATTTCGATTTTTTCTAAATTACTTGATTTTACTTATTATTTAAACATATTTTAATTTAAAAATTCTGAAAAGTATTAATTTTATAAAGAAGTCAAAATATTAAAGTATATAATCATATATTTATATTTTTTTACACCAAAATTATAAAGGACATGATGTTAAAGTATCTTGGAAGAGTAGCCTTGCATGATATACCCAATAGATTTAGCTGCTTTTTTCTAATCATTTTTGCTATTTGCAAAAAAAGACATTATTATCCAAATTTGTAAATATAGATTTGGAAAGTCCAGCAAAATCTTAATCTATAAAACTACCTCCTTCTAGAACACCTCATTCTTTAACACTTTCACATTTTCCACCTTCAGATCATATTTATAAACTGGAAAATAAAAAAAAAATCTCCATCTAGATTATTTTCACTTTCTAGAACACCTTCTCCATCTAGAGCCTTTCCTCTCTAGAACGCCCTTTTATCTAGAGTAATTTCTCATTTTGGAACACCTTATCCATCTATAATATTTTTCTTTCTATTCCCTCTTTCTAGTTCTCCATCTATATTTTCTCATTCTAGAACACCTCCTCCATCTAGAATATTTTCTCTTTCTAGAAAACCTTCTTCATCTAGAGTATTTCCTCTCTCTAAAACATCTTTTGCATCTAAAGTATTTTCACCTACTATTTGTATATAGAAAGTTATCCAATCGAAATTCCATTTAAAAATTTTGCCGAACTCATATATACCAATTTCTCCCTCCAATCAGCCTTCGAAATCTATAGTTTTATCCGTCTGAATTAGCTTTAGAAATTAAGGCTATCCCTATTGAAGAAAGTTCTATGGCAGGAGAATGTTCTAAAAATTTTGGAAAATATTTAAAAACCGATGAATTAATGTCTGGGCAAAAAATAATATTTTTTATAATAAATAATAAATTTAATATATTAAAAAATGTTGGCGAAAAATCAGACTTTGAGAATGATAGCCGAGCCTAGATTGGAAAGCCAAGATTCAATTTTTTTGGCCCGTATATTTACAAAAAAATTTATTTTTTAAAGAAAAACAAATTAAATATAAATATTTTAGAATTACTTATGATTCAGATAAATATTGACGATATGGTAATTCTTCATCGATATTAAAGTGCCTTAAGAAATTGTGAAAAATATAAGAGAATGATTTCTTATTTGATTAATACGTCATTATCAGTTAACCAATTACAAAATATTTTTATTGTCGAATATTTAGGTAATTATCCCGGCAAAATAGTTCACGGCAATAGGAAAATATCTCAATCTACATATTCACGCACACCATGTTGCGTTTACAAAGTAAAGTACCAAACACCTAGTAATATTTACCAAGAATTACTAATTGAAGATCGAAATATAGTAAGCCCTCTAAATGTAAAAAACAAATAACTAATATTAAATATAATCTTTTAAGTAAAAATAAATTAGGATACTTGTCTCATTTTGCTGATCAAGCTTTTATATTTTAAAAAACATGTATAAATACCCATTGGTACAAAAGGTTGATATCGGACCCGATAAAGTAATGTCTCTTATTTTATATACTAACCTCATGATAGTTAAATGATAGATAGCATTAAATATATATGCTCAAATAATAATCCTAGCATTATAAGTATAGATAAAACTTATAATCTAGGAGAATTGTTTGTGACATGCACCGTCTTTAAACACAAATACATAACTACCGTCTTTAAACACAAATACATAACTCACCGTTTACTCATCTAATTTTATTAGAAACTATGTTTTTACACTGTAATTAGGATTACAATACATTTAATAATTTTTCTCCAACTCTGAATCAATTTTTAAAATCACCCATTAATAATTTATTTTTTGGGAGTGACTGAGAATTGTAGATGATCTAGATTTTGCGTAGAAATTATATAAATTTAACATATCTTTTATGTACTAAACATATTAAAGAAAATTAGTTGAAATAAAAATTATTTTCAAAAAAAGATGGAATAACATTTTCATTAACCGATGAAAAATTTAAAAAAATATATTTGATAGTTTTAAAACAATTTTGCTTAAAAATAAGTCAAAACAATAATATATTTTTTAAAAACAAAAAATCTAATGACTAAACTGAGAATAGGCATCATAACTACAAAAATAAGGATGGAAACTTCAAATTTTTTTGTTTAATATTTATATAAATTAGTTTACACAAAATTAGTCAAATAAATAAAATATTTTTTAAATTCCAAAGAAACTTCAAAATTTTTTTATTTTGTGATTATATAAGTTTGTTCCAAATAAATTAATCCAAAGCAAAGAATTAAGCTCCTTTAATTCATTATTATTATTTTTAATTAAAAACTGTTTTAAGTCTATTACGCCATCTAACGGAAATTTATTTATGATTTTAAAATTTTATTATGTGCGTTATATTTTTTATAAAATATATCAATTCTATACACATTATAAATTTATGACTACTTTTATTTCTCACTCTTAAGTTTTATTTCTCACACTTATTCAATATTTTATTTATTTATTCCTCCTAGCACTCTATATGTTTTAATTATCACACTTTAATACTAGATCGACGTTATAAAAAATAATTATATAATAAACAACTTTAATATATGCAAAGTAACATGATAATGTGCATAAAAGTAAAAATGTGTTTATTTATATTTAACTTTATTATAACTAAATTTTTTCATTTCACACATCGTTTATATACATTTTTATAAGTCCAAATTAGAATACAAACGAAAAACAAAAAAAGTAAAAATATTATAAAATATAAAAAGTAAAGTACGCCGAATAAAGTTATAAAAACAAGGTTATGCAATAAAGTTATAAAATCAAATTACAAAAAATAATAAAAATTAGATTACAAAAAAGTTCAAAAACAAAAAGTAAAATAAAGAATTAGATTATAACGCAACATTCTCCCTCTTCTGATAATTTCATAGGAGAAGTCATAGAGAGTTTGTTGTCCAAATGGTTTATCGTTTTGGTAATCAAGTTGTATCACAAATCATCATAACGTTGGCTTGTCCCAATCGTTGGTTTGTTTAAATCGATTTTGGGGATAGCCACTGACGCATCGAAATGTGGTTTAGGAGCTGTATTATTTCATATTGAAAAAGATGGTAAAGAAAAACCTATAGCTTTCGCGTCGAGAACTTTATTAAAATCTGAAATGAACTATACCAATATTGAGCGTGAGGCTCTCGCTATAATGTTCGCTATAAAGATATTCCAGGAATATTTAATAGGCACAAAATTTACAATTATTACTGACCATAAGCCTCTAGTTCACATTTTTACCAAGGGTTTTAAGGATAATAGCACCATGTCGTTGACTCCAGAAGTGGAATATTACATTAGGAGGATATGATTTTAATATAAAGTATAAAGCCGGTAAATATAATGTTGTTCCTGATTGTCTCTCGAGATTACCACAAGAATGTCGTGATGAAACTATTGAAAATGTAACCATAATAAATGAATATGAGGATTTACCTATTAACTTTGATCAAATTCGTGATGAAACTTTAAAAGATATGGAATTAAAACATCATAAGTGATATTAATAACAACAGGCCTATTGTGAATAATATTTATAAAAACATTGAATTGGAATTAAGTATAATTAAGGATTGTCTTTACAAAAGCAACAAAATCATAATTCCGTCTTCTATGAGAAAAAATATACTACAGTCATTACATGAAGGTCACTTGGGGGCAGGAAAAATCAAATCCTTAGCCAAAGAGTACATGTGGTGGCCTGGTATAAATAATGATATAGTTATGGAAGTGAAAAGTTGTGATGATTGTAATATATATCACGATAATCCTATAAAGATACAAAAACCATGGGTTTCGGCAACCAAACCGTTTGAAAGGATACACATAGATTATGCGGGTCCGTTTTTCACAAAAAATTGGTTGATAATAGTCGATGCCTATAGCAAATTTCCAATTATTATTCCTGTTAAAAATATTACGACTGATGTTACTTTAAAAGAAATCTTTAAAACTATTTCGCTATATGGAATACCTGAAACTATAGTTACTGATAACGGCACTAACTTTACGAGTAACGATTTTAAAAAATTTTGCAACAATTTTGGTATTAAACATGTACTTACATCTGCTTATCACCAGTCCAATGGACAGGTAGAACGCATGGTTAGAACGTTCAAAACACATATGAAAAGGAATATTAAAATTGACCCAGATATCGCACTTGGAAAATTTTTATTTAATTACAGAAATACGCGTAATGATACTACAGGAGTTACACCATCTCAGAGAATGTTTAATCGAGATCTTAGAATTAAATGGGACTTATTAAAACTGATGGAGGAGAAGGAGAATAAAATAAACATTACTTTACCACGTAATAGAACTTTTAACGTAAGAGATTTTGTTTGGTATAAAGTACAAGGTGATGATAAATGGTGCAAAGGTATAATCACACATAAAGAAAGTGATATGATGTTCCAAATTAAGACTGAGAAAGGTATTTTGAGGAGACATTTAGATCAAATAAGAATTAGAAACTGTTTTAACACAATTATTAACTATGACTCTAAGGATTCTTTTAAGAAGGGAAGTGTGGATTAAAATATAAAAATTATTGATAATAACGATATAACACCTATTTCTAGACCTGTGCGAATAAAAAAAAACCTGTTTATTTAAAAGACTATGTAACTTAAAATATAAAATAAATATTAAATTGCATAAAGTAAATTATATATTAAAACGCTTATATTAAAACGCAAAGAATTAAAAAGCTGAAAATATTAAATAACAATCTTATTGATTTATCATTCTTCATTTATTCTTATATCCAATATGATGAACTATTACTTCTTATTATTCGCAACTTATTTATGATAATAACAATTTCTGAAAAATGATAATAATAACAACTGAGTACTACCAAACAAGCTATGATTAATGGAGACAACTTACGATAAGGATATCAAGCTTGCGATTTAAACAAACCAACGTGCAAATTTGATTTAAACAAACCAACGATTGGGACAAGCCAACGTTATGATGATTTGTGATACAACTTGATTACCAAAACGATATTATATAATATTTTCAGCATTAATTCTTTGCGTTTTAATATAAGCGTTTTAATATTTAATTTACTTTATGCAATTTAATATTTATTTTATATTTTAAGTTACATAGTCTTTTAAATAAACAGGTTTTTTTTTTATTCGCACAGGTCTAGAAATAGGTGTTATATCGTTATTATCAGTAATTTTTATATTTTTGTCCACACTTCCCTCCTTAAAAGAATCCTTAGAGTCATAGTTAATAATTGTGTTAAAACAGTTTCTAAATCTTATTTGATCTAAATGTCTCCTCAAAATACCTTTCTCAGTCTTAATTTGGAACATCATATCACTTTCTTTATGTGTGATTATACCTTTGCACCATTTATCATCACCTTGTACTTTATACCAAACAAAATCTCCTACGTTAAAAGTTCTATTTCGTGGTAAAGTAACATTTATTTTATTCTCCTTCTCCTCCATCGGTTTTAATAAGTCCCATTTAATTCTAATCTCGATTAAACATTCTCTGTGATGGTGTAACTCCTGTAGTATCATTACGCGTATTTCTGTAATTAAATAAAAATTTGCTAAGTGCAATATCTGGGTCAATTTTAATATTCCTTTTCATATGTGTTTTAAACGTTCTAACCATGCGTTCAACCTGTCCATTGGATTGCTGGTGATAAGCAGATGTAAGCACATGTTTAATACCAAAATTGTTGCAAAATTTTTCAAAATCGTTACTCGTAAAGTTAGTGCCGTTATCAGTAACTATAGTTTCAGGTATTCCATATAGCGAAATAGCTTTAAAGATTTCTTTTAAAGTAACGTCAGTCGTAATATTATTAACAGGAATGATAATTGGAAATTTGCTGTAGGCATCGACTATTATCAACCAATTTTTTGTGAAAAACGGACCCGCATAATCTATGTGTATCCTTTCAAACGGTTTGGTTGCCGAAACCCATGGTTTTTGTATCTTTATAGGATTATCATGATATATGATACAATCGTCACAACTTTTCACTTCCATAACTATATCATTATTTATACCAGGCACCACATGTAATCTTTAGCTAAGGATTTGATTTTTCCTGCTCCCAAGTGACCTTCATCTAATGACTGTAGTAAATATTTTCTCATAGAAGACGGAATTATGATTTTATTGCTTTTGTAAAGACAATCCTTAATTGTTGTTATTAATATCATTTATGACTTGTTTTAATTCCATATCTTTTAAAGTTTCATCACGAATTTGATCAGTTAATAGGTAAATCCTCATATTCATTTATTATGGTTACATTTTCAATAGTTTCATCACGACATTCTTGTGGTAATCTCGAAAGGCAATCAGGAACAACATTATATTTACCGGCTTTATACTTTATATTAAAATCATATCCTCCTAATGTAATATTCCACTTCTGGAGTCTTAACGACATGGTGCTATTATCCTTAAGACCCTTGGTAAAGATGTGAACTAGAGGCTTATGGTCAGTAATAATAGTAAATTTTGTGCCTATTAAATATTCCTGGAATCTCTTTATAGCGAACATTATAGCGAGAACCTCACGCTCAATATTGGTATAGTTCATTTCAGATTTTAATAAAGTTCTCGACGCGAAAGCTATAGGTTTTTCTTTACCATCTTTTTCAATATGAAATAGTACAGCTCCTAGACCACATTTTGATGCGTCAGTGGCTATCCCTATAGGTAATTCAGGGTTAAAATATGTCAAAGCATGTGGAAGACTAATGAACTTCTTAAGATCATTAAAACTTTTAGAGTGTTCAAGGTTCCAAGCCCATTTTTCTTTATTGAATCTTATAAAGAGGGTCGGCAATTTCCGCAAAATTGTTCAAAAATTTTCTATAGTAGCCAGCCATTCCCAGAAATGTTGATAATTCAGCAGCTGATTTTGGTTCTGGCATATTAATTATTGCTTCAATTTTGTCGTGATTAGCATGAATCCCCTTATCGTCAATATCATGACCCAGGAACCTCACTTTGTTTTTAAAAATCACACTTTTATTAAAGTTAGGTATTAACCCAAACGATGATATTCTATCAAACACTTTTTTTATATTGTTAAGGTGGGCTTCATCGTTTTTTCCAGTTATAAGTAAATCATCAATATAAAATATGACATCATCCATATCACCAAAGATTTGATCCATAATCTGTTGAAAAATTGCAGATGAGGTCTTAAGCCCAAAAGGAAGTCTAGTAAATTGGTAATATCCCTTATGCGTAGATATGGTTAAAATATTTCTGCAACTTTTATCAATTGGTATCTGTAAGAAAGCATTTTTAAAGTCAATCTTCGTAAATTTCTTTCTTTCTGAAAGTTTAGCAATTAGATCATTGATTCTTGGTAGAGGGTATCTAAAATCTTCTAGAACTGTGTTTACAGTGTCCTTAAAATCAGCACAAAGCCTAATGCTCCCATCATCTTTATAGACAGCGGTAACAGGACTTGCCCATCGGACATCATTCACCGGCTCAATAATTTTATTATGTATCCATTTTTTAAGTTCATTACTAACAATTTCAATTTTTGGATAAGGAATAGGTCTAGGCGGTATAATTTTAGGTTGGGCATCACTTCTTAAATGTAACTTGACACTTGCTTTGTTGATTGGCTCATTAGTTAATTTCGATTCACACTCTTTAATCAATTTTTTTATTTCATCTTCGTAATTAGTGTCAATATTTGCTATAAATTTATTTAAAATATTTTTGAAAGCATTGATCCACGTACGTCCCAACAAGGCATTTTTACTTGATTCGACGACTACCGCTTGTAAATATTTTGAGATACCATCATAAGTCACTTTAACTTGAGTAGTGCCGATGATTTTGATCAAATTCCCGTCATAAGCGGTGAGTTGTAGCTCGGATTTCTTAAGATCTCTAATACCAAGTTTTTTAGCCAAGACCGTGAGGTATAATAGTGTATTTGGATCCAGTGTCCACTTGCATACAAGTAACAATATCGTTCACCTTTAAAGTAGTCATAAATGCGTTATCTTTGTCATTAATCATATCACCAGATAAATTGTTGACATTAAAATCATTATCATCTTTGTTCTTTGTAGAGTCAACTTTCTCTTCAATAATTTCTTCAATATTCATGTTGTAATCATTGTTGTATTGTATTTGCTTTCTATTATTGTTGTCGCCATCTCTATAATTATTTGAGTTGTTATTATATTGTATCTGCTTTCTCTGACTATTATCATTACCTCTATAATTATTTGAATTGTTGTGATAAGATTAGTAATTGTTACGATTTCCGTCACCGTATTGCATTTGTTTTCTTTGATTATTATCATACCATGTATTATTTCTACCATAATTCGATTGATTATTATTGTTAGCGATAATTGTTGTAGATTGTTATAATTATCATGGTATCTCGAATTATTATTATTACCATAATTGTATCTAAAATTATTATTATAATTCCCATTTCTATTTCTATTATCATAATTATTTCTAAAATTATTATCATTTCTAAAATTATTATCAGGTCTAAAATTATTATTTGGTCTAAAATAATTATTGTTGTCGTCTCTATTTTTACTGTAAAATTTTTTTATCTTTATCGGACTTTTTATCATTATTTATATAACTTATATCATTATCCTCAGACTTAATATTACTAGAGTCCAGTTTCACCCCTAATTCAACCATCTGATTTAACGTCAAGTCAAAGTTTTTGGAGAATTTGTATTTAATCTTATCATTTAAAGTAGAAGTGCGTAGTTTTTCTTTTAATCTACTATCGTCCAAAAAATTACATTTTTTATGAAGTTTCGATACTCTAATGTACCACAGCATAAAACTCTCTGATGAGTTTTGTTGAAGAAGATTAAATTTATTAATTAAAGTATTTAAATCTTGCGCTGGTAAAAGGTAAGTTAATTTTTTAATCACAATTTTAAGATCTAAAATGTCGGTATCAGAACAAATTGCTTTAATGTCGTCAAAAACTTCATCTGATAAATTATTAAGCAAAGTAGTTATTTTAATAGAGTCCGATAATGTACTGGTCGAAAAGTAATTTAATATTATGTCTAAATAAATTTCGGTAAGAGGACCCACTAACTTAGGGATCTTATGTATAAACTCTTGTTTTATTTCCATGTTTAATTAATAAGACACATATATAAGCAAATCACATTTATTATTTTATCAATTCAAATTTTGGTATAACTATTCTTGTTTTGGTAAATATACAGATTAATTCAATGAAATCATTGTCACTATAAATATAATGTTTCCCATTTAGCAATTCGAAACAACTAATCATGTCTCTTAAATTTATGAATTCAAACAAAACGTCCTCCGTACCACTTATTCTGGAATAATTAACGTCACAATTGTAAGTTAGGTCGAAAAGGATGTCATAGATTGAAATATGGTGGGAGATATTAATGATCTTGAACGAGAACATAATATAAAAAAATGAATTTACTTTTCAATCTTCTTCTATATATAGGGAGAAAAAAAGTTTTATCATTATTTTTTTTTTAAAAAAAAGAAAAACATTATATTATCCATTAGGTGAGATTTTTTTCCTATAATGGACCCTGGGCACCATGCAAAGTAACATGATAATGTGCATAAATGTAAAAATGTGTTTATTTATATTTAACTTTATTATAACTAACTTTTTCATTTCATACATCGTTTATATACATTTTTATAAGTCCAAATTAGAATACAAACGAAAAACAAAAAAGTAAAAATATTATAAAATATAAAAAGTAAGGTTACGCCGAAAGTTATAAAAACAAGGTTATGCAATAAAGTTATAAAATCAAATTACAAAAAAATAATAAAAATTAGATTACAAAAAGTTCAAAAACAAAAAGTAAAATAAAGAATTAGATTATAACGCAACAATATAAAAAAAAAACTTAATTTTTTTTTATGATTATTCATCTTTATTGACAAACATAAATCAAAATAAAAGAAAAAGAAAACAATTAGGTAACAGATTTTAAGTAATTTCAAAAATGTAATACATTATATTCGAGAAAATATATAGTTATAAATATTATAAAATTTATATAACGCGATTAAAATTATATAAAATATATTCTAATCATCATGTGAGATGAGGCTGCCAATGAAGCTGATGTAATTAGTCCTGTGAATTGCTATTGCGAGTCTTTGTCTTAAGAAGAAGCCTTCACGAGGTTCATCTGTTAGTTTGCGGATTAGCGATCCAAGTTCCTTGAAGAAGGAAAGAGCACGATTCCCAAAGGTAGTCAAGGTAGTGGAAATGATGGGAATGAATAAGTGATCTTGGGATATTTCTGAATATTTTGCAATTTTTAGAAGCTCCTTGTTCTCCAGAATGTTAAGTGATTGATTGGAAGGAGCCAATGGAT
Source organism: Gordionus sp. m RMFG-2023 (assembly GCF_954871325.1). Taxonomy (NCBI): domain Eukaryota; kingdom Metazoa; phylum Nematomorpha; class Gordioida; order Chordodea; family Parachordodidae; genus Gordionus; species Gordionus sp. m RMFG-2023. Next base: position 4,964,632 of record NC_088775.1, read on the forward strand.
CAATACAAGAGTAATCCCAGACCAAGAATTGGCCTCGCTTCCAGGGAATTTGAGAGATCCCGTCAGGGCGTTTTCCATCAGATCTGAAAAGACCAGAGGGTTCGAGAATAGAAGGAATTTGAGCGGATCTCAGGGCTCTAAGAATTATAGAATTGCAAATGTTATGTCTAACGATGCGGCCTTTACATGAACGACAATATAGACTTTGCCTTCCATTACTCAAAACAGCAGAACTGCAGCCGGCACAGATGTGGGGTTGGGTTATTAAGCAATTTAAACGGATGCCTATAGCATGAGTTAGCTCATTTTGGGTCAATTGTAATTGTAAGTTCGCGGATGGAATGATTGTAAGTTCGCGGATGGAATGATTGTAAGTTCGCGGATGGAATGGCTTCGTTTCTTAAAAAAAATTTTTCTAAGTAAATAACTAAAAAATAATAATTAATAAGCAAATTCAAAATTATTAAAAAAACGCATCCTCAGACTTTGTCATTTTTCATCACAAATTCTAAATTTACAACATAATTTCTTTTTATTATTTATACATGCATGATAATCTTTATTTTCGGTCCATATTTAATAGGTCCGTTAAGCCCCACAATTTTGGATTTTCTATGGGTTGGACTGATTTGTACCGTTTTCAGTTCGATTTATACCATCACCGTTTTTGAGATATTCAATGAACAAAATGGGGGGCCAACTTCACGACAGCCCCCAACTTCTGAATTTAAAAATAAAAAGTGTATAGGTCGATAGAGGATGATTTGTACCGTTTTCAGTTCGATTTGTACCATCACCGTTTACCAGCTATTGCCCGTTAAAAATATGGCGCCAAAAATAAATCAAAATTTTTTTTTTAAAATTTCTTAACTTACAACGATAGAGAATTTTTTTCTTAATGATGCCTCAAATTAAGCTTTATCTTAATTATTTATTAAATCAAATTTTAAACCTTATACTATAGCGTGAAGTTAGCCCCCCCCCCCCGATATTTAAAATTTGACATTTTTCAAACTTTACCGATTTGTACCGTTACAATTAGCTGAACCGAACCTTTATAAATTTTTTCGAACCCTAACTAAAACGTAACCATTATAATTTTTTACATACTTAACCGTAACCAAACTGGTATTTTTAATATATTTATCAAATTACATAATCCATCAATTTTGCGAAATAAATAATGAAGATAAAGTTTAATTTTTGTATCCTGCCCATGTTTATAAATAAAATAGCCTGGATCAAGGTTATATTTCTATGGCAGGCATTGCAAATGCTTGACATACCCATTTAAGAATAAAAAAAAAGAATAAAATTGGGAGGGGGAATATATGAATAAATGACCTATTCCTAAATTTCCAAAATTTTTATTTAAAAAAAAATAAATAAAGAATAAAATTATTAAAAATGTGATTTTGTTGTATATTGAATATTAGGGTTTAAAAGATTGAGTAAAATAAAATTTATCTTTTAAAATCAACTCGATAAAAAATAAAATGGGAGACAATAATATAGGGGGTCTAAAGAGATATCCTTTTTTTTGGGAAAGCTGTTGTGAATAATGAGAGGGAAGTTTTAAAAATATTTAGAGTTCTCGATGTAACAAGGAGTATATAGGAAAAGTCTAAGAATATTATACGACAAAACAAATGACAAATTACATATAGAAATTGATAAATGAAAAATATTCTGCAAAAATTAAAGCAAAAAGTCTCGAATAAACAATAGGAGATGTTCTCGACTCATTGAAATATACTATCAGCTCTACGAGTTTGAGAAATTTTTATCTGTTATGAATACATTTATAACATCCTTCTTGGTGTATTCATTGCTGATATCAATCGGACTCCATTTTATTTGATGGAAGATGAATCTGAGCTACTGAATATATGATTGATAAATGTTAATTCAAATTGGGGGTTAGATGGTTGAGGAAATGTTTAAAAATAATAATAATCGAGTAGATAAATTAACCTAATACTATATATGACTGAGAGAAGTATATTTATCAATATTATCTGATTGAGTCAAAGGAATCTGGGTGGTAAGTTTCTTTGACAATTATATATATATTAGCAGTGGACATTATTTTTACAATAATTTGAAATTGGTTGTATCCAATGTTCAATTATATGATCACAAAGATCAATCCACTTGTTCTATGTTTATATCATGCATTGGGAGATGATTAATTAAATAAATGAGGAAATATATAACTTTTTAATGGTGATTTAATGATATTTGGATAAGAATTTGTTATTGTCTAAATATTTGATCATTGATAATCTGTTTACAAAGTCTGGCTCAAAACATTCTCCAAAATATATATCTTAAAAAATGACAACTTTGGTTATATAATCTATTGAAAGTTATAAATTCCTTAAGAATCCCAAAGAAAGCATTGGATACTTTATAATATATTTTTCAGTTTATTTCTAATATATTAGAATTACTGTATATTGGCTACCTTACCAATTAATATGTTCACAAATGAGAAGACCTTATTAATTACGAAGTATAAAACCTTATCTCAGAGTGGTACGTCAGAAATTATTTCAATTATATCCAATTAGCTTAGATTTAAATTTAATCTCCAATGCTGAATAAATATTACATAATTATTGCAATCGCTAGGAAGATTATTTTTTTTATAAATTTATTTTGTATAACTTAAATTTCATATAATGTTTAATCTTATATTTAATCTTGATTCACATAACAGTTTATATACCAATAGTATGTATTAACAATATTAGATTAGCTATAATTTCTTAATTTGAGTTCAATTGCACATTAAAATATAAAAAGCATACATTAACTATTAAAAATCATTACATTAAATATTAAAAAATTATTATTAAAGAATATATATACTATACATTAAAAAACATTACATAAATATAAAAACAATTCATAAAATATTTAAAATTATACATTAAATACTCAGATCTTTTTAAAACATTTTATGATTTAATTGGAAAAATTAAAGTGAATTGTAGGAAGTAGAAAACGGTTTGATTTGAGGCGATTTATAAAAACGGCTAACATATTTTCGCCATAAAAATATTGCCTAAGCCTCGAGATTTCATTAATAGATGCCCAAACCGGTCTGCCATCTATGAGCCAAATCTTCAGGCTTGCATTATATTTTTCTGGATAAAATATTAAGTTAGCCGTTTTTAAAAATCGTCTCAAATCGAGTCATTTAACACCATTAATAGGAAGTAAGGCCGAAAGGATGTTCCTAATAGTAGGATGACGGTATATCTGTAAGAAATGTCGTTGAAAAAATCCCGATTAATTTCGTCACCATGTGGATAAAGGAGTGGCTAAGAAGACTTATATGATGTTGATTTTGCAGGCGATCTCAGCCTTCTCCAGAGTTGCGGACATCAGGGGGATTGATATTAACCTCAATTAATATTTAAGGAAATTGTTGGAAGTCTATGAGAGATCACTAATGACTCTGGTGAATCAATCTGCTTTCGGAATGATCTGTAGAGAAGCAGATTTAATCTAGCTGGACTTGCTCGACACTGGCTTGTAACAGTTGCGACTGACTAATTTGTTGGCCAGTCATATGTTGACTGCGTTTACTTGCAACGCAACGGTCCTTGTATACGTGGATTAGAGAGATCCTATTTTTTTTAGCTCGGTGGTTGTTATAGTGAAGGGATCATCCAGACGTGACATAAAAAATCAACGTCGTCTCTATTTTGGCTTGGAGGCAGGACCCTGTCGGCCACACCATATTCTTTAATTAGACCAGACATTGAGAAGAGGATCGAGGGAGTATTTATAGTGGGAGAATAGTTCAAAGATCTCATAATAGTCTACTCTGAGGGTATCTCATTCTTTTTCCGTTGCAGATAAATGTTTGCCTTTAAACACAGTGAGACAAGCAACTTGTAACTTGACTAATAGTTGACAAGGTTTGATAGATAGATTTTGATCCTTGCTAAAAAAATTTAAAATGCATTTTTATCGAAACAAATTTTTTTATGTCCCAAAAAGCCCAAACCGAAATTACAAAATATTAAAAATATATTATATATATCGCTAAATGTTTAAAATTTAAGCAAAATCCCTAATATTATTTAAAAAATAATAAATGAGAATTCAAAGCACATAGCCTCAACAACGAGGCACTGGAGTATTTGGTGATGAAGTATAATGATTCATTTTTTTCCAAAAAACTTCATAAAAGTTATATTACAAACTTGGATAGATAAAGGTAATAATACATATTGATTATTTAAAAAAATATATTTTAAACATGAAAAAACTAATATACCATCAGATTTGAAAATTAAACTAAAAATATATTTCATTGAAATGCATGTTTCGTAAAAAAATTATACATGAAAATTTTTATTAATTTCTTTATTAAAGTTTATCAGATTAAATAAATATATCACGAATGACAATTAGGCGCTTGACTATTTTATAAATAATGTCAGCAGCTTCAAGTTACAAGTTATTGATAGATGAGGTATATAATATAGATGTCTCAGGTAGATTTAACATATCTGACCAAGTATTTTAATGAATTTTCATAAAATTAACATTATTTCTTTAATAAAATATTGGAAAGAGCACCGCTCGTTACAATGCAAATACTCGAAAGGTAATAGCTGATTTTTAAAAAAATTATTTTGGGCTATGTCGGACTTATAATTTTTTAAATAATATTAGGGATTTTGCTTAAATTTTAAACTATAATAAACAATTTAGCGATATATATAATATATTTTTAATATTTTGTAATTTCGGTTTGGGCTTTTTGGGACATAAAAAAATTTGTTTCGATAAAAATGCATTTTAATTTTTTTTAGCAAGGATCAAAATCTATCTATCAAACCTTGTCAACTATTTTTTAAGTTACAAGTTGCTTGCCTCACTGTGTTTAGAGGCAAACATTTATCTGCGATGGAAAAAGAGTGAGATACCCTCAGAGTAGACTATTATGAGATCTTTGAACTATTCTCCCACTATAAATACTCCCTCGATCCTCTTCTCAATGTCTGGTCTAAAGAATATCGTGTGTCCGGCAGGGCCTGCATTGATTTTTTATGTCACGTCTGGATGATCCCTTCACTATAACAACCACCGAGCTAAAAAAAATAGGATCTCTCTAATCCACGTATACAAGGACCGTTGCTTGCAAGTAAACGCAGTCAACATATGACTGGCCAACAAATTAGTCAGTCGCAACTGTTACAAGCCAGTGTCGAGCAAGTCCAGCTAGATTAAATCTGCTTCTCTACAGATCATTCCGAAAGCAGATTGATTCACCAGAGTCATTAGTGATTTCTCATAAACTTCCAACAATTTCCTTAAATATTAATTGCGGTTAATATCAATCCCCCTGATGTCCGCAAATCTGGAGAAGGCTGAGATCGCCTGCAAAATCAACATCATATAAGTCTTCTTAGCCACTCCTTTATCCGCATGGTGACGAAATTAATCGGGTTTTTCTCAACGACATTTCTTACAGATATACCGTCATCCTACCATTAGGAACATCCTTTAAGCCTTACTTCCTACAATTCACTTTAATTTTTCCAATTAAATCATCATATGTTTTAAAAAGATATGAATATATAATGTATAATTTTAAATATTTTATGAATGGTTTTTATATTTATGTAATGTTTTTCTCATTGAATATATGGGTTCTAATATTTAATGTATAGTATATATTCTTTAATAATAATTTTTTAATATTTAATGTATGTTTTTTAATATTTAATGAAAGATTTTTAATAGTTAATGTATGCTTTTATATTTTAATGTGCAATTGAACCCAAATAAAGAAATTATAGCTAATCTAATATTGTTAAAACATACTATTGGTATATAAACTGGTATGTGAATCAAGATTAAATTTAAGATTAAACATTATATGATAATTTAAGTTATACAAAATAAATTTTATAAATAAAATCTTCCTAGCGATTGCAATAATTATATTATATTTATTCAGCATTGGAGATTAAATTTTAATGTAAGCTAAGTGGATATAATTGAAATAATTTCTGACGTACTATCAATCCCCCTAATGTCCGCAAATCTGGAGAAGACTGAGATCGCCTGCAAAATCAACATCATATCAGTCTTCTTAGCCACTCCTTTATCCACATGGTGACAAAATTTATCGAGTTTTTCTCAACGACATTTCTTAAGATATCGCCCTGCTTTAAAAATCTGGCATAGAAATAACTACAGACCATTTTTGGTATGTATATTTAGTCTGTGGCAGTTTTCTCCTTGTAATAACTGAGGACCCCATTGCTTTCTGGTGTTCTTTTAGTTTTCTCTTTTCTTGTAGATATATTTCAGCATCTGGTTTAAGATAGTTATTTACACAAAATATTATATATATCATTTGCCAATTTAATTCATCCATCATTATCATTTATCTACCTGTAAAACCAGTCTAATTTAGACGCCATTAGAATTAAGATTTTGTTCAGCTTAGACAGTTGTTCCATTTTTCGTCTAGGAATTTAATTGGCATTAAAGATATGCTCATATGAAAAGTTGCTCGAATTATAAAGAGTCAAAATTAGACAAGTTATACTGCTGTATATACATACTATATATATAAACATGACTTTATTTTTTGACTAATCTGTAATTTGAAAAATGATACTTTACTTGAAATGTATTTCATCATTGTTTATATAACCCTATGACTACGATTCAGTCACTTTAGACTTGATTTGTTCAATATGAATTGACTTGCAAAATTGCATGGAAAAATCGATAAAAATTAAAATAGTTCAAATATTTAACTACCAATTGTGGGGATATTATAATATATCGAAATAAATATAAAACAAAGTTGAAAATACATTTTAAAACAGATTTTTTTAAGGCAATTATTAATATTTATTATTATAAATAATTTTCACGTTATTTATATAAAATTTATTACAATAATTATTTAAAATTGTAACCAAATAAGTTGTTATAATATAAATACTTATAAATTATAAATTTACGGGGAAAATTATCCTACCAGTTGTCAGTACAACATAACATTGGAAGCGAGTCTCATAACCTAGTTAAAAGGCTTGGTAGAGCCATAAGAATTTAATCAAGAGGCCTAAAAAAAGAGGTTTACTTACGTCAAAGCATAGAAATTCCAATTATAATATCTAATTTCCTATGCTTCATCCCGAGCAGCCCGAGATCTAGATCTTTCCTTTCTTCCCTTCTGTTGTGATATACAAATTGATCTATTAATTTATCGCGATCTATTAAATAAATTATTGATTTTTTTTATTCTATATATTATATTAATTTTAACCTCGCGGACTCGTTTTATAAAATTAACTCAATAATTCGACATAAATTACTTGATAGATTTTGTAAACTATATAAAATTAGAAAATTATTGTACTTATCAATTTTAAATATATTTTAAAATAAAATTATAAAATAAAATTAAGTATCTGTTTTTCTCTTTTTTTGCCAACCTTAATATGGTGGCAGCGGTGGGATGAAGGTGTTATAATAAAAAAAGAAAGTAACATGTTATTTGAAATTCAAACGAAAAATGGTATATTAATGAGGCACTTAGACCAACTTAAGAAAAGATTTACCACTGACGAAATATTAATTCATGACCCAAATTAACAGCCGACATTACGAGGTCTAGCCGGAATAGAACATTACCCGCACGATATCAAGATTATATTTTGAACATAAAATATTCACATACAAGAAGAATTTGAGCGGAGTTTGTTTCTTAAGGGGTGAAATGTTGTGATGTACAAATTGATCTATTAATTTATCGCGATTTATTAAATAAATTAATGATTTTTTTTTATTCTTTATATTATATTAACTTTAACCTCGCGGACTCGTTTTATAAAATTAACTCAATAATTCGACATAAATTACTTGATAGATTTTGTAAACTATATAAACTTAGAAAATTATTGTACTTATCAGTTTTAAATATATTTTAAAATAAAATTATAAAATAAAATTAGTCTGTTTTTCTCTTTTTTTGCCAATTATTTATAATCTTTTTAATTCTTTCAAATTAAGAAATATATGTACATCACACATTTATAATGTATTTATATTATAGCGACATATTTATTTTGATTACAATTAAAAATAATTATTATAATAGACTTTTTATAAACTAAACTATTTTTATTAATAAATATGAATTTGTATTAAAAATACTGATTTTTTAAATATATAATGAGAATGCACTCAATAAATAAACTATTTATTTTAATTAAACTAATATAATTTCGAAAATCCTTAGAATATTATTATAATTGAAATTAAATATAAAATTAAGATCAATAAGAAAAACCATTCTCAATTACAAGATTTTATAAATGTTATCAGCTGTTAAATAAACTATGTCTGATCGTATACCCAATATAAATTAATTCTTCCTTACTATATTATCATAACATAAAATAATAATGAATTACCCTTGATCGTTTTTTGATCCATCTGAATGTAATAGGTGTGTGGATTTATTGGGAATAAACGATTCCCAATAAGTTGGTATTGAACCAAATGAGAAGGTTGCTTTAATAAAATTTATAATACAATATTAAATTGCAAATAATTTACATGGAAGACCAGTGTAAAGTCAAAATTAAACAAATATAAATAGATCACACTTCCTAACCACCCATTTTTCAAAACAAAGTTTTATATTTCAATATTCTATTTACTTATGTATATATAATATTATTATATATGAAAAAAAGAAATATATTACCTTCAATTTTGTATTTGAAGTATAATTAAATGTGTGACACCTTTTCTGATCAGCTCTTTTAGAATTTATTAAATAAAATTGAATTAATATAAATATTATATATATATATGTATTCAAGATGTATGTCTTTTTTGTTCGACCATGAAACGAGTAATTTATTTCTTTTTATTCCAATATATTGACATCTTTCTTTACTTAATAAATAAACTAATTTTGAACGCTAATTTTATTTGTCGGTAAAATCCACAATCTCAAAAAAAAAATGAAAAACTAACCATTAATATCTTAAGTATATATTTGAATTTAATTTATGATTAATTACCACAATTATCTCTACCCATGTTCAGATGTCCTCTATGAATGCTGGTTGTAAAATTAAATAAATTGGTTAAATTAGTATTAAAATTTTAAATAAATTAACAAAAATAAATAATGCTGCTTATTTTTAACATTTATAAACCTACTTCGATTGTTACATCATTTTTCATGCCTTTTACGTCGTTTTTTATGCTTTCTGTACGCGATGATTTGCCTGATTTTGTTTGCGTTGTTTAATAATCTTTTTCAGATTTTGCAAAGTTTATTCACTCTTTGACGTTTGTCAAACAATATTTTAAACAAAAAGAATAGAATAATTCTCATACAATTATTTACCATATTTTCCTATTAAAAATAATATTATAACTGATTTATGGACTAACAACAATTTAGAGTCCACGAATCATGTCTCTTGTGTATCGATTGACAATCACGACATATAATTTAATTGATATTAAATAAGGAAGGACAAGAAAAAGAAAAGCATATTGAATGAGCTTTCATTGGAATAGGAGAATAGGCTGAGTGGTATGTCGTTTCGATTAGATTAAAATTTATATAAAAGATTTATTGAGGAAAAGTTAATATAAGACAGTACAAAAAAAAGGGGACAGAAAAGGTTACGTCATCATGGGGGGAACTGATTTTTTTGAAACCTAAAATTCTAAAAATCTTGTCAAAAAAATAGAACAAAAAGGACCATCAATATCAATAAAAAAGTTAAAATTGAAAAGCAATTAGAACCTCGACATATATTCTTTTTCACATAGCAACTCAAATAATTTTAACATCAATAGATTTTTGTATCAGAATACACTTTTTCAATCTAACCATTTAATAATCCATAATCAAATTTTATAAATCCAATATTATTTGCTTATTTAGTTTTTTGGTATTCACATGGCACATAAATTCCAAATTTTATTTATTTTATCTTACTATAGTTTCTATTTTATTTCTAACGTTTTTTTTATATTATGAAATACTAAATGGTAAAATGATTATAAATTAAGAAAAAAAATTACCATAAAGAAATTCTGACCGTTTAATTAAATATATTTATTCGCTATTGTAATAAATTATCCTAACCATAAATTTTAAATCATTTGTTTTTTTAGATAAAATCAAGGTTCAATTAGAAGGGGTCGGTTATGAATTGGTAAATGGTTAAACACAATATTTTAAAAATGATTTTTGGGATAATGTTTTTAAACATAATGATAGCTAGAGCAAATAAAAATTTTTTCCTATGGATAACGCAAGCAATGTGAACTCTTCAATTTTTTTGGGGAAATCTGTCGGAAATCGGTTAAATTACAATATAAAAATATTCTTAAAACAATGGATATTGCCAGAAATGTGAGCCCTTCAAACTTTATAAGGGATCGGTTAAGACAATGCCCTTTACATTAGTAGTAGTGGAGAAGGGGTGGGGGATAAGAAGTATCAACTTCTTAAAATTTTAATCGGGTAATTTTACAAAATATCCTAAACAAATGAAGAAAAATTTATTGATATAAAACAAATGGATTAAAATCCAAACTATATTATTTCCTTTATTATATAATAATATAAATACCATCTTTTAATTATAGTTTATATTAAATATATAGTTTCGAAATCAGAAGTTAAGCCTTGTTAGTAAGATATATTGAAAACTGAAACGCCTACTAAAATGTTTAAAAGATAAATATAAATAAATATATATATATATATATATATATATAATATATATATATATATATTATAGGAAGGATGAAGACACTATAAATGATAGTATCCCTCCTCTTAATAACCCCATTTATTGGGTTTCTACCACACTTACCTATTTTAACAATAATGACAGGGATATTACTATATAATATATATATATATATAATATATATATATATATATATATTGTATGGTTAATACAACTGGGTTTGATAATAAAAAAAATATAATATGCAAACTTAGTTACATGTATCTATCCCTCGAATTCCTTGTTGGGTATAACTATGGTAGTACATTGAAAGGATCAATAGAGCACATTTTGATTAGAATCTGAATCCCCAAAAAGTTAACGTTGATTTGGTATTATTGTCATCGATTAAATTTAATCATGTTTAATTATGGCATTCGATAAAAGAGGAAATGATTTATAGATCTTATACGAGAATCACATGTATTTCAATAATGTTTCAAGATATGCAGTGCTCAAAGCATGAGTAAATTATGATAAAAAATTGATTCGTATTTTATAGTTTTTTTTATGAGGAGAAAGTCCCTCCCCCATCCCTTCCAAATGACCAAATCATGAATAAAACTATTCTTTTTAATATTAAACATTAATATTTTATCGCTTTTTACTTATAATGATTAATATTAAATATTTATTACGAATATTTGCAATAGAACGAATATGCCATAATACCTATATCGTGTGCTCTGACTTGAAATTAATTTTTGCACATTTATTAATTAATTCCGTAGCTATTTATAAGTTAAATGGGATAAAACTAGTAGATTAAGTTGGGCAGTCGAAAAACAACTCAAGGATCGACGCATTTGTAGGTTCAACCTAAGGCTTACACAGTTGCAGTGTGGTTAAACGACCCGATTGGAATTTTATTTAAAAAGTGTAACATTTAACCCCGGGTTATTTTTGTGATTAAAATATATTTTCTCAATGGTTAAAAGGGATTGTTCTCTGTTATAGCTTGAGTAGAGTAGCTTGAGTTAACCATGACTGATTATTGAGAATTAAAATATTACTTTGGTTATTTTTGGTTCTTATCAAGGGATCTCAGTGTAGGCATTTCTAAGAGGATATATGTACTGTAGTTTGTTGCATTTTAACCCCCCCCCCCTCCCATATTATTATTACTTGGATGGTGCATTGAACGATTAGTAATAACTGTAGCATGTAAATGTTGTAAAGAATTTAATTGTGAAATGATTGAGTGAATATCATTCTCACATCAAATCATTTGTATTCTGTTCTGGTTGGTGAAAAAGATATATGGTGATTAAATTTTTGAAAGTTTTAGGATGCTTATAAATCCATGACAAATATAAATTTAGGCATAGACAATACTACAAAACTATATTGTATGATGAATATCATTAACCGTATGAATATAGAATCAATTCGCAACATTTCATAAGTTTCACCTAATCAAACGAGAATGTCTATGCCTAAATTTATAATTGTCATGGATTTATAAGCATCCTAAAACTTTCAACACCCATTTTCTGTATAGTTATTTAGCAATATTCAAATGTTTAAATTCATTAAACTGGCTTCATTATTCACTAAAATAAACTTAATTATTCAATAAAATATTTGTTTATATTCCCAACATTTTAAATATCTTAGGGCACATTATTGACTGATTTGTATTTGTATAATTTATAGAGATGCGTAATTACCTTCCAAAAATTAAAAATACCACAAATTATGCTAACCTAAATTAAATTTAAAGTGGAACATATACTCATTAATCATTAGAATCTTAAAAAAATATATTAGAAAATCTAATATATTTATATAGGAATAATAAATATAAATCTAAATAGAGAAATTTTATTCATGGATTTCCTGGTAAGATAAGTAACTATCATATACCAATTATTTATTAGAAAACTCAAACAATTCAAGTATATGAGGAAATCTGATATATATAGGAATAATAAGTATAAATCTAGAGATATAAATTTTATCCATTATTCAAATTCCTTTGTTTAAAAATTTTTTAAATCCATAAATTAAAATTTTATTTTATAAAATAACATGCACAGATGTCATAACTTTATGGCATATTGCATATTTGAGAAATTTTTAGTCTTTGATAATGTTTTTCTGGGTATAATTTTGCTTTAGTCGTTTTTAATAATCGTCTCTAATGGAGCGACCTTTCATCACGACCAGCAATGTAACTAGCTATTTCTAAAATGTAGCGGTAACTAGTTCATTGTTTTAGGCGTGGCGTGTTTTATAACACTAAAAAGTAAGCCCGGCACGTACCCGTCTCGTCGAGTCGGGTCGGGCCTAATATATTTAAAAGGATTATATCGAGAAAACATTCTTCTCTTACGAGGACGCTGTTAAATAAATATAAATTTTATCTGATAACGTTGTTTAGCAATATCTAAAATTTTATTATTTAGGTAAAGATTTCTATCCTCAAACTCACGATTTAAATTTTAAAATATAATGGATAAACAAAATATAATTAAGGGTATAATAATATAATTACTTTTACTTAATGCGTTTATAATAGAAATACAAGTCTCCCCTTTTGTTGAAAGTAGGATTAGAGAAATCGAAACATTAACGAATATTATTAAAAACTCCAAAAAGGGTGGTGGCAGAAATGTTTTTCAAACTCTTCCCAGGCATATGATTCGAAGGGCTGCAAGTGAAGATATACGGAGAATTCCAAAATCATTAAGAAATGTTACTTTAACTATTATCAGTTTGATTATTTATTTGAATATAGAATGCATCAAAAAATTACATTAATCAGCTTACTTCTAAAAAAAATTTTAATTCAAGATATTCTACAATCATCAAAAAACAAAAATTATATCGCAAAATTAGTAGACGTCCTGGTTTATTGCGATTACATTATGCAAATAGACAAAAAGGACATTTGTGGTTAGAAACACATATTTGGCATGCAAAAAGATTTCACATGCTTAAAAAATGGAATTGGTCAATTCCCTTTAAACCAAATGATAAATGTTATAGAGCCTCATTAAGAGGTGCAAATCAGGGATGTATAGTTCAAGTTGATTATTTATCATGAGACTTATTTATAATTATTTTTTAGGATATCTCTTATTATAATTGTATAGAAATAACTGGATCAGTCCTGAATATATCAGAAAAATTTAAGTGCATTACAAGTTCTTATACAGGTATTCTATTTACTATCTATATTAACACTTAAAGACATAGACTTGTTTATTTAGAAGGGAGGGGGAGGGAAAAATTTATTTTTTTAAAAAATTTATACTAAGAATAAAAAAATCTTACCATGAATGCAAGGAATTACACATGATGAGGCAATTATTAATTATCATGACTATAGTGTTTGGTAATTACTATATTTTAGCCTTTTCTAAAAAATAGGCTAAACCAAGTTTTTACCTAAAAAATATCACTGTGGCCTTGAGGTTTTTCCTAAAAAGATAGCAATTCAAATTTGGAAGAAACTTGTATCAATTAAAATGTCTTAATATTAAAGAATTTTCTCCTGCAGCGCCTGAAGATCTAGCCATTAGCCAACTATAATTATGACATAATATATATATAAGAGCATCAAAAAACAATCCTATTCATCCTCATTCATATCATTATTATCTTTCTTTTGTCTGATATGTCCAAATATGGCTGTGGCCACATGCCAACAATGGGGCAAATAGAAAAATATCTATGTGCCCTATTTAGGGGTAAATAAAAAAATTTATACTTATATATATATAGTAAATAGAATTTATTGAGATAAGAAAAATTATATACATGTATACCCCATTTATGGGAATAAATAGAAAAAAATATATTCTCTTATATACCCCATTTATGGAGGTGGAGGGGGGGGGGTAAAGAGAAAAATTAAAACTATCTACCCTAATTATTGTAGAATAGTAAAGGTTTCAAACAAATTTGGTTTTTTAAAATAATTATTGTTTTTTTCTTAATAAACATTGTTTTTTATAAACAAATAATGTTTTAAAACTATTTTCTTTTATAAAAAAACATTGTTTTTTAGCATAAACTTTTTTTCAAAATAAAATATTGAATATTTGAAAATAAAGCTATATTTTTCAAAATAAGTATTGTTTTAGATTTGCACCAAAAATGGGGCATGGAAGTATAATATCATTTTTCTACCCCCATGAATTCTATTTGCCATTGCCATTGAATGGGTAGATATTTTATATTTACCCCATATTAGGGATATTCAGCTACAGCCTCATATGCCATTTCATATAATATATTATCCTTAAAGTTTTTTTCTCTATATTTAACTAGAATATACTAATTTTTCGTACAAATCTGCACAGAAATTTATTATAGATATGAGTTTTTTAATTAAATTATACATTATCTTCTATTTAATTATCATTAAAATTTGACATGAAATTATGATCCTCATGAAAAATCTCATTAAAATTTAGTAAATTTCTCTAAAACATTTATGTCCATCATGCATTATTATAAATCTTTTGTAACTCCATATTTACTCAATTACAAGTGAAATTTTTTTAACACAAAATTACATATAATAAGCCAGGAAAAAACAAATTTTATCACATCTCTTTTATATATAACCCCTCACAAGTCACAACACAACCCACCTAGGCATGTATTATACATTCTAGTTAAATTGAAACCAAAATTTTATTGTGTTAGCACAATATATTATTTGGGATATAGGGAGACAAAAATAAACCTTTTTTATTTTTTATTGTTAAAATAATTACTTTATAATTAATAACTAAGTCAATTAGATATTCAATTTTATATTTATAACAGTCCATAGTTAATAATGGAGGTGAGGAGGGGAGGGGCGTCATAAAATATTTTAATACATGGTCATCTTATGTCTAGTTGAAGGTTTAGAATTTCCCAAAATGACTAAAAGTTTCAATTTAAAGATAAATTTTTTATTGATGTTAATTATTTAGCAGTAGAAAAAAAAAATATGAAAAAATTGGAGCTCCTAGGCATTTTTAAAATCTAATTACTTTCAACGACTTAAAAATACTATTACAATGTTTAAAGAAATTTTAATTTTTGTTTATTTATATATTTGTCTTTATTATATTTTGGGGGACAAATATTTATTACACTGTGTGACAAATTTCGACTTGATTTTTTGGGAGAAAATAAAATAAACATGTTTTAAGACAGTTTTTTATGCATATTCTAAATTCGCTGTCAGTTTTTTTCTAACACGTCAGGTTTTTTTATTTATTTTAGGTTAAAGTGGCCAAAAAGGTCATTATTATCACTTTTTGAAGGTTTATAACTTCGGTTCTAATGATCCTTACAACTAAAAAAATATCTTAATTTTTGCAGCAAACCTTCCTTATTATTATTATTATTATTGTGAGTAATATTTTTTATTAAGAAGTTATTTTATGTTGATTCATTAATAGCAAAATTAATATTTCTACTGTCTTCGACCCTTGTCCGAGAGCTTTGATAAATTTTAATGGTATGAGCATAGTACCCATATTTATTTGACACGGGGGTGACCATTTCCGTGATTGAATATGATAAACATCAGTATGAAAAAAATATCGAATCAGTTTCAGGGATAGATGATGAATAAAAATGATGGGATTGGTTTTTTATAAATATCGGATCGGTTATCCGGTTTTGAATAACGGGCCGGTAAAAATTTTGTCTGGCAAAAGTATTAATTATGTTAAAATATTAATTAAGGAAAATTAGCGGACTCCTAAAAAGGTGTATGGGCCATTCCATGTCAAATCGATCAAAAAAGGCACTTTTTCGGTCGACCCCTTTTAAAATTGTTAAAAATTTTAGGATATATTTAGATAGTTAAAAGAATGATAAAGCCGTTTATTTTAGCTCGCTAGCACACCCGGTTCTCAAGATATAGGGGCTCAAAGGTACAAAAAAGAGCCACTTTGGAATATGTAAAATTTTTAAAATGCTTATATCTCTAAAACTATTTATAGTAAACAAAATTATAATATATTTTTTAGGTAAAGATATTCTCTAATGGGCTAACAAAGAATAATAAATATTGGCGCCATTATAAGCTTTTAAAAGTATATGGCGCTAATGGGTGAAAAATATTATTCCTAAGGAAAATGAAAATATTGATATATTTATAAGAATTGTACTAAAATTTCCCAGTTCTGCCCCCCTCCCACTATCCTTAAAATGTTTTACATTTTTTAGATCTCTACTCTGTTACTATAGCGAGCGATGACTTATTAGCTCGATAATATATAACAGATGCAGTAAAAACGTATATTTTATTAGGCATATATTCGATTATATTTTACAAAATAAATTGTTTAAAATGATCTCTCTTTCTGCGAAATAATTTTAAACTGTCCGTTCAGATTAATTTTATCGTCTCTCCACCAATAACAATCTGGATTTGGAGAGTACAAAAACATGTATTCTAGGTGTAGATCAATTAAGATTTTATTCTATATCACAGATGGACGTACCAAATATTAAAATGTTGCAACCCATTTAATCTACAGACACATGCTTATTATCGCGGGAATCTAAGAAAGATTCTACCCTGGATGACCCAAAAAAAATTACCATTCAATTTAGATATGTTAATATGCTCTTCATGGCGACAAAAATTAGCAAACATTCCTTATACTTCAAATAACAATGTAGATATATCCCCTTCATATAATTAATCAAGAGGCTATTGATAACATTAATATATCCCTACAATCAAATGGGGAATCTCTCATTAAAAGAAAACGCTTATGTGAAAATATTCGAAGAAAAAAATATCTAGAGTAAAAAAAAGTTTTAACGACTAAAATTATACCATTATCTTCATCAAATGATGATAAATTCGATGAAATTGTAGATACCTTAAAAATTTAAAAAAATTATATGAAAGATATTTTTTATTGGAAATTTGTTACATTATTAAGTGTCTAATGGGCACATGCCCACTCTGCTTCTCAGTTAATTAGTATATTTAATAGAAAATCAAAATTTTTTAGTATAAAAAGTGAAAATATCTGGTTATTGATAAGTTAGCAGCAAAATTTTAACCATAATCCGTAATTTCATAAAGCGCCATCTATTTTTTTAATCAATTTTTGGAGTTGATAGCGTCGCCAAGGTTTTGATATTGTATATATATTTAGCAAAGGTATCTAAATAAAAAATCGAAAACAAACTCACTATTTTGCTTAAAAATTCAGGTAAAGCAATTTAGGTAAACCGGATGTTAAAAGCCTATAATGGCGCCAATATTTATTATTCTTTGTTAGCCCATTAGAGAATTTCTTTACCTACAAAATGATATATTATAATTTTTTTACTATAAATAGTTTTTGAGATATAAGCATTTTAAAAATTTTACAGATTCCAAAGTGGCTTTTTTTGTACCTTTGAGCCCCTATATCTCGAGAACCAGGTTTGCTAGCTAGCTAAAATAAACGGCTTTCTCACTCTTTTACCTATCTAAATAATTCCAGAAATTTTTAACAATTTTAAAAGGGGTCGGCCGAATCGTGATTGATTTGACTATTTCAAGGAAATTGTTAAAATTTACAAGCATGCTGAAGGGAAGATTATTTTTTTAGCGTTATTCTTAGAAAAGCGTTAGGAAAAATATAAAGTAAGTTTAAAAAAAAGTCAAGGTTCAGGACTGAACTGGCCTAACCCGAAATTAAAATTTTTGAGATCGAGGTCCATCCAACCCAATTAACCCCGAGAGAATGCCTCTCCGATTCTAACCAAACCATACAGCCAGACTCGAATAGATTTGTGGAAGGGGTTCAAGTTAGTAGTTTGAAAGGTTTTGGGGAATGGATATTTTATTTAAATATAAAATTGATATATCATGAGACTTGTATGAATATTATACTATCTCGAATCGCTTTATATATATATATATGTATGATTTCATCAATGTGTTATTTTTTCAACTTTATGTATTCCATCATGTTTGGAATACCTACCCTATGAATGTCAGACAATTTTTTTCATAAACATTTAAACTTAATATAATTTATATTCGATTTTCCCATATATTTTTTTTAAAAATATAAATTATAAATGACACAAAGGTTAACAGCAAAATTGTCTACAATTCATAAGATTGGTTTTCCAAATATGATAGAAATACATTTCTGGTTAAAATCTGATTTTTTTTAAAAATTTTATTAAAACGAACTCAAAAAATGATTTGAAGTTGTAAAAATAACCCATTGTCGGAAAAAAAAATATTGACGCTGCTAACATGTATATATATATATATTAAAATAACAAAAGAATTCAATTAATTTTCTAAAATAACTGGTGTTGTTAAACTGTTATCCCGATAATTTTGCCCAAGAAAATGTTATGCAAGTCCGCGAAATTTTACTAATAGATGTCTCCAAACCTTTCTTCTATCTACGAGCTAAATCTCCAGACTTTGCGGAATATTTATGGCTAAAATATTGGGGTCTAATCATTTTTTTTAAAATCGACCCTTTTTAAGCAACACTATAACAAATGAATCGATTATTATTATTTGATTACACAATTTTATTATATTTATTATTGTAGGCTGTTCATTTGCGCTCCATGATGTTACGGCCCCTAAAAAGTTGATGGAAGAAAAGATGGCTTTTTTGTATCACATAAATAGTTATCCCACGAGGGCAATTGGTCCTGTTCACTATACCATAATACCTAAGGTAGTGGAAGCGAATCAGACTGAAGATATTAAAAGTACCGCATCATTTATATTTCGTTATATTCTTTTTAAATTTTTTACATTATTAATCTATTTTCTATATCGCTAAAAGACAGCCAAATTGTTTTAACATAAGTTTTCATTTTACAAAGGTAACTTGTAGAAATCTGCGCTGGCTGGTCCGTTCAGTCCCGACTCGTTACATTTTTTTTGTTCCTATTATTTGACCATTTAATTAAATTATTCACCAGGCCATTTTCTCCAATCCCATTCAGATATTTTGACCAAAAAAATAAATTCTAAAATTACTTGGACACGATATGACGACAGCTGATTCAATTTATTTAAATATTTCAAATTTGTTTTTTCTTTACTAATTTTAATCATGTATTGTAATCTAAGAGTTGTGAATATTAATGATTAAAAAGATATCATAAACATGGTCAGCTGTTAAATCGTATTACATTATGTCCAGTATGGATTGGGCTTAGATAGACCAAGTCGTACATTTTATGACTGCTTAATAATTAGCACCTGGATCCATTTTAAAATATAATCACGAAAATGCCCGACTTGGTCTGATAACGAGATTTGGATGAATGGCTCGGGACTTCAGACCAGGCCATGCAGAGATCTCTAGTAGTTTGTATAATTGAAGATAAATCTAGTTCAGATGACGAAATGATTACCGTATGGATATGGATGCATCCTGGGATCTACGAAGAAGTATTAAACGTTTTAAGTGAACTATTTGACGTACCACAGATTGCCATTGCTCATACCGCAAAGATCGTTAAAAACGGTAAGGATTTATATCTATAAAACTTTTATTATAACACTGCCTGATACCAATATAATTTATTATTGTATACAACTATTTGTTTATTATATTTAAAACGCCAACTTGCGGAAATATTTTTATAGAAAGATCAATAAATTTATCCAAGATTTTTTTAAAATTGTTTTTTTTTTTATAATTTTGAGAAAGTTTTTTATATAAAATATATACAAAAAAAAATTATCATTAACTTGTCGCGATTATAATTATTGGCACCTTTATCGATGGCAAATTTCCATAAAAATATATGCTAACGTAAATTATAAAGACAAATAAGTTGATTTTTTTTTTATTTAAAAAAAAAAAATGTATTTTAAATATAAATAAAATACTAAATACCTACAAAAAATTTTCGAAAAAAAAAACTATTTAAATAAGAATTTTATAGTACCATTAAACAAATTTTTAAGGATAAAAATATTAAATCTTAAAAAGGATTTTGATCTCGAAACATTTTTTTTGGAGATTTACTTGAACGGGATTTTTGATCAACCTTAAAATTCCAAATCTTTTAAATATTTTGTTATTTTTTATATATTAGCTTGAGCGCGTCCTTTAAATTTGAATATCTTATTTAACCGGAAATGTATCCCAGCATGTTTAAAATACCTATCTTATAAAGAATTGTAGACAATTTAATTTAACCTTTGAATCATTTATAATTAAATATAAAAAATTTATTGGAAAAAAACAAATATAAATTATATTTAGGTCAAAAGTTTCTTTTATGATCAAATCACAAATGTTTATTTTTTTTTTAAATTATAAAACTTTTCAATTTTGTCAAAATTTTGATAGAAAATAAAAATCTCCGAACGCTCATTTGATGATTATTGTCAAACCCTGATTATATCACCGGAGCATACGTTATTGATTTTCGGTTTCGCAGGACTTTCGCTCTAACCCCTCATTCATAGTTAGCGATAATTCGCTGCGAATTGTACAAAACGCGCTGTATTTCCGTATTTTCAGCCGCGGATTTTCTCTAACTATGAATGGGAAGGGGGGGGGGGTTACCCTGAAATTCACAGTTAGCACGACGCTGCGAAGAATATATTTCCCGCAAACTGTGAATGCAGGGTAATAATGGTTAAATAACATATAAAGTGGGGAGGTGGGTGTGTTCTTTCAGATAATCGCAGAAAAATATCTTTTAAAGTTCTTAATAAATAAACTAGGCGGAAGAGAAATTCATATCTTCTCCCCTTCAAACTCGGATCTCAAAATTAATGTTTTATAAATAAATTGCGAATTTTAAATTTATAAAAAGTATTTTTTGCCCTTGTGGATACATTTAAATAACTTGTAATAATTATCACTATTTATTTATTTTTTATTTTTTTTAAAATTGACTTTTCATAAATGAAACTTTTATCAAAAATTTTAAACGTTTTTGTACACAGAAAAATTAAAAGGAAAGATAACTTATATAAATTTTACGATTTAGAAAGTGAAGAAAGGATCCTGAAAGCCCTGAGGGTAGCCCTCAATATAGAATCTAACACGGAAACGATGACTAAATTAGACACCAAACCACTCGATTGTAAAGACGACTTGCTAAGCCGTAAGACGAAAGCAAAAGGAAAAATCACTGTTTCCGAAGACTGCATATACACTATTACTAATTGTGAAACTTATACCAATTTTGAACAACAAAGTATTCCCCCTTTTTCCCTCCTCAATCTTAAATTTTTTTTCATACATGATTACATCTAAAGGCAAAAATTCTTTCTTTCTTAAGTATTTGCTATACCAGGATCCTATGCAAATCTTTACTATCTACTTTACCGAGATCAAACCGGTTGCTAAACGATATCACTTTTTTAAAAGTAATCGACCCTCGAAGAAGCTAGGACATGCCTAATTTTTTTAAACGGCTTGATTTGAGCCGATTTTTACGATTAACTTCAGAAAATGCTCATACATGGCATAAAGGTTTGGACATTTAATCAGCTAAATCTCAAGGCTTAGTTAAAAATTGTTCTGGCTAAAGTGTTGAGTTAGCCGTTTTTTTTTAAAAAATCGGCTTAAATCAAGCCGTTTAACAATGCTAAGACACGCTTAATATCACAGCATTCATTATTATATTAATTTTTTTTGCAAAGAGGATTTAGGTTCTGAAAATCAAAACGATAATCTTAAATCGCGTTATGACGGATTCGTTAGCGTAAGATTGTTAAAAAATAGGATGATTCGATTCAAATTGATGGGGAGGATGACTTTAAAGGTGATCATGGAGACGCTCAAACCTGCCCACGATATTATAATATCAAGATTGAAAGGTTATTTTTTTCTGTCAAAAATTATAAATTCGAGCAAATGATTAAGTTTCACTTAAATTACGAAAATATATATCTTTTTATGATTAACATTTATACATAATAGAATATAAAAAGAATGAGGATTCTTCTGGCAATGACTGGTGGGCGGACTTTTATCTATCCAGTGAAGAGTAATTTTTATTTATAAACTAATTGCTCGCGAATAATTATCTTTTATAACTAAAAATAGACTATAAGAAGTTAAATAATTTGATATAAAGATAAGGCAAAACCATTCAAAGGATAGAATGGGTTTGCCAATTTACAATTAGATTTTATTTGTATAATGAGATCCTCTAAATGGCCTTATATTCCGTAATACGGGATTTTTGTAAAATAGACTACCAATTAAATAATAAGATAACAGCTGTCTCCACTCTCAGCCCCTAACCCTAAAGGGCGGGAGATATGTCCTAATACTAGTGTATGGGCAACCATTCAAGGATAGAATGTTTGCGAAGTGCGAATTAAATTTTATTTGTTTTGATAATGAAACCACTAATTATCCTGCTCTTTTCGTTTATAACTAAACTAAAGTACAAGTTAGATAGTAAGAAGATAGGACAGTCGTTCGAAGATGGAATGGTTTTGCCAATTTACAATAATTAGATTTTATTTGTTTCTTGATAATGAGAGATCTAAATTGACGCGAATAAAGAATAATTGCGCTAAAAAGAATAAGTAGTAGAATAAGAATATGTAAGTCTGGTTTCTTTATTTATTAATAAAACATAATGAACAAAATTATTTATCATATAAAGAAAATCGTTTATTTTTTTAACGTAAAAATTATATATTCTTTAATAATACAAAATTCGTTTTCTCGATTATATGTTTTTTTTACACAAAATCTGGATAAATATATCTATCGTAAATCAATTTATGGTCAATCAATTGTGGCTAAAGGCTTCGTATATAAAAATACAATAATATATTATTTAGTGAATGTTTTTGTATGTGTAAAAAGTAATATCGATTAAATTAAATAATATATTATGTAACATGCACCACCTCCAAAAAATATATAAAAAAAAAATATTGAAATAAAAAGTGAAAGAAACTACAATTTATAGGGAATAAAAGCTCGCTTGGCATGCGGGAGGTAATTTAGATTTACTTTTAAGAAGAAAATAATAACAATAATGCAAAAAGAACTATAACAAACTTTGACCTTAAACAAAAAAAAACAAATTGGTTAGTCAAGTGGGAAAACATAGGGTAATAATGAGGGGACGGATTATGTATTATTTTGATTTGAAAATATATGTATAAAGGGGAAATGGCACCATAGTTGTACATGATGTTTTTTATGTAATTACCCTTAACAAAAGGTATAGATTACACTATCGATAGGTACAATTAACACTAAGTGACCAATAAACAATAAATATATTTGGAATAAAATTCATATAATGAAGAAAATGGCTAATGGGGAAATGGCACCATAGTTGTACATGATAGTTTTTTATGTAATTACCCTTAACAAAGCTATAGATTACACTATCTATAGGTACAATTAACACTATCGGTGGCCAATCTTCACTAAATATATTTGGAATAAAATTAATATAATGAAGAAAATTATTTAATCAAAAAAAAATCATGAAAATATATGATAAAATCTGGGGATGATGATAAAAAAAAATATAAGAAAAGCGTATTATCATAGAAAACAATTCTAATTAAAGAAACATGATCTAAATGAACAATTTTGACCTTAGAAAATTTGAATTTCCAATGGCATTACTGATCCTCTCAGTGACAATACCCCTACGCCATAATTGATTGATGCTCACTTTAACAAAAACGGAGTTGCGTAAAGTTAATTCTCAAAATTTTATTCTTTTAAAATTAAGGTCGTAAATCAAAGTCATTCTCATTGAATAAAAAATCTTTTTTTCTTCTTTTTTTTATATCAACCGATTCCTATTCGAAGCGATAACGGATTATTAAAAGTTAAAAAATTAACCCTATCTCCTATCTCTTTAGTATTAAAATCAAAATTGAATCTAATCAAATCAAATTCTTTGATCCAATCTAGACCACATAAAGGTGGTCCCTCCCCTTCCAAAACATAAAAATCTAAATATTTCATCGTATTTAGAAATTTGACCTTACATTTAATAACTTTACCAATGACTGTGATAGGCGACCCTTCATACGAGAATAATTTCTTTGAACAACTTTTCAACTCCACATCTTCATCCTTCGCAAGCTTTTCAAACTCTTTCATGGGCAAGGATGACACCGGAGAACCAGTATCTATTCTATCATCTAAGAAAAATCATAATTATTAATTTGAAGGTCAATCATAATATCATTAATAAAATTAATTATATTTCTTGGCCTTAAATTATAAGGTGTTTGTATCATATCCGTCTTTTTGAAATTGTTTTAATTGCTGTTGTTGTTGCTGCTTTTGTTGTTGTAGGTCCTACCATTATGCTTATTTTCATTCCATGTCGTATAGCATTGTGCACCATATCTGTCATCTTTTCTCCATGTATCTTTTTCAATGAAGGACTTTTTATTATTAATCTCCAATGATTGACATTTGACAACAATCTCCTCAATGATAATCAAGTCTGTCGTGTTTTCTTCTATCAATCTTGTTTTTAATCTCTAATTGTGACAATTAATAATGAATTGAACCGCTATCAATTCTGAATTAAGGCCAGATCCGCACGCTTTCAGCCTATCCAGATATTCTCTGGATGACTCTAATCTATCTGGTTTAGCACTAAAAACTTCCATTATACGCGTAATTTTGTTCTTTTCAACTTTTTTTTGTATTAAATCCTTCATTTGCTCATATGATAAATTATTAATCGAATCCATTATACTCACCGCCAAATCTTTATTTGTTGTCTCGAACAGTTTATATTTCTTAGTGGGTTCATCAGTTATGTTTTCGGCAATAAATTTTAGGTCAAGGGTTTTGAGTAAGACTTTTATGTTATTATTTCCATCCTCCACCATGACGCAAATAAAGAATAATTGCGCTAAAAAGAATAAGTAGTAGAATAAGAATATGTAAGTCTGGTTTCTTTATTTATTAATAAAACATAATGAACAAAATTATTTATCATATAAAGAAAATCGTTTATTTTTTTAACGTAAAAATTATATATTCTTTAAAAATACAAAATTCGTTTTCTCGATTATATGCTTTTTTACACAAAATCTGGATAAATAAATCTATCGTAAATCAATTTATGGTCAATCAATTGTGGCTAAAGGCTTCGTATATAAAAATACAATAATATATTATTTAGTGAATGTTTTTGTATGTGTAAAAAGGAATATCGATTAGATTAAATAATATATTATGCAACATAAATGGCATTATATTTGTAATACGCTCCCCCGCTCCCCTTGCATTCATCCTTTAAATACAAGTAAAAAACACTTGCATATGGTTTGCGTTTATCTTATCAGAGCTATTGAAAAGTATTTGAAGGGGGGTTAGTATTTAATTTTAACTCAAAAAATTAAAAAAAAAAAAATCGTAGTCGTGTTAAAGCTCTACAAAGACAGGCATCAATTTGGAGAGATCTGAAGGAAATCGCTAATCGTAAATTGGCCGAGCATGATGGAATAATCTCCGGCATGGTAGTCCCATTGGTAGTCAGGGACCCTAGACTCTTCCGGGCACCTATCAAAAGAACTATGAGTCATTATAGTAATGCTAATTTTTTAAAATGAATCTTCAGTCAGTGTATGTATATAAACCTAGTGTTGTTATACTACACGATTTTTAAAAAATCGCTAACATATGATTTAAGCCAAAAAATGTTAATGTAAGCCTCGAGATTTCATTAATAGATTTCCGAGCCTTTCTGCCATCTATGAGCAAAATCTCCAGGCTTGCAAGGTCAAAATATTTAGTTTAGCCTTTTTTTTTAAAAAATCATGCTGTGTAACAAAACTATCACTCTTCAAAGTTCGTTTCAATGGAATGCTCTAAATCGAAATTAAATATTTTTTTTATATATGGGATGACAATTGGAAAGTGGTACTAAAATATATTGATAATGTATTAATATGTTTCGCCTTAAAATTTTCTTTTTTTTTATAGACATAAAAGATACAAACAAGACTACGGTATTAACTGTTCATAATTTTTCTTCTTACTTCTTAATAACGTTTCTCTTTAGAGTAGATGGTTAGAACCAGGGACGAGAACCCTCGTTCTTAATCGAAAAAGGGTTCGGGTTCTAAGTCCAGAAAAAATAAGAGAACATCAGTGTTTTTTAAAATTTATTTTATGATATATGGCTATTTACCAAATAAATATAATTTATCATCATAATTATTATTAGAATAATACTACAATTCGATTCTATTTGTTTTAAATAAATTTTATTTAAGCGAGATAGCATGTTATCTCCCACGATCTATATGTTAAAATCGAAATATAAATTTATCATGCCTAACTTTGATAGTGCTTGCATCGCAACTTGCATTTAATTAAACTATTTTACCTTGCGGTTTTCTTCTTTTCTTTGGTTCCTATTCATTCCAATTATATCCAATACCTTTAACTTCCTTCGAAGCTATCTAGTGATCCTCGAGAAGGCTTCTCCCTAACCAGGGGCTGGCCAAAGCTATCCTTAAAGCTAACTAAATAAACTTCAATGTAGTCTTTTTTCCCAAGAAGCTTTCCTAGACCTACTCTTCTTTCCTTATTTTCTTCTCTGTTTAGATTAACCTACTTTTATATAGTTACTATATTATAGCCTTATTAATTTAATTTAATTATATTAAAATAAAAATAAAAAGAAGTATATTAAAACAAGCAACAATAGATCTTCCTAAAAATATATAATATCTATGATAAAATTTTTACATAAAATATATGATTTTTACGAAAAAAGGATTTTAAATATTGGAAAAAAAACAATTCTCTAACCCTGAAACCCTAAATATAAAAAAAGAGTTTGGTTCGAGTTTCTCTAAATTTTTTAGGGTACCGGTTCTCATACCTGGTTATGACACTCTTTTTGGTTTGGTTTCTGAGACGCTGACTTCTATCTAAAAAAAAAATTTATGAATCCTAATTGAGCTCTTTCGCAGCCTTAGTATCTATCATAGTTCTGCAAATGGCAAAACTTTTGGGTCCGCCCTGGCTTCAATTTTTTTAGGTTGCCAGAGGTCTGGTTTAAAATTTTGTTTTAATACAAGGCCTACAAAAAAATATATACATGTTAGTTGAACACCAAAATAAACAACCATCTATAAATCCTGAGGATTTAATTTAAAACACTATAATTTATGGATTATCATTTCTAACGAAATATCCAGAATTCATTAAATGTATATATACATGTCGTATGGGGTTTCGGAATCCATGGGGATTCGGAATCCTCAATTTTAAATCATTTACTAAGGGCGATTTTTGGATTTTTAAAATCTGATTTTACAGGAATGTATTCCAGCATGGGTAGAGTATTTACCCTATAAATTTCAGCCAATTTCAGCGGTAGACATTTTAGTATTTTTTAATTCATTTGAAAAATCCATATAAAAATTAATATAAATTATAAGTAGTTCTACAGTTCGTGGCAAAATTGTTTGAGAGTTACAGTTTGGGTACTCTACCCATTCTAGAATAAATTTCAGGTTAAATCGAACTTTAAATTTTGTTAAATCGCTCTCGGTAAAGGATTTAAAATCAAGAGATTCCGAATCCCCATACGACATATATATACTTCAGAAATAATAAGATATTTTTTTTAAAGGCAATACCAAATCAAACAAGAACAGTAAAGCCAAATCGAATTCCCAAAACTGTCAAAAGAAAAGCGAACAGATTAACGACATTCAAGTATCATCCAATGGCACCACTGACCATGGGAATGGCCATAATCCTGAAATCAATATAAAACTTAAAAAATTGAAAAATAATCCTTCCATAGATTTCTTGAAAGATTTGCGCAATCATGTTAGCGCTGCTACCTGTCATTCCCCTTTTTGGAATAAAGATGTTAGAGACAAAGTAATGCTCAACAAAGCTCCGGACCATGTCCTAAATAAGATGAGAGCCAGAAGAAAATTATCCGAATTAAGTATTCTTCGAATTAATTCTTTATTTTTCCTGCATTCCTTGTTCTCGACATCTTTTTCTTTTAAATTTTCTTGGAATAGACGTCACTAACATACAATACTATGATGATTTAATGAAACATATTGACGATTAAATTAAAACCCATCCATATAAAATTATAATCTTTGCCAAAATAATTAAAATATAGACAAATTATTATTGAAATTTCTTTTATTATTCCTTTTGTTATTTTAATTATTTTTGCAAAAGATTATAATTTTATATGGATGGGTTTTAATTTAATCGTCAATATGTTTCATTAAATCATCACAACACTGTAATGTAATGGTGTTACCGTTAATCTTCTTAAATAGAGTAGTATCGTTACTTTTTTTAAAAAAGTATACACTTCAAGATATTAATCATTTAAAAAAAATTCATTTTATATCAATTAAGGCACAATTCACAAAACAGTATAAATTTTTATAATATTATCCTATTTCACAATTTATAATAGCTCTTAATATTATCCTAAAATTTTCTAATTAATAAAAAATTCAAAATCAATCAGATAAGATACCGAAAGATATTAAAGACACCGAAACATATGTACCTATGTTATTAGTCCATAGGCCATCGATTTACTGCGGTTATGAGGATTCAAAAGATGATCGTAATCCTACAAAATTATCAAGTATAAATGTTTTATTTAATTAAAGGATTTTTTTTAAAAAAAGAATTTAGTCGAAGAAGATAGATAAACAATAAATATCATATAACATTTTACCTTATGAAATATCATTTTAAGCTTTACTTCTATGGCCTGTCTCAAACTAAGGCAAATAACCAGGGTCTTGTGAAATGATATTACTCAATAGATGTGAATTTAATGTATTTTTTTTAGGTTAACAACATATGTTTTATATGTTTGTTTTGATAGGGTAAATTTTGCTTAATGAGAGCCTGTACTTATCATTTAAAAATCTCTTTTAAATACGTTTTTAAAATTTAATTTCGCAAGCTTGAAGTGATAACTGCAAATTTAGCATGACGTTTTACAGTCTTAAATTGATTTAATTTAAGAGATTTTGATATGATACTCTTTAATAAATAAATAAAAAACAATATACTCGTAATTAAATGTTGGATGGATATATAAATGTGACCAATATATCGTCGCCTGATAATTAGGTTATTCTACATCCAATTTTTAACCTAAATCAATTTTTTTATAATCATACTGTTACAATTCCTTATATGAATTGTAATCAAATTGTCGAAGGCTCGTGGGAGAGACTTGAATTTGATGGAACCTCGTTTTTAATAAAAAAGAATATATATAAAAATTAAATAATTCGGTAAAGTCTTACAAAACCAAATCTCGAAATTTATACCACAAAAATAAATTTCTTGAATTATAAAACCGTACACTGACTTTTATTTTAAAATTTTTTCATTTATAATACATTTTTTTAATATGCAAAACAAATTACAATTATATTAAAAATTCATAAAAATAATAAAAATTACAAGTATTCTTAAAAATAATTAAAATTAAGTCTATTCAAGTTCATAAAAAAAATAAATTCCTAGACTGCATATTCAAATTAATATTTAACAATCGTCGATCATATATTCACAAACTAACAAATTATTATAAAAATATAATTTATATTCAAATTAATATTTAAAAATCGTTGATCACATATTCACAAGGTTCCATGTCAATTCAGCGAAACTTTTATCGCGAATGAATTTTATAGCAAAACTTTTATCGCGAATCCACATTAGCGAATATTTTTCCGCGAAAACAATATCGCGAATTTTTTATAACGAAACTCTTATCGCGAAACCTTTAAAGCGAATACATTAGAGCGAAATTTTTATCGTGAATCAATAATCGCGAAATAGCGAAGTCAATATCGCGTAACATTAATCGCGAAGATAATATAGCGAAAACTATTTCGCGAAATATAACGCGGCCTATTACTATTTTTTCATTTTTATTAATATAATTTATTTTATTTATATTTAATGTTAATATTTTATTTATCAACAAATAAACATATTATATAATATATATTTTTTATTTATATTATTATATTATGAAATGAAAAATGGATTTCTTTTATTTGATATTTTTTTAATAAAAAAAATGATATGCTACTATTGTAATATTATTTTTGTTACAATTTATTAGTGATTTTCACACGCCCAAAATTTTAAGCAAAAAATATTTTTTGAAGTTCAAAAAGATTTTTAAACATATTTTGATAAAAATTTTAAATCTTTTTTGAGGAATTCTTTTGTGAATTTTATTACAAATAAAAATCTTTTAGGTGAAATCTTTTATAGTTTTTTTTATCATTTTTGTAAAATTATCTATTTTTTAAGTATATTAAAAGAGGTGGGTTTTCTAAATAATATTTTTTAAAAATATTTTTATTTAACTTATTTATGTGTATGATCTTTTTAAGGATAATAATTTAATCTGACAATTTTTATATTCGTTAAAGATGTTCCTTGGAAAAATGACAATTATCATAATCGGTATTTTTAAACATATTAGATTTTTTTACGGTAAAATATGTATTTTAAACATGTTAAATTTAAATTTAATTAAGATGCACCATATAAAAGTGACAATTATCATAATCGTTGTTTTTAAATTTTTTATGTTAAATTTAAATTTAATTAAGATGCACCATATAAAAGTGACAATTATCATAATCGTTGTTTTTAAATTTTTTTGACGTAAATCGGTTAAAATAAGTATTGTTAACATGTATTAAAAAAACTTCAGTGAAGATGTACCCTAGATAAGTGACAATTGTCATAATCCTTATTTTTAAAGTTTTTTGAATTTTTTTGATGCAAATGGGTAGAAATATAAATTGTAAACTTGTTAAATTAAAATTTCATGAAGATGTACCACAGAAAAGTGCCAATTGTAATAATCGTTATTTTTAAACTTTTTTGACGTATATGGGCCAAAATAAGTATTGATAACATGTTTAAATAAAACTTCAGTGAAGATGTACCCAAGATATGTGACAATTTTCATAAACATTTTTAAAGTTTTTTGAATTTTTTTGACTCAAATGGGCAAATAAATAAATTGCTAACATGTTTAAATAAAACCTCAGTGAAGATGTACCCTAGATAAGTGACAAATAGTCGTTATTTTTAAAGTTTTTTGAATTTTTTTGAAGCAAATAGGCTAAAATATAAATTGCCACATGTTAAAATAATATTTCAGTGAAGATGTACCCAGATAAGTGACAATAGTCATAATCGTTATTTTTAAAGTTTTTGAATTGTTTGACGCAATTGGACAAAAATATAAATTGTTAACATGTTAAAATAAAATTTCAGTCCAAACAAAAAAACAAATCGATATTTTCATTCTCATAATCGTTGTTCCTTTTATCCTGCTTAAAATTTGATAAAAATATGCAAAGTGATTATTAAAGATTGCTGTAACCTATGTTAAATTCTAAACTTTTAAGATATGGATTCACAATCTTATTATAAAAATGTATAACCTTGCATTCACAGTTAGCAAATATTTTTGTATGCTCGTGGCAAAATAGTGCTGAGTCTGAATTAAGGGTAGGATTTTTATAGAAAGAACTTAAAAACCATATGAATATTACTTAGTAATATGATACAATTAACATCCTATAAATTTAATGTTAAGATTTTATTATGGTTAAAATGGATTACAATCTATATTTTAACCCATTTACATCAAAGAATTAAAAATAACGATTATAAAATTGTCACTTTTCAATTGTATATCTTCATGAAATTTTAATTTGGCATGTTTACAATCTATATTTTAACCCTTTTGCAACAAAAATATTCAAAAAAACCTTATTAACAACGATTATGACAATTGTAACTTATCTATGGTACATCTTCACTGAAATTTTATTTTAACATGTAAGCAATTTATATTTTTGCCCATTGCGTCTAAAAAATTCAAATAATTTTAAAAATAACGATTATGACAATTGTCACCTTTCTATGGTGCATCCTCATGAAATTTTAATTTAACATGTTTACAATCTATACTTTTACCCATTTACAACAAAAGAATTCAAAATAAACAACGATTATGACAATTGTAACTTATCTATGGTACATCTTCACTGAAATTTTATTTAAACATGTTAGCACTACTTATTTTAGCCCATTTTGGTTCATAAAATTCAAAAAATTTTAAAAATAACGATTATGACAATTGTCACTTTTCAATGGTAGATCTTCATGAAATTTTAATTTAGCATGTTTACAATCTAAATGATATTTTTACCCTTTTGAGTCATAAAATTTCAAAAATCTTAAAAATAACATAAATAAGTTAAATATATTAAAAAAAATTATTTAGCCACCTCTTTTAATATACTTAAGAAATAGATAATTTTACAAAAATGATAAAAAAAACTATAAAAGATTTCACCTAAAAATTGTATATTTATAATAAATTTCACAAAAGAATTCCTTAAAAAAGATATATTTACAAAGATTTAAAATTTTTATCATAATATGTTCAAAAATTTTTTTGAACTTCAAGAAATATTTTATACTTAAAATCTTGGGCGTGAAAATCACTAATAAATTGTAACAAAAATAATATTACAATAGTATAGGATATGATTTTTTATTAAAAAACATCAAATAATAAATAATATGTTGTTTTCTTTTAAATAAATGCATTCGCAATATATTTATTATTTCGCGGTAATGCGCTCGCGATAATGACTTCGCGCAAACATATTCGCGATAAAAAAGTCGTTGTAAAGTGTTCGCGTAAAATGTTTCGCTAAAATGTATTCGCTCTAATAAATTCGCGGTTAAGGTTTCGCGGAAATAAATTCGCGACAATGGCTTCGAAATTGTCTTCGCTATAAATGTTTCGCGGATATAAATTCGCAGAATTGGTTTCGCGATTTAACCTTCGCTATATAAACTTTTCACGATAAACGACATTCGCGATAAAAGTTTCGCGATAAAGTGTTTTGCGATAAAAGTTTCGCTGAATTGACCTGATACGTATTCACAAAGCGAATATAACACATACCATTCTATCTACATTGAAAAATCCGAAATATTTATAAAATAACTCAAATTAAATCCGATATAAGTTTAACTATCCTATTGAAAAGTAATTTTTTTTTTTAAATTGCTCTCCTATAAATTTACAAAAAGTGGAGATAGAATATTATAATTTTCTGTCAGGCAACGATATATTTTTTTCTTTTACGATGAGGCATGCCGCATGCAAGTAGGTTACAATGTATACTTCGATTACACTTTTACTGGGATTATATATTTATTTATTTTATTTTTTATCATAAATTTGACAAAGAAAGTCAAAAAATTCTTAGAACCTATTCCTCGGGCTGGGACCTTGTCGTTCCTTCTAATTGGGCCACCGCTTTCTGGGTTACTCTAATCTACGCAGGCGCACTTCCAATCGGTCTTAATGAGGATAATGCTATAAGTGAGTGCAATTTCTTATATAATAAATATTACCGAAGATGCGCGTAAATCAGATGACGCGTATTTTTAAGTGTAATTTTATTGCGCAAAATAAAATCTAAAATTAATTTCAAATAAATCATGACCAAATTTGTCCGAAATTTATAAGATAGATGGGTGTCGACAAAATCAGTTCTTAAAATTTTTTTTAAAAAAAAATCTGATTTTAACCTGAAATATAATTCCAGCATGTGTAAAAATACTTACCCTATATTATTATAAAACAATTTTACGAGTTGTTGCACTTAGCTAATTACACATATCGCTAGTAACATACATTATGTGTCAGAGACTTTTAAATATTAAAT
This sequence comes from Gordionus sp. m RMFG-2023, assembly GCF_954871325.1. Lineage (NCBI taxonomy): Eukaryota > Metazoa > Nematomorpha > Gordioida > Chordodea > Parachordodidae > Gordionus > Gordionus sp. m RMFG-2023. Next base: position 4,999,183 of record NC_088775.1, read on the forward strand.
TTGTAGGCTCTGTCGGGATTTAGAAATTATTTTACGACGCTTTTCTCTTTCCTTCCTTCCTTCCTTCCTTCCTCCTGTGTCTGCGGGTATCTGATTAAAAAAAATTTTTGCTTAAAGGAACTCGTGTTTATCAATTGGATCAAAATTTTTTTTAATTTTACTATATAAAATAAATTCTTATGATATACGAACCGTAAAATATATTATTAGAATTTCCAAAAAAATGTATAAATTTTTTTTATTAAGAAAAGAAGGAAACAATAATAATTCAATCATTAAAAAAAGAGAAAATTTTCAATCATTAGTGAAAAGTTTTAATCAAATAATTTGTAAAAAGGCAGATCTGGTACATTTCACGAAATGATTACTTTTTATACTGAGTTTGGAATGCTCTCTAAATATTTTTTTAAATAAGATCAAACAGAATTTTTGATCAAATTTTACCTAAAGTTTTTTTTCTTCTTCTTCTAACTTCTACTTTATAACTTTATTTCAGTTATCGTCGATCAGTATTGTTTTTCGCAGTTATCATTAGATAGCTGTTAAGATAAGAAGTACTAGTGCTCACAAATTGAACTTTTCAACGCAGCGTTTCAAAAAGCAAATAATGCATTTCAAATGCATTCGTTTAAATTGGAAACATTCCCGTTTTTGCATGTTAAATTATTTATTTTTAAAACTAAATATCTTGTGATTTTTTTTTTTGAAACCTTTTTAAATTTTGAAGTGATAGCATGGATACAAACATCTTCTAAAAAGTAAAATAATTATATTAACTGATACAGTAATATTTTTTAGTTTATGGAATTATGATATTACAAAAAAATTTGCTAATAAATATAGGGCGAGCCTTGTTTAGATTTTAGACGATTCATATTGAAAAAAAATAAAAGCTAACGTTTCAATTTAAATATAGCTACGTTTACGTATACGTTTATTTATTTGCGTTTTGAAACGCTGCATTGAAACGTTCAATGTGTGTGCACTACAATCAATGAAAGTTAGAATTTATAAAACCCAAATTTTAAATTTACAAATAAAAAAACAAAAAAAAAGCTTTCGAAGGTCGCAACCGTTTTAAATTTCCCGACCATTACCCTGACACCGAATGCGGAAAACGTTTCTTGATAGATTTAGAAACCTCCAATTCCATAAAAAATGGCAAAAGACCGAAGGCTAAAAGAGTCAATTACCACAAAACTAGCAACGGATGTCCCTACATCGAAAATCACCCTTTTCGACCTGATTGGGAAAATTTGGTGATCGATAGTAACATCGCTTTCGTAAAATGTCATAACAACGGTAAAATTATTCCGGAAAACGATGAAATAAAAATGGAGATTGACAAAGTGTCTTCCAAATCTGACACTGGATTTTGGGTTTTGAGGGATCGAGTCTTATTACGCAATTTGGCATTTAGGTTAACCATGTTTAATCATACTACATCTCAAAACCTTCCTACTACTGTTAAAAATTCTAATGTTAAAGGTCCCTTGATAACGCTGTCATTAAAAACGTCAGATTTTATTGCCCCTAAAAACAATATAATTCAAGATGTTTCGCATTTCGATTTTGAATCAATCCAAAATTCTTCGTTACAATACCTCGGTTGCTTGAAGTATATTAAGGAATTATTTATTGATGCTGCGAACTATCCTACCTTAGAGTCAGCCATTATACCCGTAGATGTTGACATAATTTATAGGGGAAACGTACAAAGTGGGATGCCTATCTACGCTAAAACCTGCTTTCCAGAATTATATCCCTTGAGAAATGGCCTAGAAACTATTAATGAAAATGAATCAATTGTTGGAAATTCGATACCTAAAAAAATGTATAATAATGTATCGGAGAACCTGTTGAATAATCCTGAATCGAATCTTCAAAGCAAGAAAATGAAACAAAAATTTCAATCACAATCAAATAAGAAAAAAATTAAGATACTTCCCTTGGTTCCTAATATCTTTAAAAAAACTAAAGTGTCTATGAAAGATTACTTTCCAGATAATAATGGTTTCTATTGTATTGGGTTTATAAGTGGCGGTTCTTATTCTTACATTAGGGGTAGGGAAAGCGGTTTTGGGTACATATCACTCTCGGCTTTGAAAACTTTTTTAGAAACTCAGTTTATACATAAAATCGATAAATTACTAATTAATGCTTCTACACCCCATCAAGATTTGGGGATTGGTCAAATAGTATTACCCAAAAATAAAACAGATTATATTAAACTGTGCAAATATTACGTTAAATCTCTTAATTCGATAGATGGATACACTGCGGTTGATGTAAATATAAAATTTCAGACAGATTTCTAGAATATTCTGTAAGATGAATGACTGATTTATTATAAATTCATATACTATATATATATATATATATAATATATATAATTAGCAAATTTCAATAAAAAATAGTACTGATATTTTTAATTTATTTATAATCGAGTTATATTATAAAATTATTTAAAAAAATTAATATATTTGAAAGATAAGGTTTTTATATCTATTTATAAAAAAAAATTTGTGGGAATTTTCTTTTTAGATAGAAATATTTTTCAATTATTAAGATAAAAACAATTTTATTTTACGTGACACGCAATATTAACGTCTAGCCTTATGTGTTATATTTACATAAGAGCAACGTTTGGTTCTCTTATGCCCATCAAACTGGAAAAAGAAAAATTTACAAGGTATAATTATGAGGGCCATCCATGTTTTTTGGGCAGGCAGCAGACCTGTACGCATAACAAAACACACTTGCTATTTAAATGTTTACGGAAAGTAAAACGATAGGAAAAAGCGCGTATTAGATTAAATAAAGGTTTATGTGTTTCCGTCACTCTCGCTACTAGAAACTCGGATATATGTATAAGGGCGCATATGGATTTATTATATTATTGTTTATATTTTATAAAATATTTCATTATTAATAATTAATGCTTGACGTGGTTGTTAAAAATTAGATAATATATTTACATCGCTTATTTAACGTAAATATATAAATGGCAGATAGACTATATTGATTCCGTATATTATAATACGTACAGGAAAAGGCTAAAAGTCGTATTTCGTTTACGTTGTTTTATATTATTTAAAATCTAGGTAACGTTTAAAGGTGTATATTTGTCAAACCAAGTATCGTAAATAGAGATCACCTTAAAACTTGGACAATATATCTAAAGTAAATTAATTATTACAACAATTCAATAATTTATAACGTGAAATAAGGAACAAAAGATAGGATGCTTAAATCAGTCACATTTATTTACAAATTTCTTTGTTCCAGCATTTATTTATTTTTCTACTTTACAGAAGCCGTTTATATCTTTTATAAAATGTTGTTTTTAAATTGTATATTCCATAACATTTTTATATATGCTTCAGTCGATGTGATTTTATTTATTTTTCTGATTTTAAAAATAATTGGAAATAAAAAAAGTAGTATATTTTCCAGACGGAATTTATATTTTTAACTTGTTTATTTAACTTTTGCTGTTATTTTTTTTATTTATTAAGATATTGTTTATTTCTTGAGAATGAATGAGTTCTGTAATTTCCTAGAGAAACAATGTAAATGAGGGAAGGAATGATTTTTTTACGATAAAGCAACAATATAAATTGAGGATTTCTGTATATTAAGAATACAGGAAGAATTAGTGTTTTAAAAATTCAGTAAAATAAATAATATTAGATAAATGATTTAAACTTAAATATTTATTTTTATAAAAGTAGTAAGGTTCTTTATAAGGGAAAATAGTTATTTAATATATTTAAATGTGTTTATCTACCTAATTATAAAATTCAATATATTATCTATTCAGAGGCGTTACTAACCTTTACAATCTCAGGGGAGCTCAAATTTTTTTTAAAATTACTCATTAACCCATTTTTAGCTAATATCATTTTCAAAATAACCATTTTTGTGGTTGAGGAGGTGGTATAAAAAAAGGGGCTCGAGCCTCCACCCCCTTTAACCTACTAATACAATAATGAAAAAATTATTTAAGAACTCAGTTTTGCAATTTTAGCAAGGTAATACAATTAACCTAAAATTTCCTAACAAAACTACGCGAAACTATATTTGGATATAAAATATCAAGAATATATTAAATAGGACTGACTTTCACTTCAGAAATTTATAAAAGTTCAAGCTATAACTTTTCTTAGATGTTAAATAGATATTGTGTACCCAACAATTGATTGTGACTATCACTTATAAATCAAAATTGATATTGATTTTTAAAACATTTGATTCACATTTTTTTTACAAAATTGAGGCTAGAACCGTTTGCAGACATTTTAGCATTCAGGGCTTGGATACAAAATCATTGAACGGTTCAGGTTCGATGAAAAAATACCGGTTCGGTTTAGATCCCCATATTATAAAAATACAGAGAGACTTATATCTTATTAAATTTAATCTACACTTATTCTTGACCAATTATATTTTAGGGGTATTTCGATTTATGAGGATGGGGATCTTTGGGTACCAATGATATTAAAATTGTTAAATTTTAAAAAATATATTATTATTATTGAGGCATTTGATCAACGTACAAGCTACAAAATGGCGCTACAGCTGATTTCAATGTGTGGACGTTTTTTTAAGCATGATCGCCAATCTATAGTTATATATATCTGTTATAAATAGTTTTATTATTTTTTTGTATGAGTCATGAAATATTTTTTTTGTTTGAAATTTTATTTTTAATATTTTTTTTTAGTTTCGCGCAGTCATCTTGAACGTCATTATATAAATATTTTTTTGTTTGAAATTTTATTTTAAATATTTTTTTTTAGTTTCGCGCAGTCATCTTGAACGTCATTTTATAAATATTTTTAATATTTATTATGTAAAAGAAAAAAAAATAAATAATAATTTAATATTTATAAAAAAAAATAATCTTATATAAACTCTAAAAAAAAAGTGGAAATTTATTATTATTATCAATTATATTTTTTTTATATTTATTGTTTTAAAGAAAAATAAAACCAATATATTCAAAAAAAAAAGGGGTAAAAAAATAAATATACTATTAAGTTAAATATTTCTGTACGATGAAATTTTGAAATTGGTGCCGTGTTTATACAAAGCAACCTGGTTAGTGCGGTTGTCGTAATATCATATAGTGGTATTTGAGTCTTCGAGTGGAAAATATCATATAGTGGTATTTGAGTCTTGAAGTGAAGTGTACATCGTCTTCATCTACATCTACGGTAAAATATCATATAGTGGTATTTGAGTCTTCGAGTGGAAAATATCATATAGTGGTATTTGAGTCTTGAAGTGAAGTGTACATCGTCTTCATCTACATCTACGGTAAAATATCATATAGTGGTATTTGAGTCTTCGAGTGGAAAATATCATATAGTGGTATTTGAGTCTTGAAGTGAAGTGTACATCGTCTTCATCTACATCTACGGTAAAATATCATATAGAGTGGTATTTGAGTCTTCGAGTGGAAAATATCATATAGTGGTATTTGAGTCTTGAAGTGAATTGTACATCGTCTTCATCTACATCTACGGTAAAATATCATATAGTGGTATTTGAGTCTTCGAGTGAAAAATATCATATAGTGGTATTTGAGTCTTGAAGTGAAGTATACATCGTCTTCATCATCGACATCAGCTGTCCATTTATTTTTTTTTCTTTTCTCTGCTCTCTAAAAATAAAAAAAAAGTCTTATCGTACGTAAGTGCTGTCCGAATTTTACGAGTTGTAAATCTGTTACACAAAATTTGCCCAAATTTTTGTCGTATCTTTAGACTTATTAACTGTAGATGTACATGTGTATTATTGGGTTGTTTACACTATTAATAATATCATATCTATTAACATTACAAATAACAAAAATTTTTATTTTGAAATTAATTATAAATTTTTTATAAGGTCGAAATGAAAAGTTTAAAATTTGTAAAATACTGGGAAATACAGTATAATATTTTTGGGGCATTGGTTATTATATTAGTAATATGGATGTGTAGCTTAATATGGGGAAGAAAGTTGAGAAGAAGTCGAAGTGTGAAAATAAAGGGGCAGACATTGACTATAGAAGGACATAATGGGGAAGAGGATGTTATGGGAAAGGTAACATGGTTCCCAGTGCAGGAGTTAATTAATGGGTGGACGGATAGCGAATTAGATAAATTAACCTATAGGCCTGAAAGGAGAGATTCATATACTAATCAGAGATTGGGGACATATAGGGGACCTAGAGAAAGTTCACAGGGAAGGAGAGGAGAAATGAGACCCAACTTTGATTCAAGAGTAAGGGGGAGAATGAAGTGTTATAATTGCGGAAGACAGGGACATATGGTCAGAGATTGCCAAGAAACGAAATGTTTTGAATGTGGAAAATATGGACATATAGCCACGTTTTGTTCAGGAAGACGTGATAAGCTACGATGTGCAGGTTGTGGTCGATTTGGTCATAATAGGGAGGAATGCAATGTGGGTAATTTCAAAACTAGAGGCGGTTTTCCTCGCAGAGGGACATGGGGCAAAGTGCTCCAAATGTTAGAATTATAGAAAGTGAAAAAAATAAAGAGGTAGGAATACCATTTTTGGCTGTGAATAAAGAGCAGAATAGAATCTGTTTCCGTTGCCGGAAGGAAGGACATGGGGCGAGAGATTGCGAGTATTTGTGACTATATGATGGCAAAGAGCATGCCGCAAAGGTCGGGGGGCTTTGGGCGAAAGAGATGGAAAGATTAGATTATAGTGAGAAAGATTGGGTATCAAAGGGCATATATATGATACAAGAGAAAAGAACATGATCCTGCCATAGAGTTTGGATAAATTTGAATGGAAATATGGTATCCATGTTATTTGATACCGGGGCAGCCATATCCGTGATGGGATATGAGAAATATCAGAGTATTTGGTCGGAAGGGATAATTAAACGGGAGGACATCAAGATCCGTCAGTTGGATGGATCAGAAGTCGCAGTGATGGGAAGGGTGGAGTTAAAGGTGGTATTAGAGAATAGAGTGGAGATTTTGGACTTATGGATAGTAGGTAGATCGAAAAGTAGAGTCAGTAGTGGGATGGGATTGGATCACCCGAATTGGTCCAGATTGTGGTTTTTGGGGGTATTCGCATGGTGTGGTGTATTTTTACCTGTTGCAAGATGTGAAGAAAATAGAGATATGAATTTGTGGTATGGAGAGGGATTGCCAGGAATTGAAACCTTTTTGGAAGGGGAAAGGAGAAGAGAGGATAATAGGGTTGTTAGAGACTATAGGGGAGGTATTGGGGAGAATTATAGGGGAGGTATCGGGGGGAACTATAGGGGAGATATTGGGGGAACTATAGGGGAGGTATTGGGGGGAACTATAGGGGAGGTTTTGGGGGGAACTATAGGGGAGATATTGGGGGGAATTTTAGGGGAGGTATTGGGGAGAATTATAGGGGAGGTATCGGGGGGAACTATAGGGGAGATATTGGGGGGAATTTTAGGGGAGGTATTGGGGAAAATTATAGGGGAGGTATCGGGGGGAACTATAGGGGAGGTATCGGGGGAAATTATAGGGGAGGTATTGGGGAGGGTTTTGGGAGGTATTGGGGAGAATTTTAGGAGTTGTCGCGACTTTGGGAGAAAGGAAGAAAGAAATGATACTGAAGAACAGAAAGAAATTCATGATCAAGGAAAGTTTGAAGCGGAGCTGGAGAGATTGGCAGATGGGAAAATAATGTTGCCAGAAGAAGAGACTAGAGAAGATGATGATGTGGAACAAGGAAATACTAAGGGAACACATAGCCAACAAATGGAAATGAATGGAAAGGAAACGAGACGACGGGAAGAGAGGGAATTGCGGGATAGAGAGATAGAATTTGGTATGATCAAAGTACAAGAGGGAGTAAGAAACTTGATGAAAAATTACAAGGAGATTTTTGATGAGAAGTTGGGTTGTCTCCGAGATTATGAAGTGGATATCAAATTAAAGGAGGGATATGTGCCCAAGTTTTGTGCATTACGTCGGATACCGTTCGAATGGCGAAATGAAGTAGACAAGGAATTGGAGCAGTGGGTGCAGAAGGGCATTGTTTGTCCAGTGGAATATAGCGAATGGGCAACAAATGGGCAACACCGTTAGTACCCGTGAAGAAGGCCAATGGAAAGCTTCGTTTATGCGCTGATTTTCGGGTCACGCTAAACCCGTGGGTTGTGGAGATAAAATATCCGTTACCTCGGATTGAAGAAATATTAGCTAGTTTAAAGGGTAGCATATATTTTTCAAAGGTGGACTTTTCGAACGCTTACTTACAATTGAAGGTGAAACCCGAGGTACAAAAGCTATTAACGATCACGACTCCGAAGGGATTGTATGCCTTCTGTAGATTGCCGTTTGGACTAAGCGTGTCGGCTCCAATTTTTCAACGAACGATGGCGGCAGTTTTTCAAGGACTAGAGGGAGTATTTTACTACATGGATGACGTATTAGTAATGGGAAAGACTCCCGAGCAACACGAACGAAGATTGGAGGAGGTGTTCAAAAGGATCAAGGATAAAGGATTGCGGGCAAGCGTTGAAAAAAGTGTGTTGGGAGTATCAGAAATCGTATATTTGGGGCATAAAATCAATGGGAAAGAGGTCAGACTTTTAGACAAAAATATGGAAGACAAAAATATGGCAAATATAACAAGCATGTTGAAGCCTAATAATAAAGTGGAAGTACAAGCTTTCTTGGGAATGGTGAATTATTATCACCGTTTTGTGGAAGGCTTCGCGCAGATAGCGGCGCCGTTGTATAAATTGTTAAAGAAAGGAGAAAGATTTGAATGGAAGATTGAACAGGAGGAGGCTTTTGAGGAGTTGAAATTGAGGATTGGAAGGGAACCAGTACTAGTATGTTTTGATAACGATGTGCCAGTGATATTGGCCGTTGATGCTTCGAATAGGGGTGTGGGTGGAGCGCTATTACATTGTATAGACGAATTGGAGAGACCTATTTTATTTTTCTCAAGAATCTTTAGAGAGGCCGAGACAAGATATTCAGTGATCGAGCAAGAAGCGCTAGCGGAATACTTGATCGGACGTCGATTTGTCATATATACGGATCAAGCCCTTGGTTCATCTTTTCAGGAAGGACAACAAGGAGCTCATGTTGTCGCCTAGGTTGCAGCGATGGCTATTGCTGGTAGGCAGGCAGTTTCGACGTGCAAGTGAAATACCGACGAGGAAGAGAAAATTACTTACCGGATATTCTTTCTAGATGTGGAGCGGGAGAGGATTGCGAAACGAGTAGGTCGAAAGATATAGATGAAGAGGATGAGCACGGGTTGATTAGAGCGATAGTCGGAATATCTAAAGGAGGACCAGTTGCATGGGAACAACTCAAAAATGCTACTTTAAAAGATCGCGAGTTGACGAGAATCAAAGCGTGCATATTGGGTCGGAAGCAATGGCGAGATGGGGACAAGAAGTTCAAGCAAGTGGAGAAAGAGCTAACGATAGTGGACGAGTGTGTGGTACGAGGAAGTCGGGGAGTGGTGCCGTCCAGATTGCGGGAGGCAGTAAAGGCAATGATCCATGCTGGACATCAGGGTATGGAACGAATGAAACAATGGGGGCGGGAATACGTATGGTGGCCTGGCATGAATAAAGAAATCGAGAATATGGTGAGAAGTTGTGAAATGTGTAATTCATGGGCAAGTATGCCTCGAAAGGGACAAGAAAAGTATTTGGCCTAGGGCTACTCAACCATGGGAAAGAGTACACTTAGACTTTTTCGACTTCGAAAATAAAATATATCTCCTCGTAGTGGACGCTTACTCAAAATGGGTAGAGTATCAAGAAGTAAAGGGGTTAACAACGCAAGTAGTAATTAAGACGTTAAAAGATCTTTGGGCAAAGTTTGGGGTAGCGGAAATAGTCGTGTCGGATGGAGGACCCGCTTTTATAAGTAAACAATTTAAAGTTTTTTGTACTGAAACTGGGGCGAGACACATTTTGGCACCTCCTTACCACCCAAGCTCAAATGGGCAGGCGGAAAGGATGGTGGCGGTGGTAAAGAGTTGGTTGAGGAAGTCGAAATATGGGGGTGGAGAGATTTGGATAGCGATTGCGTATTATAACAATAGTCGAAAGGGAGAGGAATTGTCCCCAGCAGAAAAATTTTTGGGCCGTAGAACTCGTATTCAGTTGGATTTCTTAAGACCCAAACCGGCGCAGGAGGAAAATTCAATGGATAAATCAGTGTGAATTTGTGAATGGTCAGACCGTATGGGCGAGAATTTTTGGAGGTACCCGAAAATGGGAGTCAGGAATAATTATACAGAACATGGGGCATAAAATGGTGAGAGTAAAATTCGTGGACGGAAAGGAAGGAGTTAGACACGTAGAACAGATACGGAAGAGAGTAGAGTCTGAAAGATTGAGATCTAGTCATGATGCGGAGAGGAGAGAGGGATAGATATCTTAGCAATTCTCGAGTTAAAGCACATAGAAAATAATAATTACATTTTGATTTTATGTACAAAACCCCCTTGTTTATCTTTGTTAAACAACAATTTTAATTTTTTTTTGTATGTTCAAGGGTTTTCATTTAATGGGGGCGTGTTATAAATAGTTTTATTATTTTTTTTGTATGAGTCATGAAATATTTTTTTTTGTTTGAAATTTTATTTTTAATATTTTTTTTAGTTTCGCGCAGTCATCTTGAACGTCATTATATAAATATTTTTTTGTTTGAAATTTTATTTTCAATATTTTTTTAGTTTTTTCGCGCAGTCATCTTGAACGTCATTATATAAATATTTTTAATATTTATTATGTAAAAGAAAAAAAAAATAATAATTTAATATTTATAAAAAAAAATAATCTTATATAAACTAAAAAAAAAGTGGAAATTTATTATTATTATCAATTATATTTTTTTTATATTTATTGTTTTAAAGAAAAATAAAACCAATATATTCAAAAAAAAAAAGGGGTAAAAAAATAAATATACTATTAAGTTAAATATTTCTGTACGGTGAAATTTTGAAAATATCATTGGTCACAATTTTTGTAGAGTTGAGTGTATTGCCATTTTACATCATTTAAAAAATATTTTTGAGCTTATAATACTTAGAGATAAATAGAATCTAATAAATTATTTTCATTTGGCTTTATAAACGACACACTAATATGTGATTTTATTGATTGTGATGCCCAAGCAAATCTTAGCTTCACATAAGAAGAAACCACACTCTATAAATTAACAAAATATAACAACAAATAAAATATATCGTTGAGTGTAGGCTTGTAGACAAAATTCAAACTGGTTTTTAGAGCTTCGAACTTATTCAATATTTTTTATTTTATGAACCAGAACCTGAACCGTTCTTTTTATTCGAACCTACCTAAACCGATATTCTATTCGGATCTCCTTCATAATTTAATCTTTGTGAGCCTTATCTGGAGTATTTAAAAATTTTACGTAAATAAAAAAAATATTAATAAAAAATTGCAATGATATTTTAATTTAAATCAAAATTATTTTTGTTATCTAAAAAAATATTAATAAAAAAAATAATCTAAAAGTTCCGTTTTCTGTGGATAGAAATATTTCTCAATTGTTAAGGTAAAAAATAATTTTTTTTTGAAGTGACAAGATTTTTTGTTATAATAATTGATATGAATGCATTGAATAAATTAATTTTTATATCTATTTATAAAATATACATAAATATTGCAATTATGTTTATTTTTTTAATTTTAGCAAACTTATTAATATTATAAGTGCTGAATTAGGATCTATAAATTTACTTCTATTATCCACTTTGAAATAATAATTCTTTATTTTTTGCAATATCTTAGTTTATTTAAGATGTATGAGTTATTAAAGAGTTAAACTTAACTATAATTAGCTAAAAATTATAACTACTAGGGTATTTCAATATTTATAAAGTATTTCTATTTTATTCATTTGTTTTAAATTTAGCAAACTTATTAATATTTAATCACTTAAATGCAGAATTAGGATCTATAAATTTACTTATATTATCCATAATTAATATATTTTATTATATTTTGCAATATCTTAATAGTTTATTTAAGATGTATGGATTATCAAAGAGTTAAAGTTTTAACTATAATTAGCAAAGAAAAATTACAACTAGGGTATTTTCAAATATTTGTAAAGTATTTATTTTTAATTTTCTAATTGAAATATGTATGTTCAACAATGCAAATATTTTAAATTGCCCTCAATCATAATAAAACTAAACTAAGAGTGAAACCTTGACTTTAGCCAGTAAATATAATTACAAATATTAATCATGTTTTGCTATATATTAATGCAATCTTATTTATATTTTTAAAATTACATTTTAGGAAGAAGTTAACACATAATTATCCACTACTAATTATATAAAAATTTTATTAACCCTTCAATACTCCAGTGAAAAAAATTAATACTCGGGTGGGGTTTAATAGACCTTAATTTCAAATGCATATATCTCCAGTTATATTCATTATTTAGATTTAATATTTGGATATAGGATAGAACTAACCTTAAACCTGATAAAATAATTATTTATTTTTATTTCTTAAGTTTAAATTAAAAATGATGAAGAGTAATATAATTTGTCCCAAAATTTTCTAAAAAAAGCTAACTTTTTTTAAATTTAAAATATTAAATGAAAAAATTAACTTATATATCATATAATCATGATAATTTATAACATGGATCTTTATTCTTCAATATAAAAAACAATTACACTAATACATTCAAATATAAAAAAATATAGAACATACAAATTTACTCCATTGGGGTCTCACAAACCCCAATCAGTCACAAAATGCTTATATCTTAAAAACTACTCAATCGAAATGTATGAAATTTGGAATATAGATTCTAAGATATATTTGATGAAGCTACTGAAAAATCCAGATAATAATATTTAACTGTTTTTATGCAATATCATTTCTAGCATGCCTGGGGTTTCATATACCCCACCAGAGTATTGAAGGGTTAATAACAATATATCAAAAATTAACAATATAACAAATATAAATATCAAAATTATATAATGGTATTAAAAATATCTAAAGCTGTTTCAGATGTTTCTGTTGGTTGTGCATTTCTATTAATCTTGATTATTTGCATTACTTTTAAAACCTGTTTTCAAAAAATTATCTTCATCTGAATTATCTAGGCTATCCAAAAAGAGTCTATATAAAAGATAAATAAATTATAGATAAAAATAAGAATTACTGGATACTTCCAATACATCATCAGCATTTGCAAATCATTTTTGGCAGGTTTCCTTGTTGGAGGAGGGGATTCCTGGAAGTTACTGACAGTAGGTCTGTCAGCAACAGTGGATTGCATGAAATTAATATATTTCTTTTACTTATATTCATGCACCCCTCCTCTAGATCCGGATGGTCTGCCTAATTTTTCTTTGCTGAGTTGATCCTTGAAATTTCTTAAACGCTTTTTAAGTAGTTAACACTACAGTCATAATCAGGATATTCTTCTGATAATCTAAAAATAAAATTATTAATAATATAATATATTATTTAACTTAATTCCTATGATGGAAAGATGTTCCATCACAACGAATGTCTTCTTGTGATCAGAATGCGCCTGATTCCATATAATCTCTTCTGGTTCCAACATTTCGGCAAACCTCTTTGTAATTTGGTCATTCCATGATCTAAAATAATTAATATATGATGATTTAAAGATAATTATACTTACATTTTTGATGGTGTATTCATTTCTCCATTTCAAAAAAATTTGAAAACGCAAGCAGGTTCACGTTTTAAAAAAAATATTTTAAATGAAAAACGGATATGTGCTCAATTTGAACGAATGCATTTAAAATGCATTGCTTGCATTTTGAAACGCAGCGTTGCAACGCACAATTTGTATGCACTATTAACTTCTTTCTAAAATGTAATTTTAAAAATATAAATAAGATTTTAATATATAGTAAAATATGATAAATATTTATGATTATATTTACTGGCTAAAGTCAAGGTTTCACTCTTAGTTTAGTTTTATTATGATTGAGGGCAATTTAAAATATTTGCATTGTAGAGTTTAATATATATAAATCTAATCTACAACCTTCATTTTATTAATAAAATTTTTATATATTTAGTCTGTTTCATATGTAAATATAGGATAATAAGTAGTGGATAATTATTTGTTAACTTCTTCCTAAAATATAATTTTAAAAATATAAATAAGATTTTAATATATAGCAAAACATGATTAATATTTGTAATTATTTTAACTGGCTAAAGTCAAGGTTTCACTCTTAGTTTGGTTTTATTATGATTGAGGGCAATTTAAAATATTTGCATTGTTGAGTTTAATATATATAAATCTAATCTACAACCTTCATCCCCATTATTAATCCTCAACTTTGGATCCCATTTCATTTAATCTATTACAATTAACACTAAGCTTACAAATATATAACTAAACTTAAACCATTATTTCATGATCAATACTTTATTCAAATTTTATTAATATTAATAAATTTATTATAATAGTAATATAAATAAATTTATTATAATAGTAATATAAATAAATTTATTATAATAGTAATATAAATAAAATTATTATAATAGTAATATAAATAAATTTATTATAATAGTAATATAAATAAATTTATTATAATATAAAAATTTAAGAATTTATAAAATTTTTAAATTTATCCCTAATGATTTTAGATTCCTGTGAGCTTGAGTTGTTTTCCCTGCTTGCCAAAAATGGTCTTGTTGTAAGGTTAGCCAATGTAGGATCTGTATTGATGATAATATAATTTTAAAAATATATATAAATATGATTTTTATATATATATATTTAAATTTAAATATTGGTATTACCTATATCATCAATGGAAGCTGATCCTTCTTTGTTGATGATAATGTTATGTAGGATGCAAATAGCCTTTATCACTATCTCTATGCTAGGTAGTCCTATTTCTATTGGCTTACTTAGAATGTCAAATTTTTTGACTATTCCACCAAAGCTTCTTTCTACACTTACTCGAGCATGGCACAGCCTCATGTTATATTCCCTTTCTTCTGTTGTCAGATTTCTTTTGGGGTAGGGCTTCATCAAATAATTTGATAAAGGGAATGCGTCGTCCCCAACCATTACAAATGGCATGGCCTCATTACAACCTGGAAATGGTTTGGGAGCAGGCATATCAAGTGTATGGTTAATCAATTCTATTAATATATTTCTAAGATATAATAAAATTAATATAAAGTAACCTCTATATAAAGAGCTATTTCTAAATACACCACCATCACTTTGCTTTCCATATGCACCTACATCTATATAAATAAATCTCCTGTTAATATCTGTTAGGGCTAACAGGTTAATAGAAAATCTATGCTTATAGTTATAAAATTGTGAGCCACTATTGGGAGGGCTCTTGATATATATATGCTTTCCATCTATAGCCCCAATACAATTTGGGAATCCTGATTGAAGCAGGAATTCCTGGGAAATCTAAAGATAAGTAAATATTAATCTTGAATCATTATAATATATTTACTTTTTCCCAATCATTTTTATTAGGTTTGGGCATGTGTATATGAGCAGCAGCATTCCAAATTGCTGTGCACACTGATTTCACAATATAACTTATACAGGATTTTGAGATCCTTGAGCTATAAGCTAGTTGTGCAAATGATACACCAGTTATTAAATACCTATTATATAAACAATTTATAATAAATTAAATTTATTTTACCTTAAGGTAACAAACAATCGATCCTCAGCATCGATTTGTTTGTTACAATTAGTAACTTTCGGATTAATGTCCTCATATATGAGCTCCAGTATATAAGAAAATGTTGATCTTCTCATTCTTGTATAGTTATAAAATTGCGAATGTGTTAAATCGCCTTTAATATTAATATATTCTGAAAAAAGATTTCTTTTAACAAATATTTTGGATGTCTTGCTCTTCTTCCTTCCTTTATTTCTTTGTAGTAAATACAAAGCAAGTAACTTTTTTTGTTTTAAATTTAAATGTTTCATATTGAAAAAATAAAAGTTAACGCATCAATTTATACATGGCTGCGTTTACGTTTTTTTATATGCGTTTTAAAACGCAGCGTTGCAACGCACAATTTGTACGCACTATAACACATAATTATCCACTACTAATTATATAAAAATTTTATTAATAACAATATATCAAAAATTAACAATATAACAAATATAAATATCAAAATTATATAATGGTATTAAAAATATTTAAAGCTGTTTCAGATGTTTCTGTTGTTTGTGTATTTCTTCTATTAATCTTGATAATTTGCATTGTTTTTAAAACTTCTGTCTTGAAAAAATAGTCTTCATCAGAATTGTAACCTTCCAATACATCAACCAGGCTATCCAAAAAGATTCTATATAAAAGATAATTATATTATATATTATTTAACTTAATTCCTATGATGGAAAGTTTTTCCATCACAGAGAATGTCTTCTTGTGATCAGGATGCGCCTGATTCCAAATAACCTCTTCAGGTTCCAACATTTCAGCAAATCTTTTTGTTATTTCTTCATTCCATGATCTAAAATAATTAATAAATGATGATTTAATTATATATATTCTTACATTTTTGATGGTGTGTTCATTTCTCCACTTCAACAAAATTTGAAACGCAAGCAGGTTTACGTTTTTAAAAAAAATTTTAAATGAAAAACGGATATGTGCTCAATTTGAACGAATGCATTTAAAATGCATTGCTTGCATTTTGAAACGCAGCGTTGCAACGCCAATTTGTACGCACTAATTGAAAAAAAAGTCATCTAGTATCCAGTAATTCTTATTTTTATATAATTTATTTATCTTTTATATAGACTCTTTTTGGATAGCCTAGTTGATATATTGGAAGGTTACAATTCAGATGAAGATTATTTTTTTAAAACAGAGGTTTTAAAAGTAATGCAAATAATCAAGATTAATCGAAATGCACAACCAACAGAAACATCTGAAACAGCTTTATATTATACCATTATATAATTTTGATATTTATATTTGTTATATTGTTAATTTTTGATATATTGATATTAATAAAATTTTTATATAATTAGTAGTGGATAATTATGTGTTAACTTCTTCCTAAAATGTAATTTTAAAAATATAAATAAGATTGCATTAATATATAGCAAAACATGATTAATATTTGTAATTATTTTAACTGGCTAAAGTCAAGGTTTCACTCTTAGTTTGGTTTTATTATGATTGAGGGCAATTTAAAATATTTGCATTGTTGAGTTTAATATATATATAAATCTAATCTACAACCTTCATCCCCATTATTAATCCTCAACTTTGGATCCCACTTCATTTAATCTATTACAATTAACACTAAGCTTAAAAATATATAACTAAACTTAAACCATTATTTCATGATCAATACTTTATTCAGATTTTATTTAATATAAATAAATTTATTATAATAGTAATATAAATAAAATTATTATAATAGTAATATAAATAAATTTATTATAATATAAAAATTTAAGAATTTATTAAATTTTTCCCTAATGATTTTAGATTCCTGTGAGCTTGAGTTGTTTTCCCTGCTTGCCAAAAATGGTCTTGTTGTAAGGTTAGCCAATGTAGGATCTGTATTGATGATAATATAATTTTAAAAATATATATAAATAGGATTTTTTATATATATATTTAAATTTAAATATTAATATTACCTATATCATCAATGGAAGCTGATCTTCTTTGTTGATGATAATGTTATGTAGGATGCAAATAGCCTTTATCACTATCTCTATGCTAGGTAGTCCTATTTCTATTGGCTTACTTAGAATGCCAAATTTTTTGACTATTCCACCAAAGCTTCTTTCTACACTTAGTCGAGCATGGCACAGCCTCATGTTATATTCCCTTTCTTCTGTTGTCAGATTTCTTTTGGGGTAGGGCTTCATCAAATAATTTGATAAAGGGAATGTGTTGTCCCCAACCATTACAAATGGCATGGCCTCATTACAACCTGGAAATGGTTTGGGAGCAGGCATATCAAGTGTATGGTTAATCAATTCTATTAATATATTTCTAAGATATAATAAAATTAATATAAAGTAACCTCTATATAAAGAGCTATTTCTAAAAACACCACCATCACTTTGCTTTCCATATGCACCTACATCTATATAAATAAATCTCCTGTTAATATCTGTTAGGGCTAACAGGTTAATAGAAAATCTATGCTTATAGTTATTAAATTGTGAGCCACTATTGGGAGGGCTCTTGATATATATATGCTTTCCATCTATAGCCCCAATACAATTTGGGAATCCTGATTGAAGCAGGAATTCCTGGGAAATCTAAAGATAAGTAAATATTAATCTTGATTTATTATAGTAAATTTACCTTTTCCCAATCATTTTTATTAGGCTTAGGCATGTGAATATGTGTAGCAGCATTCCAAATTGCTGTGAACACTGATTTCACAATATAGCTTATACAGGATTTTGAGATCCTTGAGCTATAAGCTAGTTGTGCAAATGATACACCAGTTATTAAATACCTATTATATAAATAATTAATAATAAATTAAATTTATTTTACCTTAAGGTAACAAACAATCGATCCTCAGCATCGATTTGTTTGTTACAATTAGTAACTTTCGGATTAATGTCCTCATATATGAGCTCCAGTATATAAGAAAATGTTGATCTTCTCATTCTTGTATAGTTATAAAATTGCGAATGTGTTAAATCGCCTTTAATATTAATATATTCTGAAAAAAGATTTCTTTTAACAAATATTTTGGATGTCTTGCTCTTCTTCCTTCCTTTATTTCTTTGTAGTAAATACAAAGCAAGTAATTTTTTTGTTTTAAATTTAAATGTATCATATTTAAAAATAAAAGTTAACGCATCCATTTATACATGGCTGCGTTTACGTTTTTTTATATGCGTTTTGAAGCGCCACGTTGCAACGCATAATTTGTACGCACTAACGCATCCATAAAATGTTTATATTGTTACACCCCCCCTCCCCCCCCCTTATTTAATCTTCTTTTGTCTAACTTTGTTTTTTCATTTATTAAATTCAATGCCTCTTATTTTTTAAAATTATAGTAAACATAAATTTATCGTTTGTTTCATTAATTGGCATGAAACCAAATTAATTTTTTTTAAAAAAAGTATGATGAAATTATAATATTTTTCAATTGCACAAAATAAAATAACTACATTGCCACTTCAATAAATTTGAATTATTTACAAATTATCCAACTTGTATTCTTTAACCATAATCATCTTTTTTAGAATTGATAGAAATTTATAAGATAATGACGAAATTACTACTCTTCCTCTGTTCGCTCCTAGCCTTCCAAATGTCGCCATTTATATTTGGCCGCGATCTAGACCTGCCTCAACAGCGAAGATATGGCGATATACCTAACGAGGTTATTTCGCCCAAAGTGGATCATAATGATATTCTCCCCCAACACCTATTCTCGTCGCTGGCCGTCTCGACGTCGCTCGGATACCACGTGGACCCTTTCGAGATGTTCCACGAGTTCATGAGACTTTTCAGTAAAAAAATTAATAAATAATATTATCTTATTAATGTCAATCAGTTTAGTTCAGGCAGCCATTCAGATCGAGCTCAGAAACCGAATAAAATTTTGGTTATTTTGTCCGTTAAATTACAGGCCTTTTCCCACTCTAAACCAATTATTGGCAGACATAATAACCTGGTTCCATTCCTTATTTAAACTCGATCTTCTTAAGAGTTGGATCTCGAAACTGGTATTGGTTGACTTTCTACTTATATCGTTATTTTATTTTTTATAACTTTTAATTTCTGATAATTTATAGTCCGAAACGAGTTTATAACTTTCACTATAAGAGAGTTCGCTTCCAACTATTTTTTTTTACAAAGCCAATCTTATTAGAGCTCTGTAATTTGGTTCGAAATCCGACCCGAAGTTGGGCTCGGTCCTAAACAAATTTTTTGAAAATTTCGGGTCGGGTTTAAAAAAAATTGAATTTGCGGGGTTCCGGTTCCCGTTACAGAAGTTTGTAAAAGATGTTTTATAGGTTAGAATACTCTTGAAAAGAATCGCCTAAAATGTTTCTTCTTCGGATTCTCGTTCGATATGATTTTATATTTGGGTAACCTTGTAATAGCTGCCAAATCGTAATTTTTAAAATGGTTCGCGAACAATTTATCTTTTGGTTTTAAAAAAAAAATGATTTATTTTTTTTTTTGAAGAATATTAATATTCGGCCTTGGCCTTTTTAAACTAAATAAGGTAACTTATTTTTATCTTTGTCTGTTCCTTAATTAATGACTAAAAATAGGGGGTGTATTCTATCTGTTAAAAGTTAAATGCTCAAATTTCCTTAAATTTTAAGTTTTAAGGTTATGTTAAGTTTTTTTTTGTTTAAAAACGCAAACTATTTTTCAAGTTTTTTGTTTTGTTTAAAAACGCAAAATATAAATTATTCATATGAAGATGAACCATAAGCATAACATTTGAAATGCGTCATTTTGAAAGATACCTTCAAAAGTGAAACACATTACATTATAAATTTTGTAAGCGATTATATGTAAAAAAGCACATAACAAACCGAATAAATGCCATTGATAACCTTCCTTAAATAATTATACCTTAATGACATGTATCTCATTTGCTATTTTTTAATTATAAGTTTAATTTTTTAATTTGGCTTCTAATTTTTTTTAATTAATGCCATATTGAATGTATGATGCTCGCTTCTTGGAAAAGAGAATGATTGCATCATTTTTTTTAAAAAAAAAAGAAAAAGAAGATTAATGTTAAACACGTGTCAAATTGTCATTAAATGGTTTTTGCAAATGAAGAATATTATTTTGTTACATTTTTAAATAAAAAAAAATAAACGTTTGTTTCTAACCTGCACTTAATAACTCTTCAAATTCAAAGTAAAGATTGAGGGAAAAAAACGAATGAAAGAAAACATGTTTTTTTTAATGGCTGCCAATGAGAGTTATTTGATATATAATCCTGGTAAATATCGGCACCGAATCTCGCAATCCGTCTGCCCCTAATCATCGATGATCCATTCGCGGAAGAATTACTCTACCCAATATTTTAATGAATGAATGTTTTATAAAAAAAATTTTTTTTAATTTATTAGAAAAAAAATTATTACCTCGAAGTAGATATCGTTTTGCGGGTCAGATAAGAGACCTGAATCTTTTAAATGTTCGGTTACGGTTTAACTCGGGTCATATCGGTTTTTTAAAATCGAACGGGGTTTTGAAAATATAACGATCTTTTTTTTTACGAGTTTTTAAATTTTCCTTAAATAACAATAATATGATAAGAATATGATTTATATATATATATACAAATATTAAAAATTCTGGAAGACGGTCATTAGGGTTAAACTTGAAGCGCTCGGATATTTATTAATAATATTACACACATTTAGTGTTTGTTAAACGGTTCGATTTGAACAGATTTATAAAAAGCGACTAACTCAATATTTTAGCCAGAAAAAATAGTGCCAACCACCTAGAGATTTCGCAAATAGATGTCCAACCCTTTGTGCCATCTATGAACAAAATCTACAGGCTTGCATGGTATTTTTTTTTATAGATAAAATATTGAGTTAACTTTTTCTACAACACTACACGCATTAAAAAATCCTTAAAAAGAAATTTGTGATTTCAAACATAAAGAAATTTTTAATGCCTTTTTTGCTATAAAGACTAATATAAGAATATAAAAAGGTATATAGATAAGATTTGATATAACTTTTTATAATTTACAATGTTTAAAAAAAAATTAAATCATTATTTACAACTAGAAAAAAATTAACGAAGAACGAGTGAGTTAGCATAGTTACTGTTGTTAAAGGGTTTTGAGCCGATTATTTAAAAAAACGGCTAACTCAATATTTTAGTCAGAAAAAATATTATACCTAAGCTTCATATTTCGATAATATATGTCTAGACCTTTGTCTATGAGCAAATTTTAAGGCTTGTGTTTAATATTTTTCTTCCGGGTGAAATATTGAGTTAGCGCCGTTTAACAACTTTAATATTTTATCCAGAAAAGTATAGCGCAATTCCTGATGATGCTTATTATATTATGGCGCGAAGGTCTTGCACATTTGTGAAATATATTGAGATCGAGCCATTTAGCAACACTAAGTGTAGTGTAGTATAGATTATAATTATTTGTCATAGAAATAGTTATGACAAAACGGTTTTATATGCCAGAATATACAAGATCGATTTACCCCATTTAGTGAGACTCCTTGAATATAACAAAATTGTATATCTTGCTTATTTTTTTTTCAAAAAAAAAAATTGCATAGATAAAACTTACCAAAACGAGAAGGAAAAATTGATCAAATTTGCCACATTTATGAAGAACGCCGAGATAATCGCGGAACATAATTTGAATCACCTCAGGGGATTGGTCACCTACAAACTCGATTTCAATTTTTATTCCGATTGGGTTAGGAAATTCTTTTTTTAAAAAAAAATTTTGTTACCGTATTTTTTATTAAATACTTGAATCGGAGATTAAATTGTGTTTTTTTAAAAATAATATAAGAACAACAAAGATTTCGTGAAAGTTCACAACGGGATGAAGCCTGCCCTTGCGAGGCGAAAAAATTACCTGCAATATTCTTCGGGGGAATGGTTCAAACCTCACCCCGACTTCACCATCTCGCCCCCGTCGGATCTGAACAAATCCGTCGATTGGAGACTGCTAGGAGCCGTTACTCCCGTCAAAAATCAAGGCGAATGTGGATCTTGTTGGGCTTTTAGCGCTGTACAATTTTTATTATTCTATATTTAAAATCGAAATTCGAGTCTTGATAAATGAATTAATATGTTATATTATATTTTTTGCTAGACTGGCTCATTAGAGGGCCAATATTACATCAAAAATGGTTTTAACAAGCTAGTGAGTCTCAGCGAACAAAACTTGCTCGACTGTTCCTTTAAATTCGGCAATGAAGGCTGTAACGGTGGCCTAATGGATAACGCTTTCGAGTACATCAAGGTGAACAAAGGGCTAGACACCGAAGCTAGTTACCCCTATAAGGCTAGGGTAAAAAAATATCAGAGATTATTAATAATATATATTTTTTTATTCACTATCACTTACAAGTTTTTATTTTAAAATGTTGGCCAATTAAGGGAGCCTTATTTATAGTATCTTGTCTAGGTGGTGTTATGATAGAATATATACATCTTTTAAAACCAGAATCGATATGTATGATGTTAGTATGTTGAATAAGCTAAAAAAATCAAAATTTTAAAGTTTTTGAAAAAGTAAAAACTTCCGAGACGAATTATCGTCTTACGCCGCGTCATTACCCAGATACGAAGTCTTTGGGTACTTCCCGCTTTCAAAAAAGTTTGCCCAAAGGTGGTTTGACTTATTTTTGATAATTAATGCTGTTATTTAGGGTTGGCATTGCTATTTTTCGTATTATTTTCTCGTTATTTTGTATTTTTGAATTTTTTTCGTTTTTGTCTAGTCAAAGCTAAATGGTCCAATAAACAGCCGGCTGCTTATTAATTGTTGCATATAGTTGTTTTTTTTTAAAAAAATATATATACCTAGAAATAAATCTGTTTTTTATAGCCAGATATTTTATTTTCTTCTTTATTTTTGTAAAGAGAGAAAGAATTATTTTTTTTGTAATAGAAAAAAAAATCATTTATTGTTTTTTTATATTCTGAGAACGATATACAAGCTAATAATTATTGTATTCGGCGACAAATAGATATTTTTTATATTCATAAATAAATTTTGATATTGGATTTTGTTGAAGTGATTAACTTTTAAATATATCCTATTTTTACTGTAAAAGAAAAGATTTAAAGTGAAAGAAGGAAACTCTTGAGCTTACACATAATATATTATATATATGTCGTATGGGGATTCGGAATCTCTCAATTTTAAATCATTTACCGAGGGCGATTTAAAATCAGATTTAACCGAAAATGTATTCTAGCATGTGAAGAGAATCCAAACTGTAAAATTTCTAACAATTTCGCAATAAACTTTAGAACTACTCTTAATTCATATAAATTTTTATACAGATTTTTCATATAAATTTAAAAAAAGTACCAAAATGTCTATGGCTGAAATTGGTAAAATTTATAGAGTAAATACTTTACACATGCTGGATTACATTTTTTTAAAATTGAGAGATTCCGAATCCCCATACGACATATATATTAATTTACTTTAAGTTAGTTATTTCGAAAATAAAAGTATTGTTATTCATTTATATAATTTTACCTTATAATAATTATATCACTCCCTCCTATCGCCCAATTTAAAGGAGAACAAAAGGTGTCTGTTTTCTCGTTCGCATGTTGGAGCGAGTGATTATGGCTTCGTAGATTTACCGACTGGCAACGAATGGGCATTGGCGGAAGCCGTAGCCGCTATAGGTCCCATCTCCATAGGCGTAGACGCTAGTCACGTTTCTTTCCAATTCTATAGATCTGGTACAAATTTTTTTTTCTAAAAAATAGTAATTGTTTCTGTTGTATATTCCTATAAACAATTGAATGATGTCTTTAAAGAATATTACACAAGAAATGTAGAAAAAATGAAAATTATTTAAATCACAAGGGTTTTGCTTCTTTGAACCGAGTTCTTTCTGGAGTTCAGACAAAATTTTATATTTATTTTTGTTACATCGATATTGCATCAATAAGTTAATGAAGCATAGCCTCCATAGTTTGCTAAACCCCCCTACGACTAGTGTTATCCAAATCTTTAGCCGCAATAACTTCATCAGATGCCTCCTTTCCGAGATAATTAGCACTACTCTTATGATGACACCAAATTGAGCATTATGGAAATAAGGCAAACTAGTTTGCGTTTTTATAAATTGTGTTTAATTTGCATTACCATTTGAAAAACGCAAACGCTCAATTAGGTCACACTATTATAAAGATTATTTTATTATCTTCACATTATATTTTATCTGTTCACATCTTACTTTTTTTTAAAAAAAATAGTAGATACCATTTTACGCATTTAATATTTCTAACATTTTATTTTTCTTTCACGTCACATTTCATAGGTATATACCAAAACATTCACTGCTCCAACGTCACGCTAGATCACGGCGTGCTCATTGTTGGTTACGGTTCCGACCTTGATGGCGATTATTGGCTCGTTAAAAACAGCTGGGGAAGTTCTTGGGGAGACAAAGGTTACATCAAAATAGCCAGAAACAAGGATAATATGTGTGGAGTGGCTACACAAGCTAGTCTACCTATAGAGAAAAAAAACGAGGTAATTTTTAAAAAAAAACTCAAACACTTATCTGATTCTTGGGCGCAGGCCATACCAAAACCTTTGAGCGCACGCTAGCCTTAAATCGAGCGTCGAAAATTACGCTTCCGGTTTGAAGCGTGTTTTTGCACATTAAATTTTTTTTATATATACTCACTAATTTTTATATTAATTCCTCTCCATCTTTTAAGGCTATAAGTGTTTTAATAATTTATATTTAAATCAATAGTACCGTGTATAATTTTTAGTTTAATTTTTTTTATATATAATATCTAATTTAATATCTATGTAAAAGTATATAGGTAAGGTTTACTAAATTATATTCACATCTTCAACTTAAGAAGCTGATAATTTTTTAAACTCCTAACACGTTCTGGCATGGTCTTAGTCTATCATTAAAATTATTCTGAATATTTTGTTATAATCTCTTAACCTAATATTATATATTTATTATTAATATTATCCAGGTATGAAAACGGATTTGAGAGAACGCCGGAAAAAAAAATCAACAATTTATTTTGCTTTATAAAAATTTTTTAATATAATTATTTGTCATAGTTCTAACATTATTTTAAAGTATATTTGCATATAATACTTCAAAGCAATCTTACTGTGTATATAATATTAACTACCTGTATTGTTTATTAATTTAATCTAGTTTGTCTCGAAATTTCTTTTAATATAATGTTAAAAATTAATTTAATATATAAATTGTATTTACAAATTTTTTTTACATTCTTCTAAATTATATTTTTAATTTAAATTAGTAATATATTTTGTAAAAATAATAATACACATTTCTTTTATTGTTCATCAAAAATGCTTTTATTTCTAATAAAATTATTTTATCCAAGTGTAAAATTTTTTTTACTTTTTAACTGTGAACCATTTTGAGATTAAGGTTTTGTTCTTAAAGATTTTATCCATTAGGAAAAAGAAATAATCCGAGAGTATAATATATTCAAAATATAAGCTGTTTATGAATAATAACATAATTTTAGATTACAATAAATTATAAAAAGAATTGTATACCTACAATATTTATGACACCCTTCACATGAGATGGATAAAAATTTTTTTCAATATCCACCAGTAAAAGGGGGTTTTATACATTTTGCTTTCATTATATGCAGAGGGGTTTACAGATAATTTTCATAGCGTTCAAAATTGAGTATTTTAGAAAATCAGTTGTGATTAAAAGGGAACAAATTTATATAGTTTTTGTGATTGTGTACATAATTCCGATTACTGAATGGGAAAAGTCCTGAGATTTGTCCTTGAAAATCTCCTAAAAAAATTAAATCCATCCCAGAGTTGGGTCCTTCTATTATATATTAAATAGGCAAATTTATATTATAATTTTTAAATGAAAAAGAATCCTTATCTCTAGTAAGTAGGAAATGTTTTTTAAGTATATATTTCCACTTCTCTAAAGACCGCCATCCCCAGTTAATTCAATTTGAATCTTTAGATCTTAATCAGACAATATCTAGCTTGACGGAATGACTTTTACAACCGACAGGCACTAAAGTATTTCTTGCAAAAATAAGTATTAAATCCAGGATCGTCGATCCTTTGATCTAGATTTTTTTAACAAGTGTATTCATCTGAATATATTCTGTTCTTAAGACGAATTTTAAGTAATTCACAATTCAGTAATAATATCTTCAGAATTTTTTTATCAGTGAATAGTTTATTCATTTAATACTCACCCTTTAATTTTATCTTAATATATCCAAATTAAGTATAGCTATCTTATTTAGAAACATCTACCATAGTCAATGCAGTAAGTATAGGGGAAGATGGGCTATTCAAATATTTATAAAAAAATGCTTGTTGTTAATGTAAGATTTTTAAAATGAAAATAAAATATCTGTCTAACATTCTAAAAAAAATTATCATCACTATTTTTAGTTTATTTCACGAAATAAAATGCAATTTTTTTAAAGGCCAAAAAATCTATAAAGTTAGGCAGTGCTGGTGTAACGTGTTATTTATACTCCGTAAAAAATATACTCATATTTAGTAATATTAGTTTTTAAAAATCTTTTGCCATCGCACTCCAAGGGTTATAGTGGTAAAAAAATGATTTTTCAGGACTCTAGTTGAAAGGCAAATCAATGGCGTATCCTGAATTTTTCTAAAAGACTAAAATATTCTAATGCTTTTTTTTAAAACCAAATTAACCCCGTTATCATTTATCATAAATATAAACAATAAACATTTTAGGAATCTAAATAAAATGGAACTCTAAAAAAAATTTTATTTTTAAAAAGCCTGGTCCTGGTAGAAAATACAAATTTTTATTATAAATCAATGTGGCAAAGTTACAGCTTATTATAAATATAATTCTATCCATTTTATAATACATTGATAATTAAAATAATATTCATTTTTATACACAAGGCTTGGATTGTAAGAACAGCAGATAAGATTTTGAATAAAACTTATAAATCAGGGTGCCGCAGCATACCAGATTTCCAAAAATGAAAAATATTTACTTTCTTATCCAATCTTTTGAAATCGCCAAATCCAATTGTTTTCATTCCAATCCTTTTCTCTGCAAACGATAGCTCTCTTTTAGCTATTTTCTCCTGTATTTTCTTTAAGTTGTATCAATTAATCTAAATCATCTTGTTCCATAGCTTCATCCAAACTATAATCATCAGATAAAATGGGTCCTGGATATGGTTTAAACCCGACTCAAGTTAATAATATACCTTTTCGCACAAATCTTATCATCATTTAAGTAATGTTTAAGGATTTATACCTTTTATATTTAAATAAATTGAAAATATTAAAATATTGATATTTGTATTTACAATTTTACAAATATCTTAATATATGATTTTAAAAATAAAATTCATTGAACGGTTCAAAATAATTCGCGGGTACGGTTCGGGTTTTTAAAATTTTTAAAACTGGGTCCAGGTCCGGTTTGGGTTTAATTCCGGGTTTGGGTTCGGTTAGAATCTCTGCCGACTCGGAACTATTTCCCTCAACGTCTGACAAATTTTTATATTTATTATATTTTTTTAAAAGAATTAAATTGAGACATAAGGAAAAAGGAAGCAAATTATTTAAACCAAGAGGATGACTAAAAAAATATGTGAATAAATATTTACATAGTCAAATATTTGTTTATTTATTTTCTCCGTTACATACAGATACAACCATTGGTATGAGCTGGCCCAGGTTTGTGAAAAATATTTATTTTCTCCGGCCCGAGTTAAATTTGGTTATAATATGTAATTGTTTAAAAAGTAACATTATTTCTTTCTTTTTTTTATAAGTATTTTATAATATTTGATTTGAAAATAAAATTATAATCTTTATAAAATTTTTATCTAGTATAATAGATTAGAAAGGGCAACTTTAAAATTGTATGATTAGACTAAAAGAATAAGAATTATTATAATTAGTGAATAATTTAGATTAAGAATTTCTTCAATTTATTTCTTTTATTAAAGAAAATTTGACATATATAAAATAATTAGAGTTAATATGTAACTTCATTGGTATAATTCGCTTGGCCCCTAAGGAGAAGGCACGTTTTTCACAAGGAAGCGGACAAAACCTTGTTACCCAGATAAGAATAATAAAGAAGATGGCACTAAAAAATTTCGGAATAGCTAGGAATATTTTTATTTCTTCTAAAAATTAACCCCTTGGGAGATGAGGGCATGATTAAAAGGGGTCCCCAGATATGGGGTTAATTAATGATTAAATAGAATCCACGATTTTATATATAAAAAATTAAGCATATTTTCATATACGACTACTAAAAAGAATAAAACAACGTTCCATTGTAATACGTCTCCGGATATAAATTTTGGAAATTTTATATAATTTATATTTTAAAAGATATCAATTTTTTAGAAACTCTATGATTAATTTTCAACTACACTCTTTTTCTCTTATTTTTATTCTTATAACATAAATTAAACATGAAACTTTACGACAAATAATTCCATAGTGATTATTTTACAATATCTTTTTTTCAATTTATAATAATAATCAAAATAGCTCTTTCGAAGTTTAATATAAACTGTTTAAAGAAATTATTTACATATAAAAATATGTAAATACAACACGTATATATTTTAAAATTTCTGTAAACTATTATCAGAAGATGCATTAAATTTATGATAGATTTAAATTTACCATTTATTTGAATCCCTCTGGAATTTGAAAATTTTGACCTGGTAACCATGTTCCTATCCTATGTATCGATGTAAGCGTAAATGTGTCATTATTTCAACTTTAAATCACATTTTGAGCGCATTTTTTAATATTTAAATATCTCATTTTACCGGAAATTTATTCTAACATGTTCACATTACCCTACCCTATAAATATCACACAATTTTGTCATGAAATTTTGAACTTAATTATATTTATTTATATTAGTTTTCCCATAGATTTTTTTTTTAAATAAAAATTATACATGACAACGGTTTATCGTGAAATTGTCTAAAATTCATAAGATAGGTTTTCTAAGTAAACATGCTGAAATACACTTCCCCGCGCTTCAAAAATTGATTTAAAGTTGTCAAAAAACACATTTACGCCAACATGTACAATAATTTAAGAAAAAAATTATTAAATAGGAAAAGTTAGATAAAATCAAAATTTTTATTTAGCGAAAATCGTTTATGTAATCTTTAATCCTAATCTTTGAATATAGGAAGCAATATTCTAAGCATTGCAAAATATTTGATAGATTTAATTTTAAATGGCATAAAGTCACTTTTCAAAAAATTTATTTCGAACGGAGGAAGAAAGGGTGGGGGTAAAACCAAACTGCTTCCTCCTTAATTACGACCAATGAGTGATAGAGAAAATCAGGAAATAATTGTTAAGTTCTTTTTTTTTCATAGATTTCAGATAAAGGACACATTTAAGACAATTCTTGTTTACCTGATGCACAATAAAAAAATACCGTTAAAATATTTCGCTCTTATGAATTTAAAACATATGGGAGTTTAATATATTAATTTCAATATCTTGTTTATCTTTTGATAAGCGCATTTCGCAATATATTCTTTGTTTCGTTTATAAAGCTCCCGCGAAAACGTAGGTTTCGCAGAAATAGTTTCGAGGTAATGGGTTTCGCGATATTGTCTTAATTGTAAACGTTTCGCGGTAAAAAAATTTTTACGTATTGGTTTCGTGATAATAACTTCGCAAAAAAAATGTTTCGCTGAATTGACCTAATATTTTATTTTCCGATATATCTTCCTTATTTTTTATAAAATAAACAATTACCTTGAAAAAACTATATAAATAAAATGAAATTAACCCCAAAACCTCAAAACATAATAATATATATAAAATATTATAGATAATATTATAATTTTGTTCTTTCCTAATGATGTTATTCTAGATAACAAAATTTTAATAATTCTCTTTCTTTCTTTATTTCTTTTCTCCCTTCCTTCCTTCCTTCCTTCCTTCTTTTTAAAATTTGGAACCTCTGAAGGTATCTGCTAGTGGTAAATATATATATAATCCAGGACAAAAATATCTTGGACAAAAAGACTAATAAAAATATATCCATTTTTATAAATAGAATTTTTAAAAAAAAATTTAAATGCCTTTTTAAGACTGTATCCAAAACATCAAAAAATTATATTCACAAACTTTCTAAACTTTAAACAAAATAAATAAATAAGCTATTTTAAATATATATGAAATTTTAAAAAATTTAAACAAAGTTTTGAAACTTTTTTAATATTCTTTTTCTTTC
The DNA here is from genome assembly GCF_954871325.1 of Gordionus sp. m RMFG-2023. Taxonomy (NCBI): domain Eukaryota; kingdom Metazoa; phylum Nematomorpha; class Gordioida; order Chordodea; family Parachordodidae; genus Gordionus; species Gordionus sp. m RMFG-2023. Next base: position 5,030,205 of record NC_088775.1, read on the forward strand.
TGAATTTGAGTATTTTATTTTTGCATTCGAGTGTCACCTTCGACATTTCTATTCGGGATTTAAACATACTATTTTTATGTCATTAAAATTATAATATAAAAATAGGAGTCGTTTTTTCCCCCCCCCCATAAATGAATAACAATTATTAATCGTATTTTTAATAATTACTACTTTGGTTTATATTTTTCAAGAAAAAAATGAAATATTTTTACCTGGCCTAAAAAACTCATATAAGAACCAAAGTAGTCATTGGTGCTGGGATTTTCCATTTTGAAAAATCTACGCTAATATCTGTGTATGTGTCTACGTTTAAAAATTAATCACATTGAAGGATTAGGCACATACAGGCAGTGGTGGGGGGGGGGGTGGAAAGGTAGGTTTTTTTTTCTCCATAAATTTTATTGAAGACCTTAAGTCCACTTATTGTACTTGGGTTTTCATTAATGTTTTTTTTCCCCCTAAAAATTTAGAAATTATAAGTCGTTACTTTAAAAAAGTTATTAAATTTATACCAATTTTTCTTTGAAAATTCTTCCTATTTAGGGATGCATAGGGCGAAAATTTTTATCAGCCTAATATAAAACTATATCTACGAAAGCAGGCAAATTCGCGACGGGGGGGGGGGATATTTCCAACAATGTTACGCACACCCCTACACTGCAGGTTCAAGGTCATGTCTAAGTTCTAATAAAAAAATATTTTTTGTGTTGGTTGTGAAATGGGAAGTGAAATAAAAAAAAATTAATAAAATATTTTTGCTTTGGTTGTGGATGTGTGAAGTTGAAATATAAAAAATTTTAAGTTGTTAATAATTTTTCAAAATATGAAATTACTTTTTTTTTATATAATATAATAATCTCCTTTTGTCTAATTTTTTATATATAATCCTTTTTTTATATAATAATCACCTTTGTCTAATACTATTATAAAAAAAACCTTTTTTTTTAAAATAATTCTCCTTTTGTGATAACTTTATCTAATAGTATGTTGTAAATTAAGATGTCTCATTTTTTTTAAAATCTCATTGTTCATTAATTGGCACGAAGCCAAGCCATCATGAAACTTTTATTATATTGTAAAAGAAAAGTATATGATGAAATAATAATTATTTATCAATTGCAAAAAATAATAATAAATCATCGTTCATCAAATAAATTTAAATCATTTAATAAAATAATTTTTTTTTTAATACACATTTCAATAAATCAGAATATATATATTTAATTACACAAAGAAATTCACTAAAAAAAATGGCAAAATTACTACTCCTCTTCTGTTCGATCTTAGCTTTCCAAATGTCGCCATTTATAAATGGCCGCGATCTTGACCTGCTCCAATCTCGAAAACATGACCACTTACCTAACGAGGTGGCTTCACCCAATATGGATCTCAATAATATTCTCCCCCAACGGCTATTCTCGTCGCTGGCCATCTCCACGTCTCTCGGATATCACGTGGACCCTTTCGACATGTTCCACGAGTTCATGCGACTTTACAGTAAAAAAAAAATATTTTTTTTTATTTCTATTAAACTGAAGGTCAAACGGAAAGACATTGGTAGACCAAATATAATCTAGCCATTTTGTCGGTTAAATTGATTCGAACCGATTTTTGCCAGACAAAATAATTTAGATCCATTTAATGTTTGAACTCAATCTAAACAGTGACCACTTCATATAATTATAAATTTATCATATTATTTACGATGGGAAATATATATATATTTTTTTTAAAATGGCTGCTTTGAAAACTGTTTCTGATTTTTCTTTACCACAAAACTGATATCGCTTGTCCCGTAATTCGGTCCGAAACCTGGCCCGAAATAGACACCGGGTTTAAATAAGATTTTAGAAACCGGGCCTGGATCGGGTTTGAAAATATGAAAGAATTCTAAGAAATAACGTAGAAAATTCGAAAGTTTTAAATCATTAAAGAAATCCTAATTATTTAACCTTTTTTGGTCAAATTTTTGTTTTTCTATTAATAAAAAAAAGTATATTTTATGTTTTTTGATAAAGTTTTCGAAAATATTTTGATGTCTTGGACACGGCTTTATCAAAAATTTCAAAATTATGAGTGACAGCGAGGTAGCGATTAGTGAATTTTTTTTTTCACTTCACAAAAATGCCTTTTAAATTTATATATATATGTTGATTTAAAAAATTTGAGCCGGGTTCGGGCCCTAAATCTGGCTTTGGATTCTATAGAAGAGATCTTGATATATTTGGGTAAAACCTGTAATTTATCTGTAGATCTTAATTTTTAAAAGAGTTCACTACTGTTGTGAGGCTAGCTAAATATTTTGGCCCCTGAAAAATTTTGTTAAAGCCTGGAGGTTTCGCTGCTAGACATCCAAACTTTTCTGTCATTTACAAGGCAAAATCTTCAGGCTTGCCATAATAAATTTCCTGGCAATGTTAACCGGGTTTTTAAAAGTCGGCCCAAATCGACCCGTTTAACGGTACTAAAAAATGATTTAAGTATTCGAAGAGTATATATTTTTGTTAAAATAAACGGACTGAATATTTTTCTCAGATAGCACAATAATGCTTTATATACATCTATTAGCGAAGCCTCGAATTTAGGCAATATTTTATCTGACTAAAATATTGAGTCGAGCCGTGTAACAACACTACTACTTTATTCCCAAAATTAATAACTAAAATAGTAGCGGTCTTATCTATTAAAAGTTTAATTCTTCAATTTCCTTATATTAAAGATCCGGACCCGGTCGGACCTTTTGTTTAAAAAAAATTTAGTTTGGGCTGGGTCGGGCTTAAATTTATTAAATATACCGGGGTCGGAGTTAAACGGCTCAATTTTTTAAAAACAGCTGATCCAATAATTTTAACCAAAACAGTATTGCGTTATCTAGATTAAGTTGTTGGACATCTATCAGCAAAAAAGAAAGAATTATTGGCTATAATATTAGGTTAACCATATTTAAAAATAGAGCGAGGTTTACAACACTAGAGCACAGATCTAGGGAAATTCCCATTTCCTGGAGAGGGAAAAAATTTATCAAGACTAATTATTAGGGTCTGATATTTTATATGGCTTCTTGCCCGGAATTATTTTTATTCTCAGTTGTTAAAAATAATTTTCAAGATGAGATTGAAAATGAGCAACAAATAAATTTTAAACGCTTCCATCATATGTTTTCCACTCATTGTTCGTTTTTTTTGTTTCCTAATTTTATAATTAATTCCGCATTGATGTGATTGTTCGCTTCCCAGAAAAATCTCTAAATTCGGTGAGTTTTTTTTGTTTACAAGAAAAGATAAATTACCATCTTAAATAAAATTTTTTTAGGACTACTTCAAAGCCTCATCTCAAATTCGTAGGCAATTATATATATATTAAAATAAAATTTTATATTAAAACCAATGTCATATAATAATACCTAAACTGAAGATGCATTCATTAAAAGTGTACATCAATGAAAAACAGCTGGGAACGCCATTTTGGTTACCCGTACCATTATTAAAAATTTTTAACGAGAGGCCAATCTATTCCTATGTCTGGCGTAAACTTTATTAAAGAATTGCCTGAATCATCGAGATAATAAGGAAGCAAGTTATCAATTTAATCGTAGTTTTTAACATGAGTATAATTATTATATGGGTTACCAAAATGGCAGGTTCAGCTGATTTGAATTCAGCGACGCTTTCAACTGCATTATTATGAATGCATCTTCAGTCTAAGTATTATTATATGTCATTGATTAAAACCTCAGATTTGGAATTAGGGTAAAGCATCGAGACCTTATTTTGGCGGACATAATATCTTATAGCCAAAATCTCTATGTAAATTTCTATTTATATAAATTTGAATCCTTAAATGTAATAATAATTTTAAAAAAAACACATATAGATAAAACTTACCAAAATGAGCAAGAAAAATTGATCAAATTTGCCATATTTATGAAGAACGCCGAGTTAATCGCGGAACATAATTTGAAGCATCTCAAGGGATTGGTCACCTACAAACTCGATTTCAATGTTTACGCCGATTGGGTTAGGACCTTCTTTTTTAAAAAATAATTTTAAACTGTTTTTTTGTATATATATATAAGGACAACAAAGAGTTTGTGAAAGTTCACAACGGGATGAAACCAGCCCTTGCAAGGAGACCCAAAAATATCCTGCAATATTCGTCAGGAGTATGGTTCAAACCTCATCCCAACTTCACCATCTCACCGCCGTCCGATCTCAACACATCCGTCGATTGGAGACTTCTTGGAGCCGTTACTCCTGTCAAAGATCAAAGACACTGTGGATCTTGTTGGGCTTTTAGTGCCGTAATTTTTTTTTAAATATTCTTTATAAAATGAGAATTTGAAGACATAAAAATGAATTGAATGCCAAAAAAATACCATAATTGCAATTCATTTCTAACTGATGTCAAAATTTAATTTTCTATGATTTTTATTTATTTAATAAATAATTGTTTTTAATATTCTATGGAGGAGAAGTCGTTAATAAAGTTAAACCCTTCTCGGTGGGTAGAATTAAAGTGTCAATTTCTATATGTATTTTCTCATCTGTTTTGTCATCTAAAAAATATCTATCCCGATAAGACAAAACAGATGAGAAAATACGTATAGAAATTGACACCATAGGGATCAAAAGAAGAGAATAAACTTTTATCGTATGTAAGTTATACCTAGTAAAGATAAATTTTAAATGAGGACAAAATAAGAAATATTTTTAATTATAAAAAAATGACACTATTGATAAATTAGGATAAGAATGATGAGAGTTTTATAGATCTCAGCAAGCAATTATTGAGTATCATAGAATTACAAACTATAATTAAATATCTATAACTACTTAAAGTTTAATTGAACATCATCAACTTAAGAAGTTGATGCTTGTGAAGGGGAGTAATTTTTTTTCGTAAAGTTTAAAGTTAATAGCTAGCAGAATTCCTGCACAATTATCTAATATACTTCTTCCGTTGCAATTTGGGGTTGGTACGAGCTTAGGCTGTGAAGCAGCTGCACATATAACGCGCATTTAAGCTCAAAATACCACAGCTGCCCAACATCTTGTAAAGATCGATTTTACAAATGCTTATAATAGTATTCATAGACAAGTAATAATCTCACAATTTATAAAACATTTCCTACTTTTAACAAACTATATCCTCTCGTCTTATAAGAAACCATCACATTTGGTATTTGGCCATCATATCCTAACTCTCTTCCGAAGGTATTCAGCAAGGTGATCCTCTAGGTTCCATATTATTTTGCCTTGGTATCCATGATTTGATTACTAAAATAAACAATGACTGCACGATACCCTTACACTTATGGTATATAGATGATGGGGTCATCTCTGGCGAATCTGCAGAGGTGAAAAGGCTATCAATATTATTAAGACTTCTACTGACAGCCTCGGACTCGTAATTAATCAAATCAAAACTGAATACTGCGTTATTAATACAATTCCGCAAAACGTTTTTGGTTTTAAGCATGTCCCCTTGAAAAATCTATCACATTTGGGCTCTCCCATTGGTGAGGAGTCAGTGAATTCTTTTTTTAGCGATATGGACGATATCTTTAAAAATTTAAAACGCATTCTTCCTTCGTCTCACAAGGCCTTTTTTTTAATTCGGAATTTCTTCAACATCTCTAAAATCCTTTATGTCCTACGATCGAGCGCATTATTTTTAGAGAGGGAGCATTTAGTGAGATTCGAAACCAGAATAAAAGTCATCCTTAGCCACTGCTTAAATATCAAATTTACAGACCTAGCTTGGCATCAAGCCACACTTCCTTTCAAACATGGCGGCCTTGGTATAAGATTCCCATTGTCGATCTCAATATGTGCCTTCATTGCCAGCCACCTTCAGGCACGTATATTAATTGTCCAACATTCTGTCGGTTCACGATCCTTTTTTGAATACAGCTAAGATAGAATCGGCAAAATCCGTCACAACCTCAACCCTATTTCCGATCTCTGTGAAGCAGAAGGATTGGGATTTACCACTTGTGAAAAATGCCGTTGATTACCTTATTTCGAGTCTCACCATTGGCTAGATCCACATTTATTGAACTAATCAAAGATCGGGGATATGAATTTTTAGATATTATTCCATCTACCAATCTCAAACTCGAATTGGACAACCATGAGCTCAGTTATGCTTTATGTATCAGGCTCAACATTCCCTTTTCATAACCATATAAATGCAGCAAATGTCATACTGTTGATGACAATATGGCGCTTCATCCTTTACATTGCAATCGTAATCCCGGCCGCCAAACTCGACATTTGAAATGCAATTAAATTATATCTCTTGCACTTAGGTCGGCTGGTTTTCCTATCTCAATGGATCCTTCTGGCTTATTTTCCGATAGTAGGCGTCCTGGTGTGGTCACACGTATTCCATGGTCTCAAGGAAAGTTTTTAATATGGGATTTCTCTTGTGTGAACACTAACCCCCCCCCCTCTAATTTTAACAAGGACGCTGAACAGAGCTCAAAATTTTAAGATAAGCAAATACAGCGCTGATTCCTCAAATTACATATTCATACCCATCATTTGCTCCACCTTAACAACATATGGTGATTTGGCTAAAAACATTTTTAAAGACGTTGGCCGCCTAATCAGAAAAAATTCTGGGGAGCCTCGCGAAGGTTTTTACTTAAGGCAGAGGATCGCAATAGCCATTCTTAAGGCTAATTATGTTTGTTTTATTGATTTGATCTCTCCTGATGATTAGATGAAGGAGGTTCTGAATAATTTCTGCTGCTTTCGCTTTTATTTGTTTATTTAGTATTATGCCTCAATATTGTCCTTTTGTTAGATTTTTTTTTCATAATTGTTTACTAATTATAATAATTATATATTTTTCAATGATGATTTATATAAATGAAAAATATTACATTATTTATTCTTCGTTTACGAAAAAAAAAACAAAGACTGGCGCTTTGGAGGGCCAATATTTCATCAAAAATGGCTATACCGACTTAGTGAGTCTCAGTGAACAAAACTTAGTGGATTGTTCCTTCGCATTTGGCAATGAAGGCTGTAACGGTGGCCTGATGGATAACGCTTTCGAATATATCAAGGTAAACAAAGGGCTGGACACAGAAGAGAGTTACCCCTATAAGGCTACGGTAAAAAAAATCAAAGATTATAATTATATTTACTACCCCCCCCCCCCTTTATTTAAATATTGGCCAAATTAATATTAGGTTTATTTATGGTTATCTTGTCTAGGTTGTATATACATATTAAAAATTATAATATAAATATTTAAACCTTAATAAGCTTAACGGTGGAGTTGTTATTTGTTCCTTAAAAAAATCGGTATGCATTATATTTAGGATGTCGAATAAGACAAAAAATAAAATAAATAGAAATTTTTACGTTTTAAGAGAAAGTAAAACATCCTAGAGTAAATATCGTCTGCTTCTATGGTTGCTTTTTCCGTTTTTCATAAAAAAAGTGACGCATAAAATTAAAATTTTTTTTTAAAAAAAGGTTCAAAATTTTATTTGAATATAATATACATATTTATATATTCATCATATATTTTTGAATTAAACCGGTTCAACATTATTTATAACAGTCGGTTCGATCTTTCTATATTTTCTTTATAACGGTTCGGTTACGGTTCGAAAAATTAAAACGGTTTGTTCCAATTTAGCGGTTTCAGTTCTGTCTGAAACCCTGGTTTTAGGGCAATGAAAATTTTTTCAACATAAAATAACGATATGGGTATCAAATAAAAGGTAATTAAAATATCTCACGATTGCAATAATTATACTCTAAGTATGTTTGCATAAAATTTATATTTAATAAATTTGTTAAATTGTAAGCCTTAAAAAAATTTATGAATTTCCTACCAAAAGTCCTTGGCCGAAAGCACTGTCCACTCATCCTATAAGATTTTATCATTCTAATAGCGATGATTGTAAATAATTTTTAAACAAATTAATTACCATTCTTGCACCGAACTCATTTTTCTAGTTCCAGCTCGATCCTGGAAATTAAATTTTTGTGCCACAGTTTGAAGAAAAAAAATATGATATAATTTTTTTTAGAAAATCTATAAATTATAAGGCTCGAGGAAAATATAAAGAATAATTAACTCTTTTTCTTAAGGAGAATATTTACAGAAGCATTGATATCACCACAATTCGTTTGAATATCTGTTAGGGTTTGACCGATTCGGGGTCTTACATGTCATCAGTGAACCATTTTTAAGTTTATATACTACGTCAAATCCTCTCGATAATAAAACGCTTTTTTTAATTTTTCCAGACTCCAATATTCATTTATCTATGCATCCTTAAAGAACCTCCAATTTATATTAAAATTAAATGTGATTTATAACACCCCCCCCCCCCCTTCAACCCTATTACCTCTACCATATTCAAAAGGAGTCGATAAAATGTCTATTTTCTCGTTCCGATGTTGGAGCGAGTGATTATGGTTTCGTAGACTTACCTGAGGGCAACGAATGGGCTTTGGCCGAAGCCGTAGCCGGTATAGGCCCCATCTCGATAGGCGTAGACGCTAGCGGATCGACTTTCCAATTCTATAAATCTGGTATAATTTTTTTAAAAAATAAAATATGTGATATCAAAAATTTCTTTATGATATTCATAGGTCACGTGTTTCTTTAGCAAATTTTTTTAAAAATCTTTTATGGCGCGCCTACATTAAAAGATAAATTATTTCGCCGGAATAGTATTTTTAAGAGTAGTTATGGTTCCAATTTAAAGAAATTGCCGTTGCAACAGACGATCTATTGAAATTCCTATTCATCTATTTACAATTGACTGTGTCAGATTTTTGAAAAGTTATTAATAAACCTTATTAAATTTTGTTAAAAAAATCTATTTTTTAATATATCCTAATCTAATTAAACTTAACCCATATCTCTTTAACCTTTAATCCTACATCTTACTTCAAATACTTGTTTAAATTTAAATATATCTCATTCGATCAAAATATTTCCTTCAGTTGAACATTCCTTACGTTAGAGCTATTATCGTATAGAGTACGCCTTACATATCTCAGACAAAATTTATTAATTTTTGACACATCGATTTTACATGTGATTAACACAATTCGACTTGGCCCCTGTCAAAAACTTTTATTTATGCGCTTTAAACAAAAATGGTTGAATCAAGATTTTTTTTTATAATAATAATTCTTACAACATTTATTTATACAACCATAACAATTTCTAGATCTGAATATCGCATTATAATAGATGCTATGGGTGCTAGTTAGGTAGTTAACTTACACCCAACATTATATTATTCATAATATACAAATAATATCATATGATATATTCATACATATATTTCGATAATATCAATAATAACTATAATATTTATACCTTCCACATTACTACAATTTTTTAACACCTTGAGATTTCGCATATTGTGGAAAGGCTTTGAAATCTCAGGGGCGATAATGTTCATCAAGCTTACGACTCATAAAGAAATATGTTAAAGTAATTATTATGGTCAAGGAAAAAGAAATGTAAAAACCTTAAGAATTAAATTTTTTTACCTTCAACTAGGTATAAATAAATAGCTTGGGTTCGTTTTTCCATTGAACTTTTAAACATAACCATGATTTCGGTATTTTATTATAATGTATGATCCGAATCCCAATATATATTAACAATAATTAAGCGTATTATTTGATTAAATATTCCACAATTTAATAATATTTTTATATGATTAAATTAATATTACTCATCGAGAGCTAGGGCCAACAATTTTAATCAAATTGATTTAAATAATGACTAAGATCAGGGACTTTAATTTTTCTTTATTTGTTCGTATTTTAATATACACTGGTTTTTTTTCTAACAAAACAGTTAATTATTATTTGCATATAATATAAATTTACGGAGAGTAAGTGTTTTAATCCTTAAATGACTACTTTCTTTATTAAGATAGTACGCAAATTTCTTCTGCACCGATTGTTAAAAAATATAATGGCGGCGACTTATAAAAATGTCTTTCTTCTTACTATATATTCATTTTTTATTTTACAACAATATTCGTAATCAGTGTCACATTTAAAATTAAGATCGTTTGCTTCTTCTTTATTAGTATTTAAGAATTGCTAAATGATTTAGTCGTGTTTGATCGTAAAAACGTAAATACCTATTATTCCTGAAAACGACCGCCCCCCCCCCTTCACACCAATAAAAATTTGTTAATATGAATGAGAAAGAAGCCGGCGTCTATGATAATTATCTCAATATGTTATCCTCATCTGATCGATTTGTACTACTACTATTATAAAAGAAAAATAGGCGTTATTTCTTTTTATTTCCCTGCGAAATGGTTATTTCTCGATTTAAAAGTTGGAATACATATAACAAACAGCATAATTTCAAATGTTGCACTTCTTTCTTTAGGTAAGATGATCTATCTAGTAATCTATTTTTATGGGTTTGGATTATATTCTACTAAAACATAATCGAATTTATATTTTCTTATGTTTATTTGTAACATTTATAATGTAATGAAGAGAAAATTGTTTAAATATATACTTCATAATTTGTCTAATAATTTTATTTAAAAAAATTATACATTTGGATACTTAGTTTCAGTATCAGTATTATTTCATTTAAAAAAAAAATTTAATGACGAAGTTTAAGAACTAATAATAGTACATTGTCATAATTTTAGGTAGGGGAAATGTGCCATGAATGGCCATGTTTTTGCTTTTGTGCAAAAAAAAGGTATTAATATTTGGTTTTAACCAAGCAAATTTTATATCAATGTGTAGCCTAATTATTAATCTTTAAAATAAAATTTGAATCAAAGCTCTATCTATAATTGTTTATGAGCTAGGTGAGGTTATGTGAAAGTTGTTTGGCCAGTTAAAACATAGTATGTATTGACTGGCCATTAATATATTATTAAAGAATTTTATTACAAATATGAAATACTTGCAAAAGACCTATCTTATATATTTCATCATTTTTTAGGCATATAAAAATTTATATATATACCTAATTTAATTAGTATTAACATCTATTATCATCCACTTAATGATAATATTTTATAAATTAATATCTTAATTATCTTTTTGTTAAATATTCTTATTGCAATATAAAATTAACCACTTATGAATTACGCCATCTAACGGAAATTTTTTATGATTTTAAAAATTTATTAGGCCTGTTACATTTTTTTATATAATATATCTGTTCTATAAATATTATAAATTTGTGGACTACTTTTTCTTCCATATTCTATTTTATATGTTTACATAATTTTAATTGTGGATAAATTTGATTTATATAACAAAAACATTTCATTTATATTTTTAAATAACCATTCTCAGTTTAACTATCAATTCTCAACACCTAAATATTGTTTAACGCAAGCTTTTCATTTCAATATGAATGTATGAATTTTTGCCAGTCAATGCATGGCCAGACAATACTCACTTATTTATTATTATTAAGCGGCTTTATATGTCTATTAAATATTAAAATTTTTAAAGTCTAATTTTTTGCGTGAATAATGCTAAATTCCCAAGGATAATTTTTATATAAAATAACAGTAATCTTTTAGTAATTTTTTTCACGAAACAAAAAAAAATGTGTAACGTGATTTTTCCAGAAAGAGGTACTAAAAACAGTTTATTTAAAATATTTTTTTATATTGGATTGCTCTATTTAAGAAAGGAACTAAAAGGGAAGGTACATATCATAAATTTACACTTTTTGACCAATTTTGAGATGAGGAATTGGTCCAATAGATAAAAGTTTAAGGGTGGTGGCCAGTCTTCAAACATGACCATTTATGGAACATTTCCCCTACCTTTAAGGATTCATCTTAATTTACAAATCAACGTATTTCTTAAATATTATCATCATCCTTTTCTTATTTATAGTTGTTCATAAACTTAACCAACCGACTAATGCGCCTCATTTATCTCGTGTTGGAGTCGTTTTTTGACTATAAACTAAGCTCGAGTCGCAGAACACTAACTATAACTGTTGGTCATGTAAAATTTCAACTTTATTCAACTTGCGTTATCTGCTCTTAAAAAATAAGTTATATCTAAAAAAATACAATTAAAATTAAATCATTTTCAGTAATAACGGCTAATAAAGACCATATATTAAGGTTTAAAATTAGCTGAGGTCTTAGATCGTAAATTATGCATGAGGGTTACATTACATGACTTACAATCTTATGTAAGTTGTGGAATATATAACCACTAATTAGCTTATTTATTTGTCATCTTATACAATGTTTCTCTATGGAATTCAATTTACATTTACAAATTATATAAAATACCCGAAATCATGGTAACCAATTTATAATTCACCTTGTTGAATTAATTTCGCGATAGAATTACTTTCGCATTTAGTTATGAGCCTTTTGTATTTTCTTCTTTTTTTTTAATTTGACTTTTAATTACAATACCAAAATACTTTTATATCATAGCAGTCACTCATATTTATCTCCGTATTAATTAATGGTGATCATTAGTTATTCGAATGAATAAAAATCCTGAAAAGAAAAAAAAGAATGGGAATTAATCTGGGTGACTAAATAACTCAACTCCAAAACTTATTTTTTTAAAAAAATATTTTTCTAAGATTATAAGGATTAACACTTTGGCTCTCTTAACTGTAGCAATACTTCGTTTTATTTCTCCCGCGCTTAATTTTAGCTATCCTTAAACCTTTGCTTTTTTTCTACTAATATATCCTAAGCCGTAATAACTTTAGTTGATATTTATATTTTCTAGATAATTATAATTGGTCTTTTCTTATTAGAAATTAATTAAATCATTGTTTATACATTTATTTAAAATGGAAGATCTCATTTTAAGTATTTCACATTCCTAACACTTTATTTATTTTTTTTGTCACGTCACATTTCAAGGTATATATGAAAGCAATTTATGCTCCAGCACCCAGCTAGATCACGGTGTGCTCGTTGTTGGTTACGGTTCCGAACTCGGTGTCGATTATTGGATCGTTAAAAACAGCTGGGGAATTAATTGGGGACATGAAGGTTACATTAAAATAGCCAGAAACAAGGAAAATATGTGTGGAGTAGCTTCGCAAGCTAGTTTACCTATAGAGAAAAAAAATGAGGTTATTTAAAAAAAACTCTCAATCATCACTTATTATATTTTCTAAGGCAATACCAAATCTTCGAGCGCATTATATTAAAAGATGGCAAACCATAAATTGAGTTGTCAAATATATCTCCTGATTGCTAGCCTTTGCATTATTAAAATTATTTTTGTCTATAATTACTAGTTGATATATTAATTCTGAATAATTTCCATATTTTAAAGTTATGATGGGCACATTAATATTATATTTAAATTAATACTTATAGTTATATTTTTTGTTTAATTTTTATATAAATACCTTAAATTCTCGAATATCTTGGCGTGGCCTTAGCCTTAAAAAAAAAATTGAATTTTTAAATATTATTTTAAAAATTTTCCTTTAAAATCATTCTGATTTTAATTATATTGTAATATTTTAACCTAATGCAATATATTAATAATATTATCCAGGTATGGAAATGAATACGAGAGAACGCTGAAAATATCTAAAATTTTTTTGTTTTATAATTTTTTATAAATATAATTATATTTATCGTAGTTGTAACATTATTTTAAGTATATCTTGCTTATTATTCTTCAAAGCAATCTTACTTTATATGTATATTATTAACATATATATTGTTTATTAATTTAATATAGTTTATCTCAATAGTTTTTTTAAAATATATTTAGAAATTTTTTACATCATCTAAATTTAATATTTTTTAATCCAAAAAATTAGTAATATAATTTGTAAAATATAATATACATATTTTATATTGTATATCAAAAATGACATTTACTTCTAATAAAATAATTTTATCCAATAGTAAAATATAAAATTTTACTTTTAAACATAATTTGAGAATGAGATTTTGATCATAAATGTTTCTTCTAATTTTCTGCTGACTAGTCTTATAGGCCTAATACTACCAGAAATAAGAAATAATTCTATTATTAGAATATATTCAAAAAGCCATTTTTAATGAGAGTTTAATTTAATAACATAATTTTCGATTACCGAGTGAAATTAAAAAAACATATAAACCCGAATTACATGTGTGATCTCATTTTTTTTTTCTTTTTCTGCCATTATATTTTTCACTCTTCTATTGGATATTATCTTAGAGAGTATGTACTGTTTTTGGTAAGATAAGTCAATGGCCTTTGCGGTTTGCCAATACCAATGAATCGCGAGCGTTAATTTTCTAACGCGATCCATGATGGCCTCGCATATCGCTATATCGGCTTCCTTGTGCATTCGTTTTACTATCTTTCGTATATGCTTCAGCACATGACTTTCGTTTGCGGTATTTAGGTTCCCGTAAATCACTTATTAGACCTTTCTTTAGATTATTTACATTATGTCAAAATCTGTTCAATGCACGAGGTTATGATAGACAAGGAACAATTTATACAACGCTTTATCATAATCAGTGTATACAGGAGAGACGGGTGAGGGGATTGGGTAGAAGCGTTGCCAATTATTTTTTAAGGGAGGTAGGAATCCAAAGGAAGGAAAATAAAAATAAGCACTATTTGATTAAAGATAAAAATGACTAATAAAAATTTAAATTGATTAATAAATATTTATTTCTCTTACATATAATATATTTTTACAAATTGAAGTGTAACAACTAATTGATTGTCATCAGCTAATGATTATTTATTATTCTTAACCTAAATAATCATGAGACCTGAAAGAGTTTAATTGTTTTGAGGTTATTAAGGTGGTTCATTATAAGATTTTTTAATTAATATCACGAGTTGTTAGAACATAACAGGTGAGAAATATTTTGGCAGAAGCTTTCGAAGTTTTTTATGGGGGTAGGGGTAGATTTTGGAAGGGATTTCCAATAAATTTTCTGTCATGTTGACGCTGATTGTAATGATCTTTACATGAAACAAACGAAATATAAATTTGTAGAGCAATATCAAAAAATCCTTGCACCACTCGCTATTGTCTTAGATAAATTATAACCAACATATGCCATATTATGGGCAGTAGCTTTTATTCAACTTAAGATATTTAAAGAACAGCTTAGAAAGTTACAAGCGCATCAACTTCCCTCAACAATTTTCAATTATTCAACTCGACTTAAAAGAATTTAGAAAGGAAGTGGAACCTTATAATCAATTTTGATGGGGTATAGATGACACAGATTATTTTTAAAATCTATTTGTCAATGAAGCTCTACCGCATAATAAAATTGCGAAGAGTCATTCCCCAATTACAATAATCAATACCGATCAGCAGATGGACGACTAATTTTTATATAAGAATATTTCCATTATCTGAATCATATGAAGTTTTTAAAAAAATTAAATAAATTTGGCAGTTCTACAGTATTTTAGAGACCCTTCTTATAAATATGGAGTTACAGAGTTTTTGATTTTCCTAGTCTCCCAAATTTAAAGAGAAATTTAAAATCCTCGTTTTTTGATTAGCTTACTTTAATGATATAAATTTAATTGTGAAACAAATCTTGAAAATTATTTTTGCATACTTATAGATTTTACTCATTTTTAGATAAATATAACAAAATTAGTACGAACATAGGGTTAAATTATATGAATAATCTATAATAAAAATAATTAAATATATAATTTAAATACCTTTAGTAATAAATCAGATTACCATTCATTCCAGCATATAATAAATTTTTTAGTAACTTAGATGATAAATTTAAAACAATAAAAAGTAAAAGTAATAAAATAAAATAAAAAATAATCTAACAAATGAAAAGTCACAAAAATATAATAAATGGTTATATTGATAATAATTTTTTTCTTTCGTAAATAAAATTTCTAATTTACTTAATCTAATATAAATACTCCTTGGGACCTACGAATCACGGCCCTAATGAACTTCGGGGCGACCTTTTTCTAAAAATAATCACGGGTTCAGACTTTGGTACTAATATTTTTTTAAAAATTTTTTTAAATAGGATATCAATAAATTTTGAGGAATAAACTGATATATTTAAAATTATTGCAAAAAACAAGGGGCCAATTTTTAAATGTAGGTTATTATTTTTACAATTAAAAAAAATATTGAATTTGTATATATTTAAATAAATTTCAGGTCAGGTTGTGAAGACAAATAATTTATAATTACTTAGGGTCGAGCTTTATGGGGCAAATAAAAAAAATTTTGTTTACGATCAGGCAGGACAAATTATTAGAAAATTTAGGGCTTGACCAGGATACAAAAATAAGATCTGATGCAAATTACTAAGTCACATTAATAATGAAATTATATACAAAATCAAATCTTATTCAACTATCACAACATTAAACAATTATTTATAAAATACAGATTATTATTGCTGTATATCAAATAGAACTCCTATTCAATTTTGGAAAAAAAGCTTTAAAGTAAATAGTAGAGGATAGTTGCCCCCAATGAATTACACTAATGTAGACGAGTTGTATTTGTATCAGACGTAGCCAGGACTTTGCTGGGGGAGGGCATTATTAGTTAGGGTTTTTTTCCCATACGTTTTATTGGAGGTCTTTAGGTCCACATATTGTAGGCCTTTGGTCATATTATATTTCTTTTTATAAATTTGGGTTTTAAGTATTTTTATGAAATTGCTTTTTCTAAAAATTTTAAATTATAATAAAAGTCATTAACTTATATTTATTTTAAATTCCTTTTTATAGTGATATAAGGTGAGAGTGAGTGTGATGGAGTAGAGGGAAATCTTTTATTCGTTAAAAATGAATTTATAACTTGCAAATTTCCGGAGAAATAATATTCCCCTGACCCCCCCCCCCCCCCCATGGCTACGTTTATGCAGTATTTATAACCTTTTAGAATTTTTTATCGGTATTGGCGTCTATATGTTTGAAAGTTATTATTAACAAGAATGGAAACAAATTTAAAATTTTCGTATTTCGAATATTTTAAGTAATTCTTCTAGTGAGTCATGTAACTATTCATATTTTTCGAATGTGAAATTTAAAAAAATCGTCGATTTGAAATTTGATGTGAGGGTAATCCATATACATAAGATGAAATTTATACTATTATAATTTTAATACATTCATTGAATAATTTTCTATAAGCATTATGTATCTTTATTGTCTTGAAGTTCTCAATTTTAGAATCAAACATCTAGAAAATAATAAAATATTTATTGGAAATTTCCATAATTTGTTTTTTATGTGGATATTTGGAAAACTTTACAGGTGATACATTACCTGTAAAAATTAGAATTCTGTTTCAAATGAAGAATTCTAAAGAGGACGTAATTGATTTATTATTAGCCAGTTTACAGAAAAACATTGAAAATCTAACTTTATCCCCTAATTACATTCCTAACCTTAATTATAAAAGTTGTATTTGTATTAATTCCATTCCAATAATTCCTCCAGCTGTAAGATAATTATATATTTTATCATATACATATTTTTTAGATGACTCTCATTAAACTCGATGAAATGAGATCCTTTAAAATAAAAGCTTCAAGCTTAGAAAAAAAGATGCATTCTCAAAAAACATCTCTTCTTTTGGATAAAATTCATTCCATAATTGATAAGGTTTTACTAATTTTAATATATTATTTTATAATTTTTATAGCTAGAACCTAATTTTGATGAAACATTTATTAATTCCACACATTTTGACAAATTAAATCAAGATGACACCTATATTGAAACAAAAACAAAAGAACATCTAAATCTTAATCAAACATTTAAAAACAATGAAAATCTATCAATTTCAGATCAAAGCAGAAATAAAGATCAAAATAGTCAGATGAATATACTTAAAAGACAAAATTTTGATTTTCTCTTGTTAGATGCAGTAAACATGGAAAATATTAAAACATCTGATAACAAAATTAATACCCTTTTTATCGACCAATTAAATTGTAATATTCCTTCTAACAAAATTATAGAAAAAATATCACCAAAATCTAAATCAATACAAAACTCTCTCAAACCAATTAAAACCACTATAAAATATTTGAATACTGAATCTGACAAGATAAACATGAGTAATCATGATAATGATCTTAATAATGGGGAGTCAATATGTGATGAAACCTTCACAAATTTATATAATGAAACTCAAGATAGTTCTCAATTATCTAACTACTTGGACATATCAACTTGGTCAAGTTCTAATGACCATATAGATAATAATCAAAAGAAGGATAAAAATTGGAACTCCAAGTTATTAGTTAAAAATCAAGGGGATACCCCTTCATCAAACATGGTAAGAAGTAGTTCTTACACATTGGACAAACCCTCACCTGTATTACTGGCACATCTTATAGACACAGCCGATATTCAGGCCAGGTGTCAGAAAGGGTCACAAATTTACCTAAATAAAGAAATAATACCCAACAAAAATCTTGAAAATAAAATAATTCACGATAAAGACAATTTTTTGAACCAAAATTTCTCCCAATCATTACATGATACCAACCAAAATGTAAACATGACAAAAAATAAAAAATTTGTTCACTGCAATGGCCATGTAGATTCATTCCTCTCAAGTAACAATATGAGAACATCTTCTCCCATCAACTCCTTACCTTCATCCGATGATAAATCTTATATCTCGACTGAAAAAAAAGTTTCCCCTTTTCTGATATACCTTATATTATTTAATAAATTTAGATAAATAATATAATATCATCAATTCTATCAATCATTTTTGTATTTTAGAACTATATTTCATCTAATCTTTCGGGGAACCTCCAAAATAAGGCGTCTCCCCTAATCGACTCCTCTGACATATACCCTGCCTCGCGTCTATCACGCTCACCTTCAACGAACATTGAGCGAATGAACCGCGAAAAATTGGAGAGAAAGGATTACGAAAAATCTTCGAAATTCGCCGATTCGAAATCTATATTAAACGCTTCCGAAATCATTACGGAAAACATGGGCAAACTAGAACACATGGCAAAATACCTTAATGGCTTGGACCCATCCCCCTTTCCGCTACTCGAAGAGCATTACGAGTCGAACGGCGCGAGTCCCGATTGCGGCTCTTTCAAAAATTTTGCCAAATACGAAATGCGCGATAACAAAAATGGAGAGCATTCTATCAACAACAGGGGGGACTCATACGAATCGGCTTCCCAAAACGACTGCAAAGAGACTAATGGTGGCTGTGAAATGAGAGTCAAGTTTTACCCAAGGAATCTTTGTGATTCTGGTTTAAAAAAAATAATTGATATTATCATAAATATATAAATATGTTGAAATTGAGTAAGATACAGTTAAGATATCTAAATTTAAGTTTAGGAGGGATCCGCTATTTGGCTATTAACATAAAATAAAGATCCTCAAATACAAATAAAGGAATAGATTTATATACCGAGAAATTATTTTCGCCACATCGCATCCAACATATTTAATTTTTCGCCAATGACGAAAGTTTCTTAAAGATGCAAATTCGTTATATATAAAAAAAACTTAGATTATATTTGAATTGAATACCGTTTAATAACCAAATCACAAAAATTAACGAAAAAAATGGCAAATTGTTTAGAATTAAATTAATGTAAGAAGAGGAAGGAAGTAAACAAATTTATTTTTTTTAAAATCTTTGTCCAAAATATCCAAAAATTTGATTCGCAAACTTTTGAGACTTTATCGAAAAAAGCCGAAATGTGCTCTTGTGCTCTTGTTTTAAAAAAAAATTATAAAAATGTTCAAAATATATATAGAAAATAATTTAACATTAAGAATTTTTTATATAACTTTTGAAAGTTTTAAAACTTTCAAATTTAAAAGATTTTGGACATAGTCTAAAGTAAATTAAATTTGTAATCCTTCATTTTTTTACCCTTTTTAAAATTATATATATATGTATCCTAACCCACACCTAGTTTGGGGTGATGGAACAAGCTGGCCCCAATTTAACAATTCGTCTCCGAGATACTCGTTGGGCATTTAATAACAGATTTCCCTTTTCATCAAACTGTAAATATTTCAGTTTGAAATTATTATAAAGATAATGTTGGCTTTAATAATAGATTTCCTTTTCATCAACTATAAATATTTTCAGTTTGAAATTATTATAACAGATAATTAAAGCTCTTCGAGTTATTTTTTGACAGAGCCCTGCAGAGATAACAATTGCCCGGCCAGACCCGGTTTGATAAGGCCCAGCCTGGATTAAATTTAAAAAAAAATTAGGTATAAAGACATCCGCCCTCAAACCCATTTGCTCCACTTTCGGCTGGATCCCTCCGTATTATTTATTTTTCTGTGGTTACTTTTATTTTGGTGTATATCTTTATATCACCTGCCGTTAAAGTTAGCAATTGGAAGCACTCAACATTATGGCAATGATTCTTGCTTTATAAATGCCCATGAGTGTAGCCCATTATAGTAGCCAGTATAAAGGAGAAAGTATATTGGTGAAATTTTAGCCGGCTTTACCATAAAAAAAGCCACTGGCAGCAATTATTCTGAAAGTCTTATCGTATGTTTAGTGCTTAATGGTGCAAATAATAATAATCCGTTTGATCAGACTATAAGAAAATAAATTAATAGCAAAATATTTCAAAAAAATTGGCATCTTACCAAAATGAAAAATATAATCTGATTTATACTAATATTTAATGCCTTTCTGAAACAGTGTTGTAAACAAAATGAAACTAATCTTTTGGAAACACTAATTCTGAAACTTACCCTGTATTCACAGTTAGTGCATTCGCGTTGGCATCATGCTAGAACGAAGAATATAAAAGTTCTAAATATCTGATTTGCGTTAATCTTTGGTTTACCTAACATGCTAATTCTTCAATCAATTTCGCTAGCCGCAAAAAAAAGATTACCCAAATTACCAGCCAAATAATTTTGACATCACTCCCTTAAACGTAAAGTCAGCCAAACTTAAGCGATAATTCTGAAATTTATATCAATAATTAGTGCGTAATTTAGTAAATTTTAGTTGCCTCAACCCGTTTGGTAGATGGTTTAAAAGGAAAAAAATATTGGCCAAAAATTTTTTTTCCAAAATTTGTCATCAATGTTAGGAACTTAGTACCTGGGTGAGCCAGTTATGTAATGCCTGATTAGTCCTTATTCTTCAATCAGTGTTTTTCTAGTGGATAAAAACCTGTTATAAGCGAAACAAAAATGGGGGCATGCCTTAGGCTGAGTCGAATATCGGATTTTTAAATTTCGATTCAAAAAATCAATATGCCCATTTTAAAAGAAGCTTAAAATTCCGGCCCAGGCCCACTGGGAAATATAATACAGGCTGATCTGGCTAACGGAGGTCTCCCCATCATTAACAGTGTCTAAATTTAAATATCAGAATAACATAATCATCCTACATACAATACGTAAAATCAAAAGTACCACCATAGGAAAATCAATTTATTTAAATTGTTGATCTCTCATCATTATTTTTTTGTTGACAAACTTTTATTATTATTTTTTATTATCGATCGAATAATGATCCTTATTCCGGTTCATCCTAATTTATATTCAATGAGGAAAACTTTCTTATAGGTTCCGGCGGAGTAAGGGAGGATCTCTGACAAATTTGCGGATAGTTAAAATGTTTTCCAATTTTTTTATTTTTCGATTTATTTTGCAGTTTGGAGCCCTCTCTCCTCCAGGTTCGAAACTTTGGTAAAAAATATCTACCTTACACCCCACCCCCTTTCCCGAATGAATATATTCATTATAAGCAATAAATTTAATAAATAAATGAAGTATATAATCTTTAAAAGAATATTTTTTAAACTAATTCATTCATCTTTTCCACCAAATTAATTTATCATCAATATCATCATTTAAAATAAATGTTTTTTTAAAAAAAATATTGATTGGGTGACCTTTATATCATAACGTTCGAACTTATTTTTGTATCTAATTTGTATCTATAAAAAGAAATGTAACGAGTAAGAGGAAAAACGCTTAAAACTTTACTGCAACTGGTATTAGTTAATAATTTTTTAAAAAAATAATTTATCATATAACTTTTCAAAAAAAAATTAAGGAAAAAACCGTTTTGCCCCAGGCTATTCAGTTTTTGAGCTAGTAATGTTAAAAACCCTATTAAAATTATAACCAAAATAACCATATGTAAGCCTAAAGATTTTGCTCGTAGCTGGCAGAAGTGCTTGGACGGAGATCTATTTGCCCAAATCTTGATGCTTACATAATATTATTTTGGCTAAAATCCGTAATCTGGCCGCTTTGAAAAATAGACCCATATCGAACTTTTTAACAACACTACTTTGAGCTATGGTGCCCCTATTCTGGTTAGTTTTCTGGGCACATTTTATCGGTTTATAAATGGCCTTCTTTTTAGGCTGCTTAGAGGAAGCTATTTAGAATACTAAACAGATGGTTGTTTTAAATAATACGAGCGTTATTTAAAAATAAAATGTAATCCTGCCCAAGGCCTCCTAAATGCGGCTAAGTCTCCTACTAAATGATGAGGGTGAATTGGGAAGGAAGGGGGTGCGCTCCCAAAGCTCGCCTTTATGGAAATCTTAGCAGCTCATAATATATCCTCGCCTCATCTTCCAGAACAGGGTGAAGGTTAGTAGGTGCAAAAGCATGGCTCGCCCACCCGTTTTGGGCATCTCAGCTTGTATCTATTCGAGCGTGACCTAATTGATGACAACACTTTTAAAAAAAACATAAGTTTAAGAGATAGCTATAAGATAGTAAAAATGTAAGAGAGTGGGGGAAGATAGACATTGTACAGTATTAAAGGAAAATAAATATAAAATAATATGTTTGTTTAATTTATAAAATCAATAAATATTAGAAAATAATTTCTTACATTTAGATTTTTTTAAGCATTTTATAGTGTCGAAAAGATAACACCATTTTTTTTTAAACAAAATAAAATCCATTCACATCGAAATAATTTATTTATATATAATATATATAAATTTTTTATATATCTTCGTTCATCGATGCATTGCACTGAGCAAAATGTGTAGTTGTTAAAATTAAATTAATTTTCGGATATTTTTATTTTCTTTCATGGTAGATTACATTTTTTTTTTAAAAGAAATATAAAAATATTTTAAATTTTATAATTCAATTAATATAAAGAAAGAAGTGATAACTAGTCAAAGAATAAAAGGAAGAAAGGAATAAATTATAATAAAAAAAATATTTTTTAAAAAAATTCAATAAATTAGATCTTAACTCTTCGACCCTCTCCTACAGAAAAAGCCTAAACGATTACGGCCAAAATATCGATGGGTATTCTTCTATTAACAACGATCAAAGATCCGTCGTTTCTAATACAGTTTCTCGCGAAGACGAGATTGTTCCAGCGCTCAGGAATCGAAGGAATTCTTTGAGAGTCAAACATTCTAGGAATTCTTACTACGTATGAAAATCAATATTTTTTTAAAAAATTTATTTTTAAACGAAGGCTAAAGCTGAATTTATAGTAAATACGCTATGTTTAAGCTGTGTTTATTTAAAGTTGTCGAAATCACAGCTGATTCTTCATATAGCGTTTATATTTCAGAAATATCATATACCTTTTATTTTATCGAATTCGTAATTATTTTTAAATTCTTATTGCATATTTTTTTATCACCGCATCGCAACATATGTTTCTCAAATTTTAGCGTTATCATCAAAACCTCCCATTCGTAGTTTGCGCGAATTCGTGGTGGATTATTCGAAATACGCTGCATTTTTTATTCGCCGCCGCGATTTCGCGCAAACTAAATGAGTGGACCACGAATTCGCGACAAAATAAGCCGTATTTTTATATACTTATATTTATAAATTATACCTATTTATTGGCTTAATTTTGTAAATAACGCACCGCTCTAACAAAAGTGGTGTTTTGTTTAAGGGGCACGGTTTTTATGTTGTCAAAATCACAGCTGATTCTTAACAGCGATAATTTTTGAAATATGTTTTTTTCAAATTTTATAGCGTTTTTGTCGCTTCGCTCGATATTTATAAATTATACCTATTTATTGGCCTGATTTTTAGTAAATAACGTAGTGTTAAATATTGCACTGCGTGAACAAAGCGCGTTTACTATAAATTAGGCGTAAATAATATACCATAGCTTATACAAATTAATCGAATACCTTAAAATATGGGGAAAATTATTTGGAAAGTAATTACAACGTGGTAAGCAGACGATAAATTATTTTTAAAATTATGGCAAATGCTTCGAAAGACCTAAATTTTTAGAATTTATTTTGATAAGCTCGATTTTTTGAACATTATACGCCTGACTATCGCGTATGTTATTACCCGAAATGACGAATTCAAAGGAGACATATTTTTTTTATAAGAACATTTTTACGTGTATTTAGTGAAAGTCAATCAAACCGATTCTGACCACTTCACATATCGATATAAAGTAGTCGGGACATGACCGATACTAATTTACTAGTTTCATAACTTTTTTTTTAAAAAAAAATTGAGTTATGGAGCAGTCTGAACCGGGGTGAGTAGACCTTAACAAGTTTTGTTTCTAGGTAAAAAGGGAGATTTATAATAGAAAATATTTGACGGGGCTAGATGGACCGGCCTTTAATGGAGATAATTTATACTTTCCCTCTCCCCATCTCCTTAATATAATTTTTTTATGGCTCCTCGTCATTTTTTAGATTTCAATAGTTTTTAATTTTGTCAAAAAAATTGTCATTTATTTATGGGATATGGATGAATAATATACTTAATTAAAATATAATTAAAACTAATAAGACAAGTTTTTCATTTTCGAGAAAAAAAATTAATAATTGTTATTTACTTAATATTAATAATCACATTTTCTTCACTCATCTCGTAAAAA
The DNA here is from genome assembly GCF_954871325.1 of Gordionus sp. m RMFG-2023. Lineage (NCBI taxonomy): Eukaryota > Metazoa > Nematomorpha > Gordioida > Chordodea > Parachordodidae > Gordionus > Gordionus sp. m RMFG-2023. The sequence continues at coordinate 5,055,048 of NC_088775.1, forward strand.
AAAATATATATTCTTTTACCTTCATTTATATATTACTATTTTACATGTCAGGTTAATTATCATATTTTAATGTCATTTTTTTTATGTAAAAAAATTTCTTCATTTTACATCAATTTTTTTATTCCAACATTATATAAAAATATATTAAATTAAACAAGTTTATTTGTAACTAAGTAAAAATTAAGTGTCGTGGTCCTCAAGCCTAAAAGTATTATTTAAAATTGATTTTTAACTTTTTAAATAAAATAAGTGTCGTTCAACGGATCGATTTTTAAAAACCGGCTAACCAAATAACTGAGGAATAGTCCTCATTTCAAAAAATACGAAATCGAATATTTTGTTAACTCAATCGATTGATTTGATATAATTACGAATTATATAGATTATTTCGTATTTTGAAAGTCTTACATATATTTAAAGGAAGAATTAGAACGATTTGCGCTTTATCTTTTACACTTTTAATTAAGCATTTTCTCGTTAATAATAAAAAAAAATAAAATAGTTTTTTTTATTTGTTCATTGTTTTGTTTGACATCAACTCGACATATTGTAATAATTTCATAAAAATTTAATCTTTAGTGTATTCCATTCAATTCCATCACCTTTTTAATTTTTTAAATTTTTTTTTATTAATAAAAGTTTATATCGATTCAAAATCATTTACTACTTAATTATTATTATTATTTATTAGCTTTTTAAAAATAAAATAATTAATTACCATCATAGGTAAACTTTTGTAATGATTACTTTTTTTTTCCTTTCGTTAGATATTTTATATCGCATTTAAAAGTCTTGTAAAGTGACATGTTTTAAATTCGAGGATTATTGCTTCATTTCCCGGAATAAAAATAAATCTCTATAAACTCCGCCGGGAAAAAAAGTTCATTGATTTGAACGGCTATAACCAGTCGAGTGTGGAACGACTTAAAATCCGGTCCGGGTTTGGAGTGTAAAAAATAAAAAAAAACTTTATATTGTCTATCTACTCCTTTTTATTGTTCCTATGAGATTAGAGGGAGGATAAAGCGATTGATGATTTTTTTTGATTAAAATCAAATTTTTTTTGATAAAATAATATGATAACTTTGTACCATTATGGCCAGGAGGAAAATGGGCCCCGAAAGTTATTGATTGAAGATTCATTTCATTACATTATATCTGTTTTCCCGTGGAATTTTATGTAATTATTAATTGCCAATTAGTCAATACATATTTTTTTAATACTTTCTTTGAATATATAATTTATAAAAAAAATAAATAAGAATTTTAAATGTAAGCATAGGCTTGATTATATGTTAATTTAACTACAGTGTTGTGCAGATTTAATTCAAAACATTTCCAAATTTTTTTAAAAAATCGTTTTATAAATAAAATTATTTAACTTTGTAAAAAAATTGATAAGAATAACTATATTTGCAAGTCAAATAATTTTATTTTCAAATAAGTTTTCCAGCAAATCTGGTCAACACTGTAAATATTTATATAAACTACTGAGAATTAAAAATTAATATTTTTCATTTTTCAAACTTGCATGGATGTAGATGAGGAAAATTTTCTCTTGTTAATATCAAAAAATTTGAATATCAAATAATATAATTATAATAAAATAAGGGCAGACCTAAATAATTAATTATAAAAGACTTTTATAATCCCCTTTTCAAATGTAAAAACGTTAAAAATAATAGAAATTTATTGGGAGTAAAATTTAAAAAAAAATATATATTTTAATTTCAGGATATATATGTAATAATTTTTAATATTCATTATATTTAGCAACTTATACCTTTCAATTCGGAATTCTTATAGATCTGCGTAAAAATTCGGGCCGGACAGTAGTGTTGTTAAACGGCTCGTTTTGAGCCGATTTTTAAAAACGGCTAACTCAATATTTCATCCAGAATAGTATTACGCAAGTCTGAATATTTTGTTTGCAGAAGGAACAAAGGTTTGGAGATCTATTAGCGAGATCTCAAGGCTTAGGCAATATTTTTCTGGCTAAAATATTGAGTTAGCCGTTTTAAAAATCGGCTCAAAACGAGCCGTTTAACAACACTACCGGACAGGGCTAACAGACAAGGCGCCAATTTTTATAGATTAATCTCTATATTTTAATCAGATCTGGGCTGACAAATATAAAAAAAAAATTGTTTGGGATCGGGTTGGATTTGATTTAGATCCCAAATTTCCTTTTTCCTTTCATTTTTCATATAAATTTTGAAACAAGAATAACCTTGAATAAAAATATGATTTTTTCTTGTTTCCCATTATTTAGCCCCCACCGATTTTGTTTTGTTTTAATGTTACTTTTATATTAAATTTGTAATTATTTTTTGTCATACCTTAATAACCCTTTTATTGTATATATGTATTTTATTTTAAAGGATAAGAAAAAATTTATTATTTTTGTGAACATAAAAATTATTAAATTGTCGTTGATAAAAAAAAATTATGATAACACGATGCGATGATAGGTTATATATGTTATATATTTTTTTTACAATGATTAATTTGGATTTTTTTATTATTATTTCAGCGACCTTGTCATGTTTTTAAAATAATGATGGTGATTATAAATAATAATATAATTGGTTAAATTAAAATATATTTATATTTTATATGATTAAAATTTTTCGCCCATCTCTAAAATCTTATATTTTATTTTGTAGACCTGGGCCTGGCTAGTGTTTGTTTAAAAGCACTATTTTTTTAAACACGGCTTAACCCAAATATGTTAGCCAATAACTGGCCAGCTTAGAGATTTTGCTCGATGGATGGCAGAAAGATGTGAACTATTTATCAGAGACCTGCAGAGCTACCAGTTGCACTGCACTGATTTTTTTTCAAAAATTATTTTCGGCCATATTATATTTATTTTTGATTTTTATAGGCAATAGATTTCAAATATTTGGTTTTAGAATACACGGCCCGGCCCGGCCCGGATATTTTAAAAAAAAATATTATCAGGCCTGATACAAAAAAATTAAAATATGGCCCGGCCCATGTACCCGGGTTTAGGGCCAGGCCTGCAGATCTTTCTTATTTATTAACAAATAGGGCTTGCGAAATATTATTTTGGATAAAATCGTTAAAAATTGGCTCTGGCCTCAAATTTTATTATAGGTCACCGACTTTTATTGGAATTTTTTTCTTTCAAATTGGGAAAATATATATTTTACACATTTTAAAAGTAAAATTCCCGGAAAAATGATGTACTTATAATCAACGATCCCTCACTGGCTGAAAAGGACGTCGAAAATTCGTTTTTTTAACCATCCCTTCAAAATCTACATTTTGGCACACGGGATAAAAAGAAATATATTTAATGTAAATGTATTGTATAAGAGTAAAAATGTTTTTAAGTTTTTATTTTTACAATAACACTTGGCATACTTTAAGCGGTCCGATTAAGGCCGGACTTATGACAAACTGTCAGTTGGATTGAACTGTGTCCGGTTAATTTTTTAATATCCATCTTCATCCGGTCAAAACATTTTTTTGGATACACGTTTAGCTTACCAAATGCAAGTTGTACAGAAGATTTAGGTTATGTTCAAAACATAAAAAAATTTAAATTCCTAAAAACATGTCTAAAATAAATTTAACGGTTAAGGATTTTATTAAAATTATAAAATTTGCCAAAGTTTTGAAACTTTTAGATTTTTTTTAAAAAGTGATTTAGGACACAACCTTATTTATATATTTATAACTTACATTAATTTTTTTACACAATTTGTTTTTTTTGGATCGATAAACTTAACTTCCTTTTCAAAATATTTTGCTCAATATTTTATTGATACTAAATAAATTTGAGCAAGTTGCTTTTTTCTTACCAAGGCCTTTAAGATTTATGATATTTTTAAAAAGTGGATCATTCATTCATTCATTAAGTACGTAACCCGCCTGAAGGAGAACGCTCGTGAATTATGCGAGGCCCCTCCTCGCATACGTCGCTTGTTACCCAGATAAGAATATTAAAGGGGTAGGAACTAAAAAAATCCCTTCCTAGTGGATTAAATTTAATACTATATAGAATGTAGCAAATAAATGAATAAATACTTATCTTTTGAAATGGAATATTTGATAACCATATTAAATACGTAAACATTTCTTTTTGAAAAGCAGACGATATCGCTATCCATAAATGAGGGATAATTTACTTATATATTTTTAGTTTGAATTCCCAAAATATTAAAACTAAATTCCTAATCAAATTCGGGTTCATATATTTGATCAATCAATTTTGAGTAAATATTGTATACATGATCTTCTCACGCCTCAAGAAGAGACTAAAATATTAGAGGGGAGGGGGAGGCATTTCTTAGGCAGCAAACATATGTCATTTATATTTTTTAAAGTAGAGCTTAATTTTATTTTCACTTTTGGGAAAAAATGTAACTGCAACTAATTGTCATTTTGGAATTGTAACGACAAAAGTAACTAGTTACTTTTAATTTATTTTAATTCATTATCTTTATACGAAGATATTTATTTTAATGCCCCGTTTGCATCACGTGTTCCTTTAGAAATTTGGTTTTTGGAAAAGAACTAGCAACCCTCCCCCCCCCCTCTTATTTTTAGTAAATTTATATATATGTTAGCGTCAAAGTGTTATTTTTTCAACTTTAAATCATTTTTTTGAGAGTTTTTTTTTAAATTTAAAAAATCGGATATTAACCGGAAACGTATTCCAGCATGTTTAAAATACCTATCTTACTAATTGTAAATAATCTTGCCGTTAATCTTTAAATTCATTTATAATTTATATGAAGAGGAAAAGAAACGAATAATAATTATATTAAGTTCCAAAAGTTTATAGCGAAATTGTCTGAAATTTATAGGGTTAGGTATTCCAAATAGTGTTGTTAAACGGCCGGCTAACTCAATATTTTAGCCTGAAAAATATAGCATAAGCCTTGAGATTTCGATAATAGATGTCCAAACCTTTGTTCCTTCTACAAACAAAATCTTCAGGCTTGCGTTATATTATTCTGGATGAAATACTGAGTTAGCCGTTTTTTAAAAATCGGCTCAAAACGAGCCGTTTAACAACACTAAAATTTATAGGGTTAGGTAGTATTCCAAACATGATAGAATACATTTCCCGTAAAACCAGATTAAAAATAACACATTGCCGGAAAAATGCACATTGACGCTATAACATATATAAATTTATTAAGCCCAAATTTTCATGAAATATATTGATGCAAATAAATATTTAATTTCTTACAACAGTGAAAATAAATAATTAAAAATTTTTTTTTTAAAACTTTGATTTATCTATTTTATTTTCCAATAATCGCATAAATTTAAAAAAATAACATATATATATTAAAAAAAACATGAAAAATTTTTTTTTTTAAAAAAAAAGAAACATGTGACCCCAGAAGAGAGTAATGAATACTTAAGAAAGAAATTATGAGGGTAAAATAAAAGGATATAAATTAAAAATTATGGTTCTTGTATAATAAACACATTATTCAAATTTTAAAACCGGACAAAATCATCGCATAGATTGAAAGAAGAAAATATAAAGGAAGTATAATTTATGTAATCCGATCACCCACCTTGAGATCAACTCAAATTCCATATATTCTTTAATTTTCAGGTCTTTTCAGATCTGATGGGAAACGCCCAAGATAGGATTTCTCAAATTCCTTGGAAGAGTGATCGATTCCTGGTCTGGGATTACTCGTACATTTATCCATTGGCTCCCTCCAATTAAACTCCGAATATCATTGAGAAAAAGGGGCAATTAATAGCCAAATATTCAGAAATTTAGCAAAGAAAAACGCATTTATTCCGATAATTTCCACACCACCTTAATAACCTTTTGGGAAATCGCGTTATTATCCTTTTTTTTAAGAACTTGGTTCTCACAATCATAAATTTAACTGATAACTTCCGCCAAGGCTTCTTTCTTGAGGGAAAAATTTAGATATTTGCTATTAACAGAGCTAATTCCACTAGCTTCAGTTCGCGGAAGTTATCCGTAAATTTACGATTGTGAGAACCAAGATCCTTAAAAAAGGATAAAGTGCGATTACCATAGGTTGTTAAGGTGGCGGAAATTATCGGAATGAATGTGTGTTCTTGCTAAATTTCTGAATATTTGGCTATTAATTGCCACTTTTTCGCAATGATATTCGGAGTTTGATTGGAGGGAGTTACTCTTCCAAGGAATTTGAGAAATACTAACTGAACGTTTCCCAACAGATCTGAAAAAACCTGGATATTCAAGAATTAATGGATTTTGAGCTGATCTCAAAGAGGGTGATCGAATTATGTAAATTATATCTAACATTTCGACCTTTACAAGAACGACAATGAAGGCTATGTCTTCCATTACCCTTAACAGTTAAATTGCAACCGGAGCAAGGGTTGGGTTGGATTATTAAACGGTTTAAATCAATGGCGTGAGTTAACTCATGTTGGGTCATTTTTAATTGTAAATTAACCGATGGAATAACTTCGAAAAACTCATGACCAGATCTATTAAGCAGAGGAATAGAATAACGAACGGCCAGATAATTGCATTCTGGCAAGGAGGGATTCAACGCAGCTTGCAATTATAGGCCTATCGCAATTCTTCTACCTATTCGTTTCTGGAAGAGGGTGATCAGCAAAAAATCGCGATTTCCTATCGATAATAACACTATCAAATGAAGGATCAGGTTTTTATAAAATGGAAATTTACTATATTTTTCGTTGATAAACAACTGGATGCCAAAAGCGGCTAAGGCAAGATCGGAAGAAGATCTGATACTTAATCCACTATTCTTGATAGGGAAGCTTGAGTCCACGATAAATTTTTTTTTCATATAATTTTTAATTAAATTATACGATTATTGGAAATAAAATAAATAATTATAATTTATTATTATTAAGTGTGTTTCTCATATTAATTCCTTTGATTAAAGTTTGTAAATCGCCAAAATTATTTTGCACAATTTAAAGGGATCATATTATTTTTAAAAAATGAAATATTTGCATAAAGTAACTCAACGTAACCAGTTACTTTTCAAAAGTAACTTTTAACAACGATAGTCGGTATCCAGCTTATAACTCAATTATTTTAGGAGGGGGGGGGGTGGGGGGAGGAGACTTTACAATACATATAAAATTGATTCCTAGAAGTTTTTTAAAGAACGAGTTCTGGTACTGGAGCAGGACTCTTAGACCTCTCTCTGTTGTGACAGTTCTATATATTTAAAAGTTTTTCGTAATTTATTTTAAACAGAGCAACCATTCCAATAGTAGCAATAAGAGCCTAAACGTCGTGTCCTTAGAAGCGACAAAACTTGCCGCTTACGTGAAGGGATATTTGGTGAGGCGGCTTTACAAGACTAACAAGATTCAGCATTTAAAAACAACCATAAAAGTTTAGATTTAGTTCATTTATAAAAAAATTTTTTTTTATTTTTAAATTACGCTTTAATTTGTTTGAATAAATTAAAATTTAATCGTATTAAATTATTATAAATCTAACCGCAAATGTTTTAAATAATTTAATCTTTTTTTTGAATGAATTATTAATTTAATAAAAAATTAAAATAATATATATATTTTTTTAAAGGATACGCTAGATTGCTTGTATCAAATCAATATAGACAGGCAACACAAACATCGAAATGATTCGCATTCAACCGCCACTCACAACGGGGATTCTAACCATATGGGAAATGCGGAAGATCTTCAATCCTTTATGGATATGGATTTAGTGGAACGCCTCACAGCACAAGTATATTATAAGATTTTTTATTAAAAATCGTTTTTTTTTTAAATTTCGTAATATTTTATATTTCATAAGTTTATAAGTTAAAAATACATTTAAAATATTATATGTAAAAAGCCAAACCAACCGATGAAAATCATTTTTAAACACTGGGCTTGCGGGTTAAACTAGATTTTTAGATAAATGAATGGGCGGTTGGGTGAATTTAAAAACCGTGGGCGGGCGAGCTGTTTAAATTTTTTAAATAGTGGGTTAAAACTCGCCAATGGCAGGCCTATAATCTACACCTATCGTAGCTCCCGCACTGAGTTATAAAATAATAATTCTTGACTGGGCTAAAAAAAAATCTGTCCATGTTACCCCGCATTCACACTTAGCGCGCTCATCGTGAATGCAGAGTAAGAAGGTTAAAAGTCCAAGGCATCGAACTCGACGGAATTTTCAGTTTTAAAGTTTTGTATTCCAGTTCCATTTAAGAGATGTTTATAATCCTATTATTATTACAAGTTTATTGATGGATGGCAATTTGTTTTTTTTTAAAAATACAAAAAAAACTCAAAACAAATAAATTGTATTATATGATTTGTAAAAATTTTAACATTTTTATTATATTGTATATACAAATAATAAGATTAGATTTATAAAAAAATGTAAGATATAATTACCTTTTTCTATAATAATAAAATAATAATGCGATCATTTTTAGTCGCGTTGAAAATATTAGAAATATAATATGATGATGGAGGGGGTAATATTCGCTCAGCTGATTTTCTCGGAAACTTTCTAGAAGGTTATAACTTGTTAAACCCTCCCCCCTTCTCTTTATAAAGAATGGTATAACGGTAAAGATCTTACAGAATAGCGTTGGCTAAAAAAAAGGAATTAAAATATAACAGTTAATATTTGTTCGGGAGATCTGCAACAGCTTCTCTGAAGTAGGGAATCAGATTGAAGGGAGCCCTGAATAGAGATGTAAATTTTCCGGGAAAACTACTGTTAGAGGAAATTTTTTTGGAAAAAAAGGGGAAATTTTCTTTTTAAATTAACATATTAATTTAAACAAATATCATATTAATTTAAACAAATATCATATTAATTTCGATTATTTGGTTCGTTAAAGTTGCTTTTCCCCCCACGAATCGGAGATTTGTTCTTATAAAAACCGGTTACCTGACCTTACCAATTTTTTTTTTTTTAAATATTCCTATTTCGAGATTTTTTGGAATTATCAGTAAAAATTTATAAAGGTATTTTTTTACAGGCTTTTAATTCATAAAAACCAGGGATTTGAACCAGAACATGAATTTTGAATTCTATTTAGTGGAAATTTTGATAACAAGAACTTAATCGAAACCGATTTCCTAAGTGGGGTCCGGACACGCCTCAGGTCCATATTATTCCAGGGTTCGATGAGTTGTCCTTAAATCGGTCACTGTTTGGCCTGTGGTTTTAAAATGCCCAATCAAACAATTTTAAATCCGCGAACATGTTCGGGTTTACATAACTGATAAAAACTTTGCCTACTCAGGGATTGGGCCACGCAAATTTCAAAGAAGTAATCCTATTTTTTTATCTTCTAATTCTAGTGGAGTAGTTTTTTTTCTCCTTAAATGTTGATAACAATGTTTTTGGATTTTATAATAATGCTTTTTTGGTTTTTTTTTTGCTATTAAAAATTTGAAATAGAAATTTATCATTTAAAAGCAAATTAAGTCCATGAACTGCGCACCCTACGCTTTCTATATTTTTTCCTATTTCCTCAATTACTTTATTCATTAGATACATATTGGTCTCGCATGCATATTTGGTCGTCCCTGTTTCAATTGATTTATAGAATAATGCGGTTTGAGGTTGCTATGATAAAATTTATAATGCGTTCACCTCTTATATTTGTTCACCCATCACTAAATAAAGATCAAATCCATTTCATATTCATTGTTTAACAAATGTTTACTGAGTAAATATCTTGAAGGCAATATAAATGTAAGCTTTAACGATTGAAACTCTTTCTTACGATACACAAGTATTATTGAGTTACGGAAGATGGGGAATTTGAACATAAAGACGGCTGTTGCAAATGCAATGTCCCTATAGTTTACTTAGCTTTTCACATGATTCACTATCAATAAAAATGTTTTGTTTGCTCTGTAGTATATTATCCTTGGAAATAATTAACTGATGCACTAAAATTTATATTTTATCTCTATCTAGGCTAGTTAATTAATTTAGACGAGTATTTTTTTTTATTAAAATTTTAATATCCAAAATTGCAAATAAAGTAGAATAATAATTAATTTAGATTATTTAATTAAAAAGCTCATAAAAATTGGTAACGGGGAAACTAAAGGGGGAAATTTCTTTTGCGTTTCAATCCCTATCCTTGAATAATTTACTTCTTTTTCCTTTTATTAAACGTATTTCAAACTGAATTACGAATTTTTTTATTATTATTATTAGTTAGCGTGCGCTCTCGACGAAATACACGAAATTTTTTTCGAGTACCTACCCGCGCAGAAAATGAAGATCATCGAGTTGGATCGTTACGTCATCATCAACAAATTACAAAGAAGACAAGTATTTACTTTAAATTGTTATATATGTTTAGCGGCAATGTTGTTGTTATTTTTTTAAATTTAAAAATGTTATTTTAACCGGAAATGTAATTTCAGCATGTATAGAATACCTACCTTATGAATTGTAGAGAATTTTTTTTGTCAGTGACCTTTGAGTCATTTATAATTTATATATTAAAAAAAGAATCTATGAAAAAACTAATATAAATTATATTCAGTTCAAGCCAAAATTGCCCGATGCCGCTAACATTCATAATATTATATTTATAATATATGCCAAAAAAATCAAGTTTTTCTTGTGCCGGAAGGTAGCACCCATATAAATTTTTAAATTACTAATATGAAAGTTTGGAAACGAAATTAGAAACCTCCGGGGAACCGGGTCTAGTGCAGAATCTAGAACCTTTTGTTAATATTTATAGGAACCGATTCCAACAAGAGTTCAACGAGTACGTTGCGTTGCGTATTAAAGTTTTGAACCGGAACTCAGGAACTTCTACCAAGAAGGACGGGGGGTGGGGGTGGTTAACGAGTGATCTTCATTAAAATGGAAGGGGTGGGATGGGGTAGAAGCGTCATTAGGAAAAAAAAGGGTAGGGTGAGAATAACGTCGGTGTCTTAAATAGGGATGGATGTATAGGTGTTTGCCGAAACATTAAAAACAAAAATGTAAACCGGACGATTTCACAGTAATATTTTATACTCTGAAAACATTATATTATTAGGAATGTTTTAAAAAAAATTAAGGGTTTTTAAAACTTAATCCTTTTGTTAACGACCCAACAGGATGAAGAGCGAAAAAAATTGGCCTTAAAAAAGCAACTGCTAGAAGCGTCTTATCATCATCAACAACACCCTTCTCACTCGAACAACGGTAGTAAAAATAACAGCAATAAGTCGCTGAACGTCAACGCCAATTTTAACGGAAAATATACCGACCATTTCAGGAGGCATAATACTCTGCCCAAAAAATATAAGATACCTCCATCCTTCGGACTAAATTATGTGAATAGGTCATAATATATAATAATATGAAACCCTTGCATTTAAAAATCGTATTTTTTTTTGTTAAGTAAATTTTATATTATTTTTTTTTGTATAACAAATTTCCCTTCCCCTTTTAAATAGCTCAAAATATTTTGATTAATTTTTATATAAAAATTTAAATATTGCATTTTTGTAAGTAATAAAATATATAATTATATTTTTTAAATGAATGTTAATGTTTTTATTTAAATATTTACATGTATAAAATATTCGTGTCTTAAATAATTAAAATAGAGAATTTATGTTTTATTATTTAAAAAACTCTTTTTTTTGTCAATTTTTTCGCAGAATTTTGGTTTTATTTTTTTGCTATACAAATTTATTATTGTATATGTCATTTTTTTAATTTTTAGAGATGAGCATTCTTAAACGAATTTTTAATCTTCATTTTATTATTTTCGTATAATTCTTATTTTATTGTTTTTTCTTTCTTTTTTGATAATCCTATAAAACTTTATATCTCTCCATAATTTCAGTGAACACTTTATAATTAATTTTTAAAGGATTTATTTATTTAAAACCTAATAATAAAAAGATTTTATTATTTCCAATTTTTTTTTATTTTATTTCAAACGGATGGGATGGCATTTTTAAGTGATTTTGGCTGAATTTAAATTCGGTCTGGACACCATATTCATACGAGACGATACGGTATGATTTAATAGATTATCTAACTTATAAAATCCTTTTTAAATGAGATATGTGAGCCTCATTATGTTATTTTTTAAACTTTAAATCATTTTCTTAAACGCGTTTTTTTTTTAAATTTAAAAAAGAATCTGATTTTAACCGGTAATGTATTTCATCATGTTTTGAATACTTACCCTATGAATTTCAGACAATTTTGCCATGAACTATTGAACTTAATATAATTTTTTTTGGAAAAATTATTAATGACTCAAAGGTTAACGGGAAAATTGTCTCTCAATTCATAAGATAGGTATTTTTAAAAATGCTGGAATATTTCCGGTAAAATCAGATTTTTAAAATAAAAATGTTTTTAAAGTTGAAAAAAAATAATAACACATTCTTTCTAAACATATATATATTTTTTTTAAAAAATTAATATTATAACAATATTTATAGTAAATGTATTTTGGTGTAATCGACTTTTGAAATCTTAAAGTAGCCAATATAAGACTTTTTTTATCTAATCTAAACTATCCGCAATAATCTATATTAAGGTGCCAAATGTTAAATTCTATTATTTAGAATAAATAGATCACTTTTAAGTATGGGGCTCTTTATCGACACTGGTTGTAAGATACCACGGGCTTGATAAATATTGATTTCATAAGATAGTATAACTTGGCCAGCTGTTAAATCGTGCATATTATTAATGCAACCTTAGGGTATGTAATGAGGGTAACCATAATTTAGTTAAGATGAGAGGGAAGTCTATAGAGAGGGAAGTCTATAAAGTGGGTCTTTTCCCCATAAATTTAATTGGAGGCCTTTTGGTTCACTTATTGTAGGCCTTTGGCAGAGTTAGCGCGCTATCTTTTGTGCGCTAGCTATAGCTAATAGCCGCTACTTTTTTTAAAATTATTTAATTTTTTAGCGCGCTACTTTTTTTAAAAGTAGCAAAGTAGCGCGCTACTTCGCTACTTTTAAAAAATATAATGAATGTAAGTATAAACATGAAAATTTAAATATAATATCATAATTAATTATAATTTTTATAATTTATTATTTAATTTTGAAATTTAAATATATTTTCAATTTTTAATTTATATTTTCAATCTGTGTTAATAATCTAAAATGGCATCGCCCATGGATATCCAAATCCTTGAAAGTGATTCGGACATGGAAGATTCAATGGAAGAAAATGTACTTAATAGCTCTAATAACGATTTCTCATTCCCTAGATTTGAAAAATTTTTTAAAATAAATATTAAAACAAAATCTGGATTCAAATTCCTGTTAAAATGTAAAAAAAATATATCATCAAATTAATCGAGTAGCTATAACCTGAAGAAACACCTAAAGGTAAATTATTATTTTTACATTATGATATTATTTATTTTATTAGACTGTTCACGCCAATTGCTATAAGGAAATAGAGAAACATATAAAAAATTTTGGCATAGGAGAATCTTCATTCAAAAAGACAAATACTATCCAAACCAAATTAACTGATAATAAACATGCCAATATTTCACAAAAATTGGCTGATAAAGTAATTGTTGATTTTATTATTGACACAGTTCAGCCATTGTCCTTGGTTGATAATCCATCATTTACTATGGTGATTAAAACTTTATCCCCTGGCACAACAGTTTTATGTCGCCAGACACTTATGAATAAAATAGCCGACAACTTCAAAGTGATGAAAGATGCTCTAATAGTAGAGTTATCAGATATATCTTATGTATGTACCACGGCAGATAGTTGGATACATAACAGAAGGTAAAAACTTATTTATATTTATAAATTGATCTGATTAAATATTTTTATAGCTTATTTGGGAATCACAGGCCATTGGTTAGACCCTAGGACTTTAAAAAGAAGATCTGTAGCCTTAGCCCTAAGGATTATAGGATGCCAGACATATGACGTACTTGCAAATAAAATTATTGACATCCACAAGTCTTTTAGGATTCATAATAAAGTTTGCAAGATGGTTACTGATAATGGGTCTAACTACCTGAAGGCATTTAGGTTATATCACAAATTTATTTATAATATTTATTTTAAGTTATGATTTTTTGGGCAGTAAATTAATCAGAATGGAATAGTTATTATTTAATCTATAAAATATTTAGTATTTTAATATTTCACATTATTTATAGAATTTTTATTAACTAAATACACATATTTTAGTAATATTATGATTATCATAATTTATATTAAATTATAAATAAAATTAGTCAAATTAACTAATAAAATATAAAACAGAGGTGGATTATTTCATTAATTTTTATTGTACAGTGTCATTGAGCTAATCTAACATTTAATAAGATATGGTTATTGAATATTTCATGGATGATTAGATTTTTACTATATTTATTTCTTATTGATTAATTGCCATCAATTTATATACAGTACAGGGAATTCATTCAATGTATTCATTTGATAAAATATTTTTGCTTAGTTATAATTCCTGAGGTTCAAAATTTAGAATACTAAGAAATGATTTTTCCACACCATTTTTGATAAATATTACTAGACATTTCTATTAAAACTGGATGAATAATTTAATTTGTCATATTTAATATGAATATAGAATATTTGGTGAGGATAATGCTGAAGATGAGATACAGAATGATAGTCAACATGTATTGGAAGAGGAGGAAATAGGTGTTGATGCCAATGATATTAATGAGATCTTAGAAGAAGGTTTAAATTATTTTATAATACATGTTAATCTAATCAATATTCTATAGGATCTTCAACTAACTCCACAATGTTACCCAGCCATCAGAGATGCTCCTGTCATAATTTAAATTTGATAGTAACAGTAGATGCTGAAGGAGCTTTAAATGATGAAGATTTTAAAAGGGTGTCAAGATCGACATTTTATAAATGTCAAACTTTATGGAATAAACAGAACAAATCTCCTAAAAGTTCTGACATGTTTAAAAAAAATTAGGGAGGTATTTATTAACCCCTAATCGTACAAGATGGAATTCTGTATACCAAGCAATAAAACTAATCGCTTTTTTTCTGGAGGAAAGAAGATTAGAGATTAATTATCTGTGATCTTGTTGAAATTGAATATATTAACGATGAAGAACATACTTTTATAAAAGAGTATACAGAAGTAATTCTAATTAATAATGATTCATTTCCATATCAAATATTTATTTATATTGCTTATTTTTTTATAATCTAAACTAACTATATTTTTATATTTATAAATGTTGATTTTTATATATTATTTATTATACATTTACATTATAAGCAAAAAATTTTTTTATAAAAAGTAGCTTAAAGTAGCTAAAGCTACTTTTGAAAAAAAAGTAGGCGCTACTTTTTTTGACAAATAGCATAGGGCGCTACTTTTTTTGACAAATAGCTATAGCGGTAGCGCGCTACTTTTTTTGACAAATAGCTATAGCGGTAGCGCGCTACTTTTAAAAATAGCGTTTAACAACTCTGGCCTTTGGTCATATTTAATTTTTTTTCAAATTTTAACTCTGATCGCTATTTCCAAGTTATTAACTTTTACTAATTTTGTTATTCTTATATAGTGACGATTACATTGGAAGGGGCAGGGGGGTATTAGCTTATAAAGGTATTCACGATAACAGGGGATTTCAGACAGAAAGTTATCAATTTAATAGTAGTTTTTAACATGAGAATAATTACTATATGGAGTACCAAAATGACGGGTCCAGCTGATTATTAATATGAATGCATCGTCAGTCTAGGTATTATTATATGTCTTCGATACCAATACAAAACTTCTATAAGAAACAAATGAAAAATGTCTATATATCTGGGATGTGAACCCTTCCACAAAAAACTTAGGGTCCGGGTTCAGAGATAAAATTTTAAAAAAGGGTTCAGGGTTAGGAGATCATAAAGAAATATCGTCTCCACATATATATATAATAACAACTTTTTTTTATAAATTTATTTATTTTTTATTACTGCAAAAAATTTTAAATATTTTTTATTACTGCAAAAAATTTTAAATATTTTTTATTACTGCAAAAAATTTTAAATATTTTTTATTACTGCAAAAAATTTTAAATATTTTTTCTTATTCAATTGAACAATCATAACATCTTCCTAAATATCCTCTGAGATTTCCGCCCAAGTCTGAAAATATATATTTCAACTGAAAATTTCGAAAAATAATTCTACGAAAAAATAAAATCACTTTATTTCGTAAAGTTTTTTAAATATATATATTATACTGAAAATAAAGATATCGTGACTTAATTTAATAGTATCTGTCGCAAAGAAGGGGACGGGATTTTCTCGCAAATTTTATTGGAGGACTTTAGATCGACTTGTTGCACACCTTTGGTGGGTTTCATTATTTTTTTTTAAAAAAGGTCATTAATTTATAAATTTTTTTTAACTTCTTAAATCATTGATTGCTATGCTATCTATTTTTTTTATATATCTCTTAAAAGCCTCTAAAAATAACGGTGAGTAAAACTCAAAGAAAAAGGCTAAGTGAACGACAAAGTGTCATTCCAAAGGCATTATCATTTGCGAATCAATTAAATGAATATCTATAAAGACGTAATTTTTATTTTATAATAAAATATATATATTTTTTATTTTGTGCGCATTTCAAATAATATAATATTAGAATGGAAATTTGATGAAAATTATTTAAATGTTATAAATATAAAGGCAACCTATTTTTCCTTTTTTTAAAAAAAATGTATTTGTAATTTTATGGAAATAAAATAAATTGTTATTCATTCCATATATGACGCACGAAAAAAAAAAAATTATGGCACCGTGGGCTATTCGAATTAATCAGTCTTAAAGTCTATATTTTTCTATTTTTCTGTGACGATATAGAGGTTTTGTAGACGAGTAATACGCCCAAAGTAAATGGTAAATAAATTAGTGAGTATCTGAATAGTTTCCTAAAAAAAAATATATATATTTTACATTAATACTATGTAATATACCTCAACTGAACGATGCATTCATTAAAGGTGCACGTCAATGAAAAACAGCTAGGGACGCCATTTTGGTTACTCATATCATTATTTAAAAAATTTTTAACGAGAGGCCAACTTATTCCTACGTCTGACGCAAATTTTATTAAAGAATTGCCCGATCATCGAGGATAATAAGGAAGAGAGTTATCAATTCACTGGTAGTTTTTAACATGAGAATAATTACTCTACGGGTTACCAAAATGGCGGGTCCAGCTGATTCGCATCCAATGACGCTTTCAAATGCATTATCATGAATGCATCGTCAATCTGGGTATTATTATTTGTCATTGGTAAAGGTGAGATAATTCATTCTTTCATCCTAAATTTTTTTTTATTTACCTGGAGGTTTTGCTGTCGGCAGCAAAATAAAATTTTCGCGATAAATGTATGTTGTAAAGACTTAGAGGTATTAAAAAAGATCCGGCGATCACAAAATATGTCCAAGGGTTAAAAAACGCGCGATTTTTCCGCTCGTCCTTCACAAGTTTTAAATTATTGTCGTCGGCGTAGACTCGGGCGGATATAACGTTAGCACCGCTTTTACTGATCGAGTTAAATGTATAGGCGAAAAAATCTTTAACGCTTCTCAGATTCCTATCAATCGTCGAATCCGGAGTAAACCGGAACGAAATGAGGGTTAGCAAGGCAGTGACGATGACGAACGCGTAGAGAGAATGCAAAAAAGCAGTTTTGAGGCACAAGGCAGGGTTAGCGGCAGACATCATGCGATAGCCGGCACGACAATATTCGTGTTTGAGGTTCCAACTCAGGGCGTTAAAGTGAGGGAATTGCCAGGTGTAGAGCAATGAGGCTAACAATAGGGCTACTGTTTATTTAATCATCGTAAAAAAAATAATATTTAAAAAAATGGAATAATTGGTCTTTTAAACATTGAGTAATATTGTGAAGCAGCCTATTACAATCATGGCAAAAATGGAGAATATTTTGTTTTGTTGAGAAGAAAGATATCAAGACCAATATTTAAAAAAAAACGATTCGATATTAAATTTGTCTCCTTTCTTGTAATTTTAAGAAAAATTTCGAGTTTTTTTTTGTTGAAATCGCAAATAAAAATCAATAGCGGATCCGATTATTTTGTATGATTATCGGAATAGCCTTAATTTTGGCCACAGTTTTATCTCAATAATTTATGGACTACAATAACGTAAATAAATATACGAACTGGAAACGTCCTGAACACACGCGCCAATTTGTTCCGACGTCATGTTCGTTAACGCGGAGAGTTCCGGTATTCGATACCTAGCAAAATATCCTATGAGGGGCGGAACCGCTCCTACTACAGCTCCGATCCATGTGTTAAGGATAGTTGTTCTCTTGGAACGAGTGTAGAAAGCGGTGTAAAGGGCCAAATTAAAAGCAGCGAGAAGACCAGAGATAGGGTTCACCCATAAGAAGAACGTGGCCAGACCTAGAAGAGCGGCAACAAGGGCGAAGCATATTGCATGTGGAGGGCTTCGCGAAATGTTAAGGTCAAATATATTTTATTTAGTTTCTATTTTGTAATGTTTGTGTAAGTTAAAACCAGCCAAGGATATAGGTTGTAAGTCATCCGATTAAGAGTCATTGCCATCTTACTCAATCATTCAAAATTTAGACTGAAAATTTATAATTTAAGGAAAAAAGAATAATAAAAACCTTATAATTCCACTGACCAGGACCCTATTTTTTGTTCTGTTCATCTGCGAATCGTAAGGAATTTCGAGGAATTGGTTAATAGTATTGGCCGACGCTGACGTTAAAAATGTTCCCAGCATCGCGGCCACAAATATTTTAGAATCGAAAGCCCCTGGGGCCATCAAATACCCGCACATTTCCGTCATGACTACCATACCTAATGGTTTTAAATCATAATATTTGCTGTAAAATATGTCAATTATAAAATACGCATTGTATATAATATTGGTCACCGTTCCAAATAGCTAAAAATTGGAAATCTCGTTTATATTTCCTAGAAAATTTTTAAGGTAAATTTGAAATTAATATTAATACCCTAACCCTAACTATTGAGTTTTTTTTTTAAAAATCGCTAAAATGCAAGCCACTCTAGCCATGTTGAACGAGAATATGGAAAAACGAGCTATTTCCAAAGAACCTAAAGTGAAGGTCCGACAGGATCCAATACTGGAACTCCCGATTATTATGACAAAGAAACCCGTAGAGCTCCGGCAACAAGTAATTGATCTAACCTTGGACTCGATGGGATTTCTTTTCTCACACGATAAAATCGCTGAACATTATGACGGAGATTAACAAACCCCGACTCATTAAGATCGCTAAATATTTCATTAACTCAGAAGCCACCAGCATATTTGCTAAAAGGGAGAGATGTTTACGAGTTTCCGTCACTAAAGATAGTTGTCGAAGAGATAAAGGAGAACATGTCATATAAATTCCTAAGAGATATTGCATCAAAGGCCCGAATCTACGCTAAAACAGTAGCGTGGGGATGGGAGCAAACTAAATGGGAACCCCAATCCTTGGTCTACAAGTTGGTCGTGGACCCCCACTGATCAAAACAAAGGTACTCTCTCGGGGCCCAACCTAGTCCAAGGATATGGACAAGGCCGTACCATTCAACCCCAGCGATTTTTTAAGAAAAACACAATTTAATAAAAGTGTCTTCCCTACCACCTATTAATTATTAATTTCAAATTTACTGTAAAAATTTTATAGGAGATACAAACGAGATTCCGAATTTTTAGCGATTCAGAACCTATCCCATATAAAACAATTTTATTTTTAAAAAAAATCAATATTTCATTGCCAAAGTAAATATAATTTTATATTGGGATCATGTTTAAAATCAAGAATTTATGTGATGCAAGATCATATTGGAAGGGAAAATTTGATTTTCTTTTTTCCGTTTTTGATGAATAAGATATAGATTCCCATTTTTGCTAATGATTTTGGTAACAATGGGATATCATCCCTGTTTATTTCTAAATACATCTTGCCAGAAATTACATTTTAGATAATTCCCAAAAAGTAGAGCAAAAAAATCAAAATATTATTTAAGTTATCCACCCAGGCCTTATTATTTTGTATACAAAGCTCACAGGATAGCCAAATGTGCTCATAGTAGAGCACTACAAAGTATAAATTCAATAAACCCACAGTAGGTCATTAGTGTTATGCCTTTGGCTTAATTCTGAGATATTGAAGATTTCTACTTACTTAAGGATGTTTAAAAGCTAAGTTTTGATTCTTAGGGGGGGGGGGGTTAATAAAAAATGAAATGATACATCAAAATAAATTAAATTGACATTTTTATTTATTGAATAAGCTAATTAATGTTTTTAAAATAAGTTTACACTGCATTTATAGTAAGCATGATTCACTTGAGCTATGCTAAAATAATCAATAACAAAATCACAGCTGATTTGCCAAAACTATAACATTAGAATATATGTAAACAGTAGTTGTGATCATTCCACTCCATATTTATTAAATATACCCATTATTGACTTTTGTAAATCAAACAATGATTAATTTAACATCACTTGAGAAAATCACACTTACTATAAATGAGACTTTAGGGATGCTAAAAAATTAGAGGGGGCTAATGTTTTATTTTAGGGACATCAACCCTTTATCTAAAGATCAGTGCAGCCCAGTCCACCAGGTTGCTGGGAGGAAGAGTTTTATGGCCAAGACAAATAAATTGTTCAAAATATTTTTTTGGGCTAAAGTTTTGAATGATCTAAAAGCTGATAATTAGGCAAATTTATGTAATTTTCCTTCATTAAAAAAATATTTGCAGGCCAAGCTGGGGAAAAATTTTTTGGGGTTAGGCTGGAAAAATGTTCAAAATATTTTTTACAGGTTAGGCCACAGTTTATAAGATAATGATTGGACAAATGGTTTTCTTTCATAAAAAATTATTACAGCAGAGGCCATATAATCTTTACAAAATAGCTCAGCTAAGTAAAAAATAATTACAGGTTATGCCAGGCCAAATACCTATATTAAAATTTTTATAGGCCAGGCCACCTCTACCTTTCATGAGAATTAATTTGAATGTATCTTAATTTAGTGCAAACTTTTTTAAACTGTAATTCATTTCATAATATTTAAATATATATTTACTTGTTAATCTAGATTTAGATAATTTAAGATAAATTTGAGGTATTTGTTTGATTGTATAAGAATTCTGCTTTTTATAATTATCAGAAATTTTAAGCACATTATTATCAATATCTGATTGTTGTATAACTATGTTGGATAATTTTAAGGATTCATATATGTTATTTAGTTTAGGATCCATTATAAGATTGTAGTTGTTTGTATTTAATATTCTATCTTTATTTTCAATATAGTAATCTTTCCCAATAAATATATCATTGATTAATAATGACTTAAAATTCTTATCAGAAAATGCAATACAGGGATTTTCTACATTTAAGGGGAACATATCTATTGGCACAGCTTTAGTATCTTTAATTTCTTCCTTAAATTTATGATTACTATTTGACCAGATGTTATCCATTATGATAGGAATATTTGGCAAAGAAGTCTTTTGAGATACCTTTGTGGACAGCATCTTACTTTTAAGCTTTAATTATTTTATATTTAGTTCTTATATAAATATGCAAATAATTACTTTACAATATGTGTAACATTTAATATTGCTTTGTAAAGCTTGTTTACATGCAAATTTAAACAATAACATAATGAATTTATAATATTTCCCTCATTTCATATCAAGCGCTTCATCGTGCTTTTTTTAAATACATGCTTGATGTATTGAAAATTTTGTTTATACTATATGTATAATGGTCGATTCATCGAAATTTGTGTATCAACACCAATTATCTTGTGATATGACATTTAAGTTTCATCTATAAATTATTTAGATTTTAATTTATATAGAACTTTCAAAAAAAATTTAGTTTCAATTCATGAATAAAATATTTTCATGAGAAAAAAAATGGAATACATACATAAGTAGATTTGTATAAACCATAACTCCAATTCAAATGTATAAATGTTAATCCAGCTAAGTATCTTATTCCATTAAAAAGGTGGCCAAATGTGGTATATTACTTGATAGTTAGACTATATATTTTTAAATATGTTATCAAAATATATTATATATAAGATCAAATTTTTATTATTGTAATTATTAAATACTGGATAAAGTATCTACGCAGTTAAGGATTTTATAGAGTCGTTTCATAATTTGAATCATTAGCAATTATTTGCTTCTCGCTGAATGGCAAATCTAAATTCTTCGGCCAATTTTATTTTTGAAAAATAAATATATAGGAAAGAATTTCTAAAATAAAAAAAAACTATTTAATCTTACTAGTTGTGGATGAGTTTAATTTTGAAATAAAGCGACATCTGTTAATATTCTCTTACATGTAAATATTATAATCTGTTCCTAATAATTAAAATTTTTCAAATATCAGTCATTCAATAAAAAAAATGGTTCTCTGAAAAAAGGACACCGAAAAACTGGATTATAAAATACCTTAAAATATTATTTTTTTCGAAATAGATTGATTACTCTAAATCACAACTTACCTAATTGAAAAAAATTTAATTTCTGTTTATACATTTAAAAATCTTGTTTAAATTGAACTATTAATTACCTATAGTTCAAAAAGATATTTATATCTAGTAAAGGTCAAAGCTCCGGTCCTATAGGTCTTAGACCAGGATCGGACCGATCATTAAATTTTTGCGGTCTGGATTGGTTTTTTATTAAAATTTAAGTTTACTTTAATTCCCATATTTATAAATTTTGAGTTAATTTTTATTTTTGTAAATTTTGAGTTAATTTTTACTTACAAAAAAAACCATAAGTTTGCCAAAGAAGACATTTTTCTTATGATTCCAATCAATAAACAAGAATTAATATGGATATAAAAAGGAAATTATTTTTAAAATTACAAGAAAAAAGACCTGTCTTTTTATTTAGGTTAACGGCCTAGAACAATCATTTTTAAAAATCGTGGTTAAGTCCGGAATGTCTTGATTGCAATCATAATTATTAATCTAAGTGGTCGGGTCTACATCCTGGGCCGTTAGGAATATATTTCTATAAACACAATATATATATATATAGGTATCAAATAAGGAGTAATTTAAATATTCTGAATGTCATCATAATTGTTGTGGGCGGATTTAGGCCTTTGTGGGCAGGAGTATTTTTATCAACACAATATATCAATATGGGTATTAAGCTAAAGATAATTAAAATATCTTTTCACTATAAGATTAATACGTTAATTGGAAATTTAGATCTAGTGGATTTGGAATTCAAGAGAATTTTCAATGATACAAAATTTATAAAATTCAAATTTTTTTTCTCGCTAAATGTTCTAAAATCATGCTTACCTTTAGTTTAAAAATGGAAATAATTAAAAATCATATTAATTTATTGTTAAAAAAAATTGATTGGGCATAGCTTCGCAGCTGGCGAGCATATAAATTAAATAATATAAATTAGGAAATATATTGCAGGAACGTCAATCAATTTGAATATTACTTTTGTGTATATTTTCATATAAAGGATTTATTATTTGTTTTTATATTTTTTTTAGGTTTGAATTGATTAGAAATAAAAAGGATTATTGTAGTACAAATATTGCGTTTTAATAAATAGCTACAAAAATAAAATAAAATAGCATATATTTTGCCGAAATGAATCCCCCACAGCTAGGTAATGAGGGTTCAGAAACTTCTAAATTCTAAGATAGGCAAAATATTATACCTTGGGAGATATATATTTTTAAAAAAATTTGGGATATTATTTGTTCGTCCAGGATTTCTTACTATATGATTGTGCTCCAGTGGTCTTGGGCACTAAATCGCATAGTAATATTTATGACTAAGAATATTATAACTGGAAAAATGGGTTTTTGTATAAAGTTCAAAAAATGGAATTCAGGAGTAGATATAATTAGATGTATTTTTTAAAAATTTTTCTAAGGTGCTACTGGTTCAATTTAATTTTGACACTTAATTTCTGCTTATAAGTTTGTTTTAAATACTTATTTTCTTGTTGTTTTATTATCGTGTTTTTTTGAAAAAAAATTCATTTACTTATTAGTCAGTATAGTCAAAGCTAAACTGCGGGCTGTTTGGTAATAAGTCTAATATTGTTATAGCTGTATTTGAGAAGATTTTTAAAAACAGCTAACTCAATATTTTAGCCAGAAAAATATCGATAAAACCTCGAGATTTCGCTAATAGGTATCCAAACCTTTGTGCCATCTATGAACAAAATCTTCAGATCTGGCCCAGCCGGAACCCAATTTATTAAAAAAAAAATAAATATTTGAAGATATCTAATATTAATTATAAAACAAATTTCAAGGACTTTGCGTCATAGCTTTCCTCCTATGGTAGAAGTGGCTTATTTAAGGCAAATGCCTTCCAATATCAATGAAACTTATCATTATTTATTTGGACATTAGTTAAAAATAAAGGTGTCAGCTGGCAAGAGCATTGTGCAGTAACCAATACTAAAGTATACATGCTTTTCCTTTTATTTATATATTATATAAAATAAACAAAATTATATAATGTATTAGAGACCTGCAATAGGTGATCTTACCCCCTCCCCCAAGATTTGAATTGGGTTTAGTCTAGGCCTATTTTTAAAAAAATTTCTTTGAACTATCTAAAATTTTGAAGTAGGCTTAATGAAATTTAGCCCTGATGTTTCTCTATTATATATAGCTATACAATTATAGAATAACAAAAAATAATCAATCTGTTAAAAAAACAGAACAATCAGATGCAATCATTTAATATCAGACAGACAAAAAATAAGTAATTTTTTATTAGTTTTTAGGAAAAGGGTCATTTTATATTTAATTTATTCGTGATAATTTTTAATGTTAAATATTTTGCACAATATTACATCATTTTATAGAAATATTAATATAAAATATGCTCAACAATTGGTCATGACATCATGCCTGGTTTGATGTGATAGCAAACTATTCAGTTGATTGAGCAGTTAAAGGCCATAATGAATAATTAGGGTCACTTATATATAACTTTTGATAACCACAACCTAAACACACAATAGAGCACCTGGAATATGGTTGACAATTTGCTTTATCTACATATTTTAAGATATAATTAGTACAATGTTAATGCATACTTTTCCTTTTTTGTCTGATTCTGCAAGATATTCCAGGTATAAGAATAAGGTGACAATATTTACACAGTTTTCTTTTGATATTAATAGATCTAATTTAAAATTATAAATTTGGCATCTTATTCTATGCTACAATCTTATCACAGATTTTTTGGCAATCTCTTTTATCATGTGCCCATAATATCTTGCCTGATTGATATTACTTTTATCTTGTTCCAAAAGTTGATGAGCTGCCTAATCCCAAGTTATTTTGTTAAATTTATTAGTATACCTGGTACAAAAAATTGATTCTTTCAAAAGCGTCATCGTTAATTTTCATTGTTCAATAAGTGACGTGTGTCAAATATCGACAAATATATTTTTAACACATGATTAACATATATGGAATATAAAAATTTCTATATGTATATTTAAAATTAAATTTCTAAATAAAATTTTTAATTTGGAAATATTTAAATTAAGCAAGAATTATTTCCGAAGTAACAATGGTTACATCCTAAATTAACCAAAGGATAAGATCTTAGACATAAACAGAGGAGGTTAGAGGTGGGAGGTGAAAAAAAGATTTAACTAATCATATGCTACTTTAGAACCATTGATATGAAAATCAGGCTTTCCATTTTTTAGATGTTCAAGAATTAAAATATAATAAGGTATAACCAAATCATAAGTAGGCTCCTCCCCACATACTATATTTGTATTTCATAAAGCCAATTGGATAGCTTTAATTTTTATAAGCCTCCTATTTCTTTATGTTAACAAAGATTAGGTTATTCCCTAATTATAAATATTAGTTTACTTCTGATATTTGTTTATCTTGAAGAAGTATAATATGAGTTATTACTTTAGTGACTAATTTTGTCATAACCAGTTTAACAATATGCCTCTTTCAATTATTTGGTAGGTGCTATTCCACCTTATTTCACAATTTAATTTTGATCTTAAAAAAAAATAGAGGAGGGTGTAATGAACTATATATATATTTTTAAATAAATTTAAATTTACGAATCATTCTAATAATGGTTCTCAGATTTAAAATTAAAAGGTCTAAAAATTTTTAAATTTATTTGGAAATCAAATTAATTAAATGGACAACGCATCGGATATGCCCATATCCAAAATAATATTATTAACTCAAATATTATCATCAATATATGGGGCTGTTCAAAATAATAACCTGTGTTGGGTTTGTCCAAATGTCAGATGAAAAATTATCTGACTTTTAGTTTTAGATATTTTTGCTTTTCCAACTGTTCTTTTCCTGTAAATGTATTATACAATTCAAGATTAGAGCATATTGATTTTACAGAAAAATCAAGACTACTTATAAAATCTTTTGTATTAACCAGTTTTAAAATATATCTTATTATTTATAAATAACTAGCAAATTATCTTTAAAAATTTTTTTAGATAAGGAAATTGGTGATGTAGGCTTTAGAAAAATGTCAATTTTATTACACTTTTTACTGAGGTGTGAATAGAATAATAATTAATAAGAAGGGATGTTATTTTGCCTTTATATTTTATAATGCTTTTGCAATGATTGCAAGTAGCCTTTTGTCTTTATTTATTATTTCATCAGAAGCATTTTCCTCTATCATAATTAGGCTAGCTAACAATAATTTATTGTAGAAATGTATTATGATTTTATATACATTTGCTTTATGTAATTTTTTAATAATTTATTATAGTGATTCAAAAAATAAATTCTCCTGAGATTCAAAAAAATACAGCAAATAAAAATTTAAATATTGCTTAAATTTTCATTTCAGAGATTTTTAAATTTGTACTGGTCTTTTTATGATCACATCACCTGTCAGGTTGGCAGGTTATCAAATAAAAATCACAAATATTAGATTTATTAAAATAAATTTATTAAATAGTCGAATTATTCGTTTTATTCGAATAAATGTTCATTAGTATTCGGATAAAGCAAATAATTTATTATTCATATTAGTAATTAATTCGAATTTATTTTTTGAATAGATCTATTAGACACCATCATCAATACACATACTATTATTTAAATAACATATTTTTACCTATTTTCTAAATTCCATCTCAATAAAATTTGTCAAATAGTCAATTATATATATAAATAAAATTTTTGAATGATCACCTGGCTAAATAAATGATAAAACATTTTATTAACCTTAAAATTAAAAAGAAACTATACATATTAGAAGCGTAAAAATATTTATGAACGGCTATCAAATCATTATCTAATCACGGATTTTTTCTTACCAAAATATACTTTAAATATCCATTTTAAAATGAGGATCATGACAAATGTCCCACTTTTGGGAATTGCAATATCACTGTAACTATACCAAAAAATATATTTAAAATATCCTAAATTTTAGTTAATAGGTTTTCATTTTAAGACATATAATTTCGTTGTGATATCGTATAGGTTCCTCGGTGGAATAATAAATAAATTAGTAAAAGAATTGATATTGTAATTTTATTCGCGAAGTCAAAATAAAAGAATAATTATGTTATATCATTGGGAAACGACGTTATTCAAAACAATCGTCAAATGTAAATTGATCATTTTTTATATCATATCTTGTGGGGGTGATATCATCAGCCTCTTGGACATGGTTGGAATAGGTAAGATCAAAGGTTAGAGAGATATTATTTGACCATACTGTAAAATACCTTAGTAAACTGAAAATTCTGCAGTTGATATATTCTAAAATAAATGATTTATTTCAAAAATGGGCGAAAATATAGAAAATATAGAAAATTACTCTAAAAGTAATGATATAAATTTAAAAAAATAAATAAAACTAAAAGAAAAAAAAAACACAAATTATAGAATAAATTACTCCAGAAAAATAGAAGATGCTTAAATTGACGATTGACGAAAATAAATTTTTTTTACCATAATATGAAATAGAAATGTTATGAGTATATTTTTGAATTTATTATAATTTTCAAACGATGACAAATACGTTTCTTTATTTATTATTAAAAAATGGATTTTAAATGTAAATCCATGATTTATTTAATTTAAAATTGTGATCCGAGTAGCGAAAAAAAAATTAACATTTTATCCATTTTAATCCAATAACTTTTTTTTCCTATTTACCTAGAGATATCAGTTCAAGATTGTGAAGGATATTTTTTTTATCATGTAAAGGAATATATAAATCCTTGCTTAGCCACGAAGCCCATTAATTAAAAACAATACATGCACAAAATTGTTTACAGTTATATTAATAATATTTTTAAACGCTACTTAGCTACTATCAAAAAAAGGAGCTCTCTAAAAAAAATAAATCGCTATTATTTATAGCCACTGGCGCGCTACTTGTAGGGAGCTACTTTAACAACTCTTAATTGTCCAATTATAATAATGCTCAAATTTATTATATGCTCTGTAAAACGTTTGTTATTAATTGATAAAAATTGATTAGCTAAAAGTATTCTTCAAAGTATTTATCATGTGCCAAATGTTTTCGACGAAGTATTTGCATTTTTAAATATTTTTATAGAAATTTTTTTTTGTAGGTGTATATTTAGTATATTTATACTAAAAAATTAGCCCAACCCTGTATATAATAAAAAATATAAAAATTTATATAGATTGTTTCTTTTAAAATGACCCCGAAAGAAATAATATTTAAAAGAGGAGTAGAAAATAATATCAAAAAACAAGAAGTAGAACCAGAAACACAAAAAAAAACAAAAAAAATTGGAAACTAAAAAATTTTTTTTTAGAGGTCTGCAATGGATGGGTTTTTAGTCCTAAAAACCGCCCGTTCAATACTTTAAAAAATTTAACCCGCCCGCCCAAACCGTCCCTAAAATTCCGCCCGTATATTTTATAAAAAAAATTTAACCCACGAGTCCCATATAAAATTTAAATAAGCTCATTCTTCCAATTTTTTTAAGCATCCATTAAAAAAAAATGATATAGTTTCAGCGTTACATACCTTCAAAAAAGTTTTATAATTTAGGACATTGCTATACTAAGCATAAAAAAAAATAATATTCAACGTAAATTAAGGATAAGGAATATTTGATCTAATAAAATATTTATGTATATAAAATTAATGTATATTGATAAACTAAAAACCTTCCAGCAATGCTAATTCCTCGTTCAGAAGAAGCACTGATTGCTGGAATTGCCAATATTTTTTCTAGCCAATCTTGATAGTTTTTGTTTGATCAATCTTTTTACTTTTCATTTCCATCAAAGTAAGATATTCGTTTGATGTATATCCTTCTATTCAAGTGAGATATTTAAATTAAAAGTGAAAGCATTTAATAAATTTTTTAAAAAGTAAAATTAAATTAATTGTTTATAAATTGTAAACTAAACTAAGTAAGCCTAAAATATGACTAAATTATATAAAAGCTCGTTACTTTAAGATTCAAATACTTTGTTATGTCATTAGGTAATGCTCTCCTCTGTCAGCCACAACATTGCATTTTACAATTTAAATTTAATTCTCTTTGCTTTTTGGGCAAACGGGTAAAATCAGATTCTCATATCACGTTGATGTTATATTCTTCCATGCAAATCATGTCCAACATATTTTCAATATATTTTTTTTATCTGAGTAATTTTCTTCTATGACAACATCTTCAGTTATCGGCACATTCGGCAATTAAAAATATTGAAATTTCAAGGAGCATATTATTTTGTTGTAATTTTTTTTATCTTAACCCGCCCGCCCGTTTGCCCATGGAGAAGCTTAAACCCCACCCAATGCGGACCTCTAGTTTGGATATACACACATCAAGAAATAATATATTTTTATAAATTTTTTTAGTACCAAAATTTTGTTATAAAATAAATTAATATTGTAAAAGGTGAAACAAAGAATTTTAACGATAAAAATTTGTATTTGTGTTTTTGTTAGAAATTTTTAAGTTGGTCTCTCACAATTACTTACCTATATTGAACGTTTTATTTCTAAAATGCGCTTCGAAGGGTCGTTAAATTCAAATCAGCTGGTGACATGCCATTTTGGTTTCCCATATAAAAATGAAACTCTGAAATTTTAAAACTTTCGTAAAAATTTATAAATGGCAACTGTTTATATAGGTAAATCAAAATGGCGTGCCATCAGCTGAGATGCTAATTCTTAATTGATACCTATCAAAATTAATGAACCATCAGTCCAGGTATTATTGTATGTGATTGGTAAGGATAGATCTATTTCAAAATGATTTTTGGACACTTCCATCAAATATAAAAACTGACGAAAAGATAGATATTTTTTTTATAAAAATCCGTTTTAGCTGGCTGTGGTCTAAATATCAAAAATTAAATTCGGAAATTTTAGTAAATTTAACGAAAAAAAGGAAATATAAGCTATTTTTAATATAGAAATAAAAAACATGTCCTAAACATATTTCTAATAAATTTTAAAATTTTAAAATTTTAACACATATTTTTTAATTAAAATGTAAAAAACTTTTAAAAGATTTTTTCTTTTCATATTTGCGAATTTTTAAACCAGATTTAGGAAACCGCCTTTAAAAAATTTTTTCAAAAAGATATTTTTTAAATTCACTTGCATAATGGAACAAATGTCCAAAGAAATATACACGCGTTAAAGGAACGACTAAGCAAACCTTTCTATAATTTACAATATTATATTTAGCCTATTATTAATATACGTTTAAAGGAAAATACATATTTTTAGCGGGGGTGTGAACCCAAAGATGGCTAATTCTATTTAGTGGAGATTTTGATGACAAGAACTTATTCGAAACCGATTTGAAACCGATTTCCTAAAAGGGACCCGAACCTGCCCCTGGTCCATATTACCCCGGTAGTGAAACCGGGTTCTGGTTTACATCCCTGCATTTTAGTCTAATTAGATTAAGGCGTGTTAATTCAAATATAATGCATAACAATAATTTTTTTGGGGATGCTAATCGAAAGCCCTTGTTACGCCACTGAAACTACATCTAAATAAAAATAATGGTTTTTTGATTATCTTGCTAATAATGCCATTAATTTATATCTAAGTATTCCCGATTGACAAAATTTTTGGATTTTATAACAGTGAACCAATGGTATAGATTTATTGAATTTGATATATTTTTTTTTCATAATCATTTTTGCGAGAAAAAATAAAAAATTGAAGTTATTTTTAATTAAAAAATGTTATACTTTTACAGATGAAATTGCCTAGATATCATTGCAAAATAATATATCAATATCTATAGCTTCAATACCAAAATAGTTATGCAATCTGTTAAAATATCGGACAGTGAATTTTGGTATAAATAATAATAATAATAAAATGAAATATTTCGCGATTGGAAGCATTATATAGGTTTAGAATAATAATATATTTGGTTTTCATTATAGTTTACAACGAAGTAAGTTACCAGAATTTGTAAGAATTGGTATTTACTATTTTTTTGTTATCTTTAAAAAAAAATAAAGAAGAATTTAATAGGAGAAATTTAATAGATTTTAATATGTCTCCAAATTTTCCACAAAACAAGGAAAAAAAATAATGCTAAAGACAATTATCTGGCCGAAAGTCTAAATGGACTCAATTATTAGAACTCCGGGGGTAATAAAACTTTCTCAAGACAAGCCCTAACAAGAAAAATAGTAATTTCTGGAAGATAAAAACAAGAAGGTAAGATGGTTTAGTTATGGATATATTTAATCGTAATTAGACATGCACTAACGTCTGATATGGGCCAGGGCATGTGAATATGTTTTACAAAATTAAATATTTTCGATACCCAAATAATTACTATTCGGATAATATTCGCGAATATCGACTTTTTTATATGTTCGATCCGTATAAATTCTGTCGAATATTAGTTAGGAGCGTTACGTATGTGAGGTGGTTATCCATCGGTTTAATTCAAATCAGATATTTATATATTTATTAAAGGTTCTAGAGCCGAATTCGGCTTCTAAAATTTTGATTTATTTGGGTGGGCATTTTTAGACCACAGACCCCACAGAGGTCGATTTATAGGCAAACCATCAAACCCGGGGTAATATGGACCCGGGGAGGGATCGGACCTCTTTTAGAAATCGGTTATTGATTGAGTTACCTTTATAAAAATTCCCGCTAAATGGAGTTTAAAATTCCTTAACCTTGCTTATAATCGCCTCGCTAGATTATTCTCGGGGGAGGGGTGCAGTTCGTATTCTTTAAAATATTTTAGAAAGTGCATTTAGTTGAATAAAATAATTAGAAATCATTTATAAAATTTTTTTAAATATAAAAAGAAAATAATTGTAGGATTTAAAATTCGATAAATTTACTTTGTATCTAAATTCAAGTTGAAAGAAAACCCTCTCCAATATATAAATCGTATCCATTAAAATTGATCTGATCACCATCATCATTCTAAAAAATAAACTAAATTCAGTTAAGGCTATTAACGTTTTATTACAAAAAAGGGGAAAATATATTTATTTGAATTTACCAAAATTTTCAAGGGTATATTATATTAAATTTTTAAAATAAAAGATAAGATAAATATGAAGATAAATTTGTATATATTTAGGAAGCGTCGCAAGGTATCTAAATATTGAGCAAAAATTCTAATAATAATTACCAGATAAATATTACGGAATGTTGCATATAATAATTTTCCAAGGGAGAAGGATACTCAAGGGTCACCTCCCTCACGTCCTATTCTACGGGCTCTCGTGATAGAATATATATTTTTGTTTAAACATGATATTGTGCTTCGCTGATGTTTATTAGCTTAGGAATTATTTTTCAGAAAACCGATATGTTATGATTAGACAGAAACACGGAAATGGTTTAGATTTAGTTTTTTTAAAAAAATTTATGTGTAAGTGTAACAATTAGGGTGACAGTTGACGTGCAATTATCATTGCCCAAATATATGGTATAAATATATTCAACGATAAAATGTTAACAGCTATTGTTTGATTTTATTGCGGAAAGATTTATTCAAAATATATTGTTCCCAAAGCTGGGATCTTCCTGATGCTATTCCAAGTTTAAAGTTCTTAAATACCGAGGCTTAAAACAAATATCTTATTCAGGCGCGTATGCAGGAATTTGTTCTGGGAGGGGGGGATAATAAAATTTTTTAAGAAATATTATTGTTAATTATAAGCATAAATTTATTAGGACTAATTCACAATTTTAAATTAATGTGAATTACAAAAAAATTATATATATAAACCGGCATTGAAAAACTATAAAATAAATGTGAATTATAAAATATAAAGTGAATATAACCCACGATATGAATCACTTAAATGACCCGAAATTGAAATTTGAATTTTTTGAGCCTTTAAAATATATATATAGTATAAAAATATTTAAAATATTGGAAATATAAATTAATACATAAAAAGTTTCTTAGGAATAATTGTATTTTGTATGTTTTGATCTAATTTTTCAATTATTTATCCTTACTTGGCGTTAAATGCCTATGAATATTCAAAAGATCCAAATCATTCAATGCCATTAAAAAAATTTAGATTATTAATAAAATATAATTTGTGTAAAATAATACATAGCGTTAAAATACTAAATTAAAATAATATAAAATAAAATAAAATAAATAAAATATTATATAAAAACCGAGGTGGGACTACAAGTTCCCAAAAAACATGTGTAGTTATATTTTAAAATTATGATTTGGAGGTTTTGTTTTAAGAAATAAGATTCTTTAGGTTCTGATGTGAGGGCTCTTATCTTATCCCCTATATTTTTTAAAAACTTTAAAGTTCCACTTGGCATATGTCCAAGGGAAGAGATGACAATCGGTGTAAATATAATTTGTGAATTTGGAATATTTCATTGTTTTTTTTTCTCGGCTATATCAACCGGATTAGAATAATACATAAAAAGTTTCTAGGAATAATTGTATTTTGTATGTTTTTGATCTAATTTTCAATTATTTATCCTTACTTGGCGTTAAATGCCTATGAATATTCAAAAGATCCAAATCATTCAATCTAGTTTCAGAAGTTGTATTTCATAGGTATGTTTTTCAGATGCCTCTCCGGCTTATTTTTTCAAACATACCCGGGCCGGGTCCGAAATTTTTTTAAAGAAAAACCCGGGCTGGGCCTGAAAATTTTTTCAAAAAAAATATCCGGACCGAGCTGTATATTTTAAAACCAAATATTTTAAATCGCCATTATTAGCTAGAAAAATCAAAAATAGATATAATTTATTTTAAAAAAATTTTTATTTCTAAAAAGCCGGTTTTTTAAAAAAAATCTGGGCCGTGCCCTGCAAACTGTACCTCTGCAGGGCTCTGTTATTCTTCTTAAAAAAGAGAATGTTCTCTCATTAGTTTACTAATGGGAAGAGTTGTTAATATATATATAACCATTTTAATACATTGGGAATATAATCTAAAATGTGTTTGAAATAATGCAAAGCATCCATAGCAATTTTTAGGACTGTAGCAACCATAGTTAATCTTTTAATCATAGTTATTCAGCTATAAGGCATCATAATATATTTTAACATCTTCATGATAAAAATCTAGCAAATATATTTTTTTTTTCTATCACATCTGAAAAGGTTGGAAAGGCTTTTGTGGAAATAATATCTGCGGATTTGTAAGTATTGCATGATAAATTAAAAAACATTTGTTTTATAATACTCTTCTACTGTTCCTATATTAATGTTTTGACGATGAGCTTGCATACTGCAAGTCGAGGACAAATATTAAACACTTATAGCTCTGCTTTTGACTCAAAAATAACATATAAAATATGAAATTCTTCATCAACATTAGTTCTAATTTCCTTGAGTTCTAATAAAATGCTCTCCGCTATTCTCATCTTCTTAATCAAGATGTCATGTTTTTGAAAAGTATTACATAAAATAGTTGTATAATTAAATAATATATTCTAATTATAAAAAAAAATTTGGAATAAGTATTGAATCCAATAATTTTCTTGCTTCTGAGGAAATATTTCTTTCAAGCCATTGTGATATTTCAGTAATAGCATTAATAATCGGCTCTTCTAACTCCATAAAAGCTGTTACTGCTTGATGGTGGAGACTCGATCTCGTTGGACAAGCTTGCAATTTCTTTCTCCCTGTTGGACAAGGAGTTTCAGAGATAATTATTATTTGACTAGAAATTTAGATAAATATTACGCCACTAAAATTTGAAAATAATAGGTAAATTACGCCAAGGAAAACTTGAAATCGAAATTAATTGATAAAATAACTTAGTAGATGAATGTGATAAATAAATGTAATTATATATATGAGATAGGAATAAATATTAACAATAATATTTTTGAAAAATATAATCCGGCATCTGCATTTTTTGGCTTGGGGGGAAGATTTGTCCCCCTGCCCCCCCCCCCCCGCTGCGTACGCCAATGCCAATATCAATCAAGTAATGTTTAAATGTAGATTCATGAATTATATATTAAGATTTATATAATATCTTATGACAATATTATATGTTATAAGAATTAAATAAAATTTAAAATTTAATTGTTGTAGTTGCTTTTATTAACCTAAAATGTCGCATATCAAAAATCATCGAGATGTGCCACCAACCATTCTACCCATAACGGAAGCCCCGACACTTAAATTAAATTTCCGTAATTATTGTAAAAACTTGTTGAGAAAAATACATCCTTTTTTAAAAAAACTATTAAAAACTTGAAAGAAAATTTTGGGAAAAAACTTTCGGTATTCTATGCACAATAGGAATAAGTGGATTGAAAAAATTCACAGGCTTTTACTGCGATAAAATTCAAGGCATACCTGGGTGAATTATTCGCGCTTTTACCATCAAATTCATGACATACAATGGATAATGCTCCAATACATCGAGCGAGGATAATTAGTGAGAATTATCCAAATATCATATTTTTGCCACCCTATTCGCCGCAATTAAATCCGATAGAAAATTTTTTCGGAGTAATTAAAAATCAATATAGATCAAATTCTCCTAAACCCAATAACCGAAATGAAGTTATTTCAATTGTTACAGACAATTATTTTACATATAATTTTTCAAATTTTTATTCTCACACCATAAAGTTTATTAAAGAGGGAATTCGATGCATTCCTTTAAATGATTTGAATTTGTAATTGATTTATATTGTGCAATATTTTATTTACCAAGAATAAATAAATAATAAATGGTTTTTTTTATTTTGGTGTTTCGAATTGATCATAAAAATTTCTAAACAAATAAGAATTATCTGAAAACCCTAAATTCGAGTTTTCACTCATGTTTATATAAGAAATTATTCAAATTTCTTATCCTGATTTCCATTCTTTGGATAACTAAAAGTAAAATTAAAATATTGGAATAATTCTTTAAATTTAAAAAAGGTATTGTAAAAATATTAGAAAATTTTTTTTATATAATATCTTTTAAAATTCTTATTTTTCCACTTAAACTTATGTCCAAAACATAAAAAAACTATATTCGATTCATAACCTTGACGTTAGTCTTCATTAAAGTTTAAGAACTTTATTATTAAAATTTTTTTTTTGAATTCTCATCTTTCCACTTAAACTTGTGTCCAAAAAAACTATTTGATTCATAACTTTGATGTTAGTCTTCATTAAAGTTCAAAAACTTTTTTAAAAATTTTTTTTAAAAAATTTAATTTATATCAAAATGTTTTTTACAATAATTATGGAAAGTTATTTAACTATATAAGTATGTTTTTTCACATTATGAAAATGTGTTGCATCATATTATTACTGTATATATATATATATATATAAACTACCTTCAAATATTAACTTTAAAAATGTTTTAAATATAATATTCTGAGTCAGGGGTCCATTATACTTTATTAAAAGTTTCCTATAATCTTATAATAGTTAATAAAAAAAGTGAAGTTGTTATAAGTTGAATTTTTTGGTAACAGGAAATCAATATTTATTTTTAGAAAAGCGATTTGTTATATATATATATAAACTGGTTTAAATCGTTAGAATTTTGCCAACTAAAGACCTTTTTTTTAAAAAAAAATTATTATTTAATATATTTTCTTCTTTTATAATAAGCCTCTCGGTCATTTGTCATGGTTTATATTTTTAAAAATATTTTTTTTTTTATATAAAAAAATTTATATAAATTTAATATCACATTTTCATTATAAAAAATTAATATGTATTTTATTCAAAAAAAAATTTTTTTTAAAATTTTTTAAAATAAAAATTAAATATTTATATATTTTTTAATAGTAATAAATTTAGAATTATGAATATTTTTTAAAAAAGAAATTGAAACATAAAACAAACTTTAAAAAAAGACAAAATATTTTGAAAGGACTTTCTTCAAATTCCATGGAGGAAAATGAAAAAAATATTTTTCGTATACAAATCCGTTAACAGAGTAATAATAATAAATAATAATAATAATAAATAATAATAATAATAAATAATAATAAAAATAAATAAGAAAAAAAAGGAAGATGGAAATATTAACGAATTCCGTAAATAAATCTAAGGAAATATAAAATGTACGCTATAACCCTTAAATAAGTTACCCTTGAACCTTATCTTAGCCCCTATCCATATGTTAGTTTCGGTGAAACTGAATCAAGACATTTACGAAAGATAACTTTTAGGGATCAAAATCTTAATTCCTAATAGAGCCGGCTTTTTTGAGTAAGTATTTTTATATTTTCCAAAATTTTAAAATCATACTGAGGAAGAAAATACACTGAATTGTCAATTGTCGTGCTATGCCCCTTCATATACAACTGTGTTCCAATTGAAAACTGATATACTTTTTTGTTTTAAGTAATAAATCTGTCAGTTCTAAAAACATTCGATAAATTATAAAGAAAAAGGGATATTTTCTGCAAAATTCCATAATATTCTATCAACATGTGGCCCAAAGTTATGCACAATTGAAAAGTTTGACATGCAAAATTCGAAGTTTCCAAAATGTAAAAAAAAAAAAATCATATTTTTATTTAAAAAAAAAATTAAACTTTACATTTAATTCAGATGACTAGATTTTAATCAAAATTTTAACAAGAAAAAGCAGAGCCAAAAGGTTTTTAAAGGAATTTCCTAACAGAAAACTGGTCTATCACAGACTCAAATCTATTGATTTTAGAAATTGATACTAACGAATCGGCAGAAAAATCGTGGTGATAGATTACGCATAGCTCGCACTATGAAGAAAATATTAATTCTGATGAAACGTACGTATTGAGTTAAAGAAAAACCCGGACACCCCACAGAAAAAATTCTTCAAGTATTCCCTAGACTGGTATTTCCAGAACTTCAGTACATCGGAATATCCATGAAGAGCTGCAGTTGAATTTTAAAAAAAGAAGACCACAAAATAAATTAATTTATTTCTATCGATAAAATTACATTTTAAGGAACCAAAAAAAGTGGAAAGTCTAAATTACAATATTGTTTCCAATAATATACATCAGAAAACGGGATAAACTTTGTAAGGCCAGGACCCTAACCGGTGCGAATAAGATTCCCCGTCTAGACTAAACTGCTTCTTAGAAAATACTATCAGAGATTAGTATCTTTTCATATAATTCACGGATAAAAAGCTAAAAGCTGTTTACAGTAACTCCGACAAATCTGCAAAACGATAGGGCTTACGTTACAGTTTCAATGAGAAAATTTTTTTTTGCAGCTAATCAATTTCTAGTACAATTGCTTAAAAGGTTGGTTTTCATGTTTATCTTGAATTGTAAAGTTAAAAGAAAAAATTAAATTTTTTTACATGTTGAAAAGTTCGAATTTTGTTTGTCCAACTTTGAAGTGTGCATAACATTTTGACTTCTGTCGATAGAATTTGATTTTTAAAAAAAACATTCATAATTTATTCTTCTCTTAATCTATAAAATTTTATTAAATTATATTTAGAATTTGTGAGATTTATGCCAAAACAAATAGGGTATCAGAACACAGTGTATAAATTATATTGATTTTATTTTAAAAATCAATTGTCAAAGTTTCTAATATTTATAATACTTTAGAGTGATTCACGAACAGGGTTGCTAGGTCAAAATTTTCAAATTGCGGGAGAAATTTTTATATTTTGCGGGTTTAAATATGAAATATGAGGTAGAAATATAAAAATTGCTAAAAAAAAAATTTTTTTGCGGATTTTTATTGGATAAAAATAAAACATATGAATAAGGTGAGGATAGTAAGGAAAAAAAATTTACAAACTAGATACGTTTTTTGAATAAATATTTAAAATTTATTTTAAAAATAAACATTTACCGTTTCTCAAAAATTATTCTTTATATATTAAAAAGGTTAAAATGTTTAAAAAAAAATTGTGCGGGAGAAATTTAAAAATTGCGATAGTTTTGCGGGAGTGAGATGTCTGCGTGTAAACTAAATTATTGCGGGAGTCTCCTACTGATGGGGGTAGACCTGGCAAACCTGTTCACGAATCAAGCAAGCTGCTTACAAATAAAACCAAGAAATTATTTATGTATTTTATATACACTTAGCTTTTCTGTCAGTCATATTATTTTTCTTATACTTAGAACAAGGGTCAATTGGTTATTCCGAACCTTACTTCCTTTTTAAATTCTAGCGTTTTTTTTAAAAAAGATACATTTAAACCTGTAAAAGATAAAGTGATTTATAGGGTTGTATTACTACAAAAATCAAATCAATCTAATTCGAAGCGTATAATGAACAAAAATTTAATCAGTTTTACACCTTTTGATCACAATAATGGAACAAGGATAAGAATCTGATAACCGAATAAAACTTGGAAACCATATTGAAGCGGAAGAATGATTTTAAAAAGTTCTTAGACAGAATATGCTCTAATAAAAGTGCATGTATTCTATAATATTCATATGCTGACTCATTAGCTTATTTATTGATTAAATTTTTTTTCATTGCCTTAACAGATAGAGTTTAGTACTAAACAGGTGGGTACGCAGTGTAGGAGTAAAATGGCAAATCCTAACTTCCAAGCCAAAGAATATTCGGATGTCAGCTAAAATATTTCAAAAAAAATATTACTTTTAATGATTATTAAATTTATGTTTTATAATAATCATTCAAACCTCTCATCGAATGTAAATCACCGATTTACATTTATTTATCATCTCCACAGAAGAAATAAATATATTGAAACCTAAGGAAAATTAGGGTAAATCTAGGAGATGAATTTAAATAAGTTATATCTCATTTTTGACTCTAAAGCAGAGCTCTATGATATAAATATTTGTCTACCTCTACTCAAATCAAGCCAATGTTTATCCCCCTCTTGGATACTTTTATAGCTCAAACAAATGAATGGTTTTTTAATTAATGAATCAGCACTTACAAATTTGGAAATATAATGCAGAATCCTTTCGAATCTTTCAAATCTTATGTAAGAAAAGATTAAATATTTGGAAATTTTTTATTGTGAAGATTAGTGTTGTTAAACGGCTCGTTTTGAGCCGATTTTTAATTACGGCTAACAATAATTCATCCAGAAAAATCTTACCCAAGCCTGAAGATTTTGCTCATAGAAGGAACAAAGGTCTAGAGATATATTAAAAGAAAGAAAGAAAGAAAGAAAGAAAGAAAGAAAGAAAGAAAGAAAGAAAGAAAGAAAGAAAGAAAGAAGAAAGAAAGAGATAGAGAAATCTTGAGGTTTAGACAATATTTTTCTGGTTAAAATATTGAGTTAGCCGTAACGAGCCGTTTAACAATACTAGTGAGGATCTTAACTTATCTCATGATGCATACCTAAGCTCAATGCAAACTAATGGTATAAAAGATTAAACATGGTTGATAATGTTCCAAAAATTGCTATATATGCTTGGCATTGTTTAAAAGATTATTTTTCTTAAACATATTAAAATTATTGTATATTTTGGCAACTCTACCCATTAGTACTTCTACTACTGAAAGAACATTTACTTCATTAACAAGAATAAAAACGTTGAGAAGTAGTGTTGTTAAATGGATCAAATTCATAAAAACGGTCTTAATTCTAGCGATAAAAATATATTGCTTATGCCTTGAGATTTCGCCAATATATATGTCCAAACATTTATACCATATATGAGCGATATCTTCAGGGTTTGTGCAAGATTTTTCTGGATAAAATATTGAGTTAGCCCTTTTTAAAAAAAATAGACTCATATCGAGTCTTTTAACAACATCCTTGAAGTACTACCTTTGAATAGGTGCTAGCGCATCTTAGTATACACAGGGAGTCGATACCAAGGACGGATGAAATCATTGAAAAATTAGCTCAATCCCAAATTGAATTTTAATACATTATATTTTAATTATATAAGGGTTGTTAAACGGCTCGTTTTGAGCCGATTTTTTAAAAACGGCTAACTCGATATTTTAGCCAGATAAAATATTGCCTAAGCCTCTAGATTTCTATAATACATGTATAGTTGTTCCTTCTATGAGCAAAATCTTCAGGCTTGTGCATTATTTTTTTGGACGAAATATTGAGTTAGCCGTTTTTTAAAAATCGGCTTAAAAACAAGCCGTTTTAACAACACTATATTTTTAAAATACATCGTATATTTTTATACTTTGTAAGTTTTTATATTGTTAGCGTCAATGTGTTATTTTCTTCAACTTTAATGAGTTTTTTAAGCGCGTTTTTTTTAAAAATTTAAAATTTTGATTCTACCGGAAATGTAATCCACCATGTTTAGAATACTTAAAATATGAATTTTATATAATTTTACCTATATCTCTCGAGTCATTTATAATATATGTATATTTGGTCACAAATTCGCGCCAAATGTTGCCGGGTTATGTATAACACATGATATAGAAAATCGGTGAAAAATTTTTTTTATAATTAATCTCTGAAGATTTATATTGTCTCTAATACTATGCTGGATAAAAATTCCTGCAAAAGCAAGTCTTTATAATATTAAAAAGAAAAAAATGTTGGCTATAAATGCTTCAAATATAACATGAATTCCATTCTAGTAAGTACCCAAGAATACGACTAGTGTTGTTAAACGGCTCAATTTATGCCGACTCTTATCCAGAAATATTACACATGCTTGAAGATTTTGCTCATAGACTGGTTCAAAGGTTTGTTGGACATCTATTATCGAAATCTCCAGGCATATTACAATATTTATCTGGCTTAAAATATTGAGTTAGCCTTTTAAAAAATTACTAATGTTGTTAAACCATCTAATTTTGACCAGCTCTAAAACGGTTTGGCCAAGTTTTTTGTCCAAAAAAAAATAGTCTCTAGTTGAAGCTAAACTTAGACGTATAAGTCAATTTTTTAAGGGATAATCTTGACCATGTCATATTGGAGTTGGTCAAATGTAGATGATTTAACATCACTAGAATATACAAAACGAAATGCAAAAATAAATATAAATAAATTTTAATTTTAAATATTACATAATATAATAAGTAATTTTTCTCCATGGTTTAACACTAATACCCTTTTAACTCTCTTGTTATGTAATTCTTTTTTTGACACAAAAAAAAATATATATACTTTATTAATATCTATTTGATATTTTAATTTTTATCAAACAGAATTTTAATATAGTTATATTTATATTTAGTGTGTCTAAATATTATAAATGTTGACCTTCAAAAAGGCTTTCTTTATAAAGGGATTAGTAAATAATATAAGTAAATATATAGTAAATTTATAATAACATTCTTATTTATATAATATTGATAAAAGTAAAAAAAAGCTTTAAAAATTTTTAAAATATTATATTCGATTACGATTAATTTATAATATAATTTTATCTTATAAAACTTCACATAAATAATAATATAGTATGTATTATAAAAAAAACTAAATTATTTTTTTTTGATTTAAACTTAATTCAATTATAGTAATATAAGAAATAGAATAGAAATTGACTAGAATTCAATGTTCACTGGATTAGAAAATTGTTATTAAAATGCAAAAAAAATAATGATTCTTGAAGGGACAGTTATTTCACGATTATTATTTTATTAGGAATAAAATCATTGATAAAAATTTCATTATAATGCCATTATATTTATATTCAAAAATCCAATTCAATATTAATTTTTCGAAATCGCTATCAATAAATATTGCAATAATTATCTAATTATTGTTTCTAAAAAAAAATCAATCAATGGTGCTTTATATTTAATCGGTTGTTTGAATATTTTTTCTTCCAACCATTTTAGTGCCAATTTAACGATATAAGTGAATGTAACTCAGAATTGAACAGCTGCTGCCTATAGTGAAACGTAATAACAAAGTAATTCAACGAGAAAAAAAATGAAGAAATGAACCTAAATTACAAAATTATCAATTGTCTTTTTGGCCATATTTCGAAAATATAATTTTTTTTTTGATAAACTGGTTCGACTAAAGCTGAATAGGTTTTCTGTATAATAAATAATCCATTATATCAAAGAAAGAAGTCAAAAAAAAAAGTTCTTTAGAAGATACAAAATGAAAGCTAATCATATTTATGAATTTATAATTTTTCCTTTTTATAATAAAAAAAAATAAATAGAAAATGATTTTTTCCTTTAAAATTTTTATATTTTCAAAAATAATAAAATAATATTTAAAAAAAATTGCTACAAAATTAAAAGTTTTTTGGTATTTTTGACAAATTATATGGTTTTAGAAAATTGAAAAAAAAATGATATAAATTACTTAAAAAAATATATTACACGATGATTTAAGGGCGGATATAAGAAGCAAGGAAATTCTGAATTTTTAGACGATCCAGCATCGTTGTCCGCTTCCTCCAAGAAGAAGCAACACGAAAATAATGAGATGGTCAATGAGATGATCTTAGCGGAGGAATCTATAGAAGACACCGATAACGATAACGGCACCATTAATTCCGAATTCGACCCCTCGAAACTTATTACACCCCTCGTCTCCCAACCCGAATCAATTCGT
Organism: Gordionus sp. m RMFG-2023; assembly: GCF_954871325.1. Taxonomy (NCBI): domain Eukaryota; kingdom Metazoa; phylum Nematomorpha; class Gordioida; order Chordodea; family Parachordodidae; genus Gordionus; species Gordionus sp. m RMFG-2023. The sequence continues at coordinate 5,099,001 of NC_088775.1, forward strand.
ATTCACGGCCATTCCTCAACCTACCATGTACATTTACGCCGAAGGTGGAGGTGCGCGCACAAAATCCTTCGTTTTCGTGTTCGTGATAATAGGATTGATGTTATCTATATCGGCACTGGTAGCCACGGTAGCTTATCTCATCAAAAAGGAAGGAAAACCGAACAAGAGCAGCTCAAAGTCTAGCCTGAAAAGGCCGAAATCCGATAATAAGTCTAAAATGAGGGCTTCATCTCAAAGATTATTCAAATACCCTCCGGATAAGATCTTGAATGGTACTAGCATCGATACAAGTTGCGTTTCTATCAAGAACCCCGATTCTCAGCAAGCAAGAAAGTGTGGTGTTAAGAATATTTCCCAGGCATCGTTTCATTCATCAAAACCTACCGTTTACAAGCATAACGGTAGAAAATTTAAAACCTTTTCAGAACCGAGCGATTCTCGCAGATATTCATTTTTATCCCTAAACGATCAATACAATTCAAAATCTAAGCAAAAAAGTAACCAAACTATCTGCAACACAGATGCATCGAGATACAACATAAAATCGCCTTGCTACCCCCCGCTAATGCAGGATAGGAAGCTAAGAGAATTTAACAGTATTCAGGTCGCCGGACACGCTTTACATAGAACGATCTAATAGCAATAATGATGATGGCGTTGATGGGATAGATAATCCTCGACATCACAGTAAATGTAGTAGCTTGGTGCTTAACTCCTCCGGCAATAACCCCCAAAATACTAATATGGCATCAAAGTCAAAGATTTTTCCACCCTCGAAAAGAAAAACATGCGCATCTTCAGATTCGGTTTTTACGAACGACGATTCTGGCAGACCCTTGACCAGATTTTCCAGAATCGAGACGGGAGTTCCCAACAGACCCGATTACAGGTTTATCCTAAATAAAAAATGTGTTTATGATGCCGACGGAGACGACGAAAATTATTTGTTGACCAGTTTTGTCAATTTCGACAAAACCAAGGATACCTCAAGGTCGTATTCTGGAGAAGAAATTACGAAAAGACGCGCCCGAGATGACGCGAACGCACTATATTACATTAAAAATATTAGGCATCCGCACAGTAGCGACGATCAGTCGTATAATCGCTCCCGTTCCAAATCTTCTAAAAATGAATCGAAGGGTGAATATTGTTCCGACGAAATTTGGCAAAAAAAATCTGCGACTCTATCGAACAGATTCGCCGATTACGATTGCGAGATGCCAAAACCCGTCAAAAATTTTACGAAAACCAGAGGGCCCCACGTGATTTGCTTCGAAGATGATTTACGAAATTTCGGCCATAAACCATCGCCAAAAGCGCCGAGGAAAGAATCTTCGGGAGTTTCTAATACAGATAAATTTAAAGATTACCGTTTCGATAAGGCGAATACCGCTGAAGGATATGACAACAATATGCGATCATGTTTTGACCAGATCAGGAGTAGTTTACTAAGTTCAGAAGGGCAGGCGATTGACTCTAACGGCGGCCCGGAACAGTATTACATATCTAATAGGACTCATTTGCTGCAACCTTCTACTTTAAAATCATCAGAAAAATATGAATATTTATGAACCCCATGTTATGTTAATTTTTTTTATTATCAATCCATAGATATAATAAATCGAATATTTTTTTCCCCATCAATGCAAAATGTAGAGAGATAATTTCAAATCATTAGAGTTCGACTTTTCAATAAGGGAAATTTGTTTTTTTAGCAATAATTTAAGTTAAAATTAATTATGCATATATCTAATACGTAATAATATTAATATATTATATTGAAACATTTCACATGTGACCTCAAATTATTAAATAATTATGATAATTTTAATCCTATTTTTCTTAAAAAAAAGTGATTTTTTTTTACTAATTACTAGGATAGGTTGAACCATCCTAAGAGATTCTTAATATTTATCTGCTAATCTCAAAAATTCAACTGCTAAAATATAATATATAAAAACAACTCTTATAATTAAGATCTTATATTATATATATATATAGCATATTTATTAGATTTTAGAAATGTGTACATGTGAAAGTCTTTTAAAGAAATAAAATAAACAAGGATTATTATAACTTTCGAATTATGCAAAACGTTTTTTTTTCTTTTTATCTATTAATTTAAACTTTTTTATACATAAATTTAAATGGTAATCTATAATATATTCATAAATTTATTATATATATATTTACATATTATTTGTCATTTTTGATATATGGAATAAAAAAAAAAATTACAGGCAAAATTTATTGATTTTACGGATTAATTTATTTCATTTTTTTTTAAATAAAAAGAAGAGATGAAGCGCATTAGATAATTTCTTTCTTTCTTTCTTTCTTTCTTTCTTTCTTTCTTTCTTTCTTTCTTCCTTCCTTTCTTTCTTCCTTCCTTCCTTCCTTTCTTCCTTCCTTCCTTCCTTCCTTCCTTCCTTCCTTCCTTCCTTCCTTCCTTCCTTCCTTCCTTCCTTCCTTCCTTCCTTCCTTCCTTCCTTCCTTCCTTCCTTCCTTCCTTCCTTCCTTCCTTCCTTCCTTCCTTCCTTCCTTCCTTCCTTCCTTCCTTCCTTCCTTCCTTCCTTCCTTCCTTCCTTCCTTCCTTCCTTCCTTCCTTCCTTCCTTCCTTCCTTCCTTCCTTCCTTCCTTCCTTCCTTCCTTCCTTCCTTCCTTCCTTCCTTCCTTCCTTCCTTCCTTCCTTCCTTCCTTCCTTCCTTCCTTCCTTCCTTCCTTCCTTCCTTTTTCCTTTCTTCCTTCTTGGGGAGGAAAAACAAGAAAGTCAGTGGAAAAAAAAATAAGTCTAAACGACTATTTCCAATATTTTAGCCAAAAAACGTATTCCGCAAGTCTGAATATTTTTTGCCCACAGGATGATAGAAAGTTTTGGACATCTATTAACGAAATCTAGAGGCTTCTGTAACATTATTTTTGGCCTAAATTCTTAACAATAAAATTAACCACAATGTTTTAATTACAATATATGTTATTTAACCAAAATAAAAATAGCCGGAATCAATCTCTAGTTAAATAAACCTTGGAGAAATTTATTTCAACATAGATTTATTTTTATTTCAAAAATACTCCATTTTGTGCTTTTTTTTAAAGCAAATAAAATGGTTTCTTTGCTTTGAAAGAATTTCCTAAATTAATTTTATAGTTTCCGGTATTGTTTTTATTATTATTTTTTTAAACAAATAGAAAAGGTATATAAAATTTTAGCCTTTTCTAACTATATATATATTTTTCTTTGACCTTATATACTTTTAAGTAGTGTTGTTAGACTGTTCAATTTTACCCGATTTTAAGAACGGCTAATTCAATCATTTAATCCAGAAGAAAGAAAGAAAGAAAGAAAGAAAGAAAGAAAGAAAGAAAGAAAGAAAGAAAGAAGAATAATATTACGCAAGCCGGAAGATTTTACTTAAAAATGGCACGAATGTCTAAGAGAGCTACTAGCGAAATCTCGAGGCTTAGGCATCATTTTTTTTTCTGATCAAAATATTGACCTAGCCGTTTTTAAAAATCAGCTCAAAAACGAGCCATTTAACGGAACTACTTTTAAGTTAAAGATTACTTAATTTTTCGAATTATTTTTTTTTCTTGAAAACGATTTTAAAATAAAAATTATTTTTTTAAAAAAGGTTAAGATAGTTGAAATGATTGTTAAAATTTTTAATAGGGGGGGGGGGGTAGAGATTTAGATTTTCCATTTCCACTGCTAATTTTGATTTTCATCTCCTATTTTTTTTTTAAAATATGTTAATTTTCCAGGGAAAGAGAAGGCAGAGGGAAGCTATAAGTGGGGGTAATATTGTCATAGATTTAGGTGGGAGAGGGGTAGATATGCACTGATATCTTAGTAATAAAAAAAATAATAGGCATAATATAAAGATACTTATTGACGATAACAGTTGGCGCGTAACAAAATTTCCAGGGATTCTTCGGTTTAAAAATTTTTTTTGGGAGTCCTGAGAATTTATTAAATATAAGCAAAACTAAACATAGAAAAAAAAATTTATCTTGAAATTTGGCCACTCAACGGTGTCATTGATGAATAAGGCTTACACGCTAGAAGTCACCTATTCATTACTAGCAGTTTTTACAATTATTTATATATATATTTTTTTTATAGTTTAGATCAATGTTTAGAAGGTAAAAATTCAACTGCTTATGCCTTTATGATGTAATTAGAGCCAGAACTCTAAATTTGAAAGAACACACACTGCTGACCATTATACTTATCTAGATGTAAAACATTCTTATAAAAAATTAATAAGCCGATCATTGAACTACGGACCTATTATGAGCTTGCAAGGCAATATTCCGGCCGTTTTAACACGAATAATTATTATTTTTTGGTTTCCATAATTAAAGTCATGTTCGTGTGTAGAATAATACACTATATTTTTTTCTTTTATAAAATGATATTTTTTTTGTGAGAACCTTTGTAGCCATCACCGTACCACAGTTTACAACCCCCCCCCCACTTATATTTAGCTAATTGGGTAATAATGTTTATGATTGGCGTTACATCGGTTTAATAATTTACAAACAACATTTTATCATAAAATTTGATTATATAATTTAGATTAGTGATCTGCATCGGGCCTAATTTTTCAAGCCGGTCCGGCCCGAAATTTTTCTAAAAAAGATATGCCGACCCGACCCGAACTAGCATTTTTCTAAAAAAAAATTTTTACCCGATCAGGCCCTTTCCTGAATTTATTTAAATATAGAAATTAATTTTTATAATTACTCAAAATAAAATATATGTTATGTGGTGTCTAGTTTCTATAAATAAATTCGAATATTTTTATTTTAGATAAAAAATTCTACATAAATTTGATGAATTTAAGATATATTCAAAAAAATTTCCAAAACTCGACCTGACCAGGCCCGATTATTTTTAAAATAAGTAGGTCCGACCCGTACCCGGCCCGAACCCTACTTTTGTAGATCTCTAGATTTAGATTACAATAAAAGTGTGCGCAAAAAGATTTACAAAAAATAAAATAAAATAACCATTTTAAAATTTTAGGTCTACGGTAATAAAACATGAGCTTTCTAATCTTTGCGAAGAGAACATATTTTCAACTTTACATTCGAATGGCAGGCATTGAAATCCTGCCGTAATTCTATAAATCATATGTTAACGTTTGAGTTTCAGATATTTTCACCAAATTGATACTAAAAAAAAAATCAAAGAACGATTTAGATGATCAGTGTCTACATGATTGAAGGGGATAGGGGGGGGGGGTATTCGTATTTATAAAGATTAAGATTTCCAATCGTTTCAAAGAAAAATTAGGTTAAATTGAAGAAGTAGATTTTAGAAAAAATGACGTCAGTAGGCCTAGTAACCAGTCACTTTCGAACAATTTTTTTTAAAAATTATTTTATAACTAAAAAAAATGTAACGAATATATTTTTCCGAAATAACATTTTTATTCCATGAAATCATATATTTTTTTTGTGTTCGGATCAAATGAAAAAATAAAATAAAATAGACGATTAAATATGCACAAAGTAATCATTCTTTTTATTATATACACATTAATTTATACATTCTCTATGGTTATTTTTTAACCTTTTTGTAAGAGTATCCTCTAGAGTAATAAATATTTGGTATATAAAAGGGAGGGAAAAAAAAATTATGAAAGGAATAAATTTATGAGAAATCCCTTCTTTGCTCTTGAAAAAAATTTGAAATAATTTATTTACTTTTTTTTAATATGGGGATATTATGTTTAAATAATAATGTATTGATTTATTTTTAAAAAGAATTGATAAAAATTTCACGACCATTTGATCCAGAGTCCATTGGTTAGGCACGATATTCCGGTCCTGTCCTGTTCTTTAAACTTGGTCCTAAGATAATCTGCCCTTAGAATGGCACATTTTAAAGGACGCATCTAGTCCTCACGATCAGTAATAAGCTAGTTGGTCTCCTTATCTCCGTGATAGTTAAAATTTTGATCTTCTGGTCCAATCCATCGGTTATATATAATATCGGTTCCAAAATAAAACATAATAAGACGCCACTTCACATCCAATTCTAGCAACAACAAAAAAATTACAGGATCGATTTTTTCAATTTTAAAACTTATTTCTGCAACACTTCCTTAGGAAACAAATCTTTCATTCCACTTTTGCCTGAAAGCAGTGGACGTAAACTAAAAATTATTTTTTTAAAATTATAAAATTTCAAGAGGGGTTTTTTCAAATTTTTCAGGGAGATTCGAGCACCTATGCGCCACCCCCCAACCCTTCCCTAGTACCACTGCTGATTGAAAATACATATACAAATCAAAATTATCTCTAAAAGATTTTCATATAGAAATCAAAATTTTAGGGCCGCCATGGAATTTAAAAAATATTTGATTTTAAATATCGGAGCCAATGATATAAAATGATACCTATTGAAAGCGTCGTTGAATTCAAATCAGCTGGACCTGCCATTTTGGTAAATATAGTAATTATTCTCATATTAAAAACTACTACCATTTCCTTATTATCTCGATGATCAGGCAATTCGTTAATAAAGTTTGCGTCAGACAATAAGGAATAAATTGGCCTCTCGTTTAAAATTTTTTAATTGTGATAATAGATAGGGTAATCAAAATGGCATCCCCAGCTGTTTTCATTGATGTACACCTTTAATGAATCGAAATAGGATAATATATAAAAGTATGACTGGGCTCCAATTCAGCTATAACTAGAATTTGTAGAGATGTTAGATTATCAAACCAAAGAGATACAATATTATTATTTAAAACTTATATATACATATATATATTTATTATAAATATTACAGGAGACGGATTGGTTAAATATAAGAATTACATTTTTTTCTTCTAATGTTTCCTAGGAACTATTATATTTTATACCTTTTATTTAAAAAAAAATAAAATATAATAATATTTCTAAGGCTAACTCCTCCAGAAAATACTACTTCGATTCTCCCAGAAGCCAGTACGTTTTAATCATCCCCTTATCCTACAAAAAAAAAATTAATAAATAAAAAAATAATTAAGGGGTTTAATTGCTTGTATTTCGATAAATCCTCTTTCTTCGATCCTGAAATTTCTGAAATCTTCCAAGGCCTCTTTGGATGCTTGGCTTATGTGGATCTTCATAGCTGAAATATTTTTGTTTTTTATTTTGAAATACACAAAAGTTGATATGGTATTTAAATCAAGGGGCTGCGGCTAACCCGAATAAGAGGTCAGGAATTTTTAGCTCTTATTTACGGAAATTTTGATGCACAGGAAACTTAATCGAAACGGATTTTCTAAAAGATAAATCCAACACCCCGGGTCTTTATTACCCCGGGTTCGATAGGTTTTTTTTAAAATCATAAATAGGTCTATGTTTGTCTCTTTGGACTTTAAAATACCCTATAGAATAATTCAAAATTTCTGAACTCCTTATGTTGGTTTAAATAATGATAATGTGATACCTACAAAATGTAACGCGTTTATTTTAATCTAATTTTCAATTTTCCCATCCAAATGATATGTATATGGGATATCGCTCGGCCAAGTATTATAATATTCTATATCCAATTTCTTTGCATAGAACAATTTTCTTCGTTACTACATTTTCTAATATCAACAATAAATGCATGTAGAAAACTCGAAATGGATTTTATTCTTATGAGGTGGATGATGGGAACCGAATAATAAGGAAACAATACGACAGAGAAGATAAGTGTGGAAAAAGTAGTAACATTAGAAAGAAAAACCTAAATATCTGATGAAGTCGCCATTTAACTTGAAGAGAAAACATCAAATATAATTTTAAAATATTCCTATATTTCTATTATTATAGTGTAAGTATCTGCTAAAAATACAAGAAATATATTTTTTATTTCAAAAATGCTCCCTATAAAAATTTTAAAAATTTTGATATAGAAGCACTATAGTACTCAGCCGACAATGTTCCTTAAAAAAAGCTTCTAGATAGTTGCGTCTTAGTACATGATTGATTACCAAAAGGTAAATAAGCGGGGGTGGTGGGGTAAACTATTATAATTAAACTTTTTATAATGAGTAAAATTATAAAGCTGCTTTCATGGCTGAGACCGACATGTGATCCGTCGATAATCGGACAGAAGTCAATCTCATTAAAAATTATAAAAATTTTCATAATACGATTTTATACGATCCCCCCTATAAATAAGCGTATCCTTTCAAACTAATGTACACTTATATCATATTATATTGACTTCGGACTATTGACGGACTATTGACGGATCGGATGTCCATCTCCACTATGAAAGTAGCCTAAGACTATAAATATTACCTTCCCCTTTGGATTCCATCTTAGACGCCATTATGATAGTATTTCCAAACAAACAGTATCTAGGCATTTTTAAACCAACTATACCCGCGGCGCATGATCCTGAAAAAAAAGGATAATAGTGAATCGTTTGAATATAGGAGTGATGTAAACGGCATTCATTAAAAATAATTCTAAAACAAATTAAGATGTCTTTAAGAGGTCATTCTAGATCACTTTTTAATCTCAGATTTATTTTCCCAACATGGTAAATTGTAATTAACTATTTTTTTTTTAAATTCCACGGGGAAAAGTTATATTTTGTAATATCAGCTGATTAAAAATTAGATGAAATGAAACTCCTCTTACGAACTAAAGCATTTTTTAAAAAAAAACTGCTGGAAAAAAAACTAGGTAAGGGCGGCCTCTAACTCCGCGTTCACAGTTAGCGCGAATTCGCGCAGAGATATACAAAAATCAATGTATTTATATGATTTTATATAACACGCCGCCAATTTCCACTCATAGGAATGCAATTCCAGGTTGATTTATTAGAAAATAATGGTTGGAGTAGAATTAGAAATTCCTAAACAATCAAAATTTTTCAAGCCTATACAATAAATTTCCAGAAGTCTGTCAAAATGTTTTACAAAAATCGTAAAAGGTTTTATAACACGTTCTTGAAACTCGGGAATGTATACCGGAAATACATATTTTTAATCCCTAGTTTTTCTAAAAATAAATAAATGACACGTTTTTTGGCGGCGAAACGCCATTTTTTTTAAAACCTGTGTGAATGCCTATTCTTATTTCTAGTTTATCATCTTTGGGATGCTTTATATGGGATATGTTATCTCTGATAGCTAACGCGAATCTGCAAATTTCTCTCACGTGCCTATTTCCGTTTCTTTTTGGGAGTCCTGAAACTACCATGTACGCGTCACCTATAGTTTCAACCTTTTTTTTTTCAAAATATTTCAAAAAATTTAAATTTAAAAAAAAAATCGTTTATTATTCGCGCCACCAAATAAAATAAAGACTCAGGGTAAGGATGAAGTTAAAATTCTGGGCAAAAAATTTATATAAATTGCTAAAAATAATGTGATCGATAGTTTAAACATTACATAGGGCAGCATCAGAGAACTGCAGGCCCGGCTCTAAGCCCGACCCGGCCAGACCTTATTTTAATTTTTTAAATTTACCCGGGCCGGGCCGTATATTTTAAAACCCAATATTTGAAATCGCCATTAAATCAAAAATATTTTAAAAAAATCCGGGCCGGGCCCGAAAATTTAAAAAATAACCCGGGCCGGGCCGTATAAATGGTACCTTCGCAGGTCTCTGATATATATATATATATATATACCTCAAAAGTGCTCTGAAATAAAATATGTCAATAATCGAAATTCTCGATGTAGATTTTAAACGGTTACAACTCATATATGAAGTCTATAGCTATTTATATAAACTTAGAGGTTCTGAAATTATGAAGTGAAGTAAAAGGGGGTAAAACAAGAGATGGTAGGGGGGGGGGGGGTTAAAGTTGTTATAGCTTATTAATTTAATGTGATTATTCTTTCACAATAATTATAAAAGGAAAACTAGCATCTAAAAAAAAAACTAAAGGTTTCATAAACTTTTGAAATGCTAACCTTATAAACGTCCAGCTTTTCGGCGATACCATCAAAGCAACAATATAATTCGCTAAGGAAATCTACTATCTATAAAATAAAACAAACAAAAAAAAATCAAAGTCATATATTATGAACATAAAGTTTTCATTAAATTGGTAAAGAAAGAAAGAAAGAAAGAAAGAAAGAAAGAAAGAAAGAAAGAAAGAAAGAAAGAAAGAAAGAAAGAAAGAAAGAAAGAAAGAAAGAAAGAAAGAAAGAAAGAAAGAAAGAAAGAAAAAAAAAGAAAGAAGGAAAGAAAATTTTATTTTAAACATCAAGTCAGGTATATGGAATCTACGGAGGTTAAGAAATAATTAAGTTCTTAATCATTTTATACGGTTGCGATTATTAAATATAGATTCGTTCTCCGTTGTAAATATCTTAGAACAATTTCGCAGCAAACCTTTGAACTACTTTCTTAAAAAAATGCTTAGAGTTTCAGCAATCTACACATGGCTAAAAAAAAATACTACTGGATGAAACCGATTTAAAAAATTGTGAGTTCCCAAATCATAATAAATTCCATATCCCCATATACGATAATATATTATTTAAGATATGGTTGGTAGCAAATAAAAAGAAAGACCTCAATGGGGGTACTAATGGCTGATAAATGGGTAAAGTTAACTATGTCGCTAAAATAGACGGTCACATTTCTGAATTCCTCGGGGACCACCTTTATGCCCATTTTCAAATCCATAGCTATTGGTCTTTTTTTTAAAATAAAATATTTTTTTAAAAAAACATAGAAAAATAGCGAATATTCGAAATAAAAAAAAAAATTAAACTTGGGCAAAATCTCGAATAGATATAGATCCACCCTCTCTTTTTCTTTCGCGAAATCTTTGGTCTTTTGTCCTACGAGTTCTTCCAGTGTTACGGTGTACTCTTCCAGCTTCTCCAACAACGAGTCTATGATGTTGTTAAAATTGATACGTTTGGTTAAACTTTTAAATACGTCTAGGATGCTGACAAAGGATGGTCTATTTTTAGGGTTTTCTTCCCAGCAGATGTCGATTAGGACTCTGACTTTTTTGTTGTTAATCTTTATCTGTGGGTGAAGGGGACTCCAGGGATTTCGAGGCCTTAGAGGAATATTAACGCAACTATTCCTGCGGCTATATACGGCAATTTGCTTACCGTCGTTCTCTAAGGTGCTGGAACAATCGGTAATTATAGAGGATAAACGCCTGGGCCTCAGGCCAGATAATGAAGAGCTCACACTGTTTTTATCCTTGTTCTCTCCTAATTCTCCGGCAGACCCGTTCCTGGAATGCGAAAAAGAGGCGCTGGAATGAAATTCCAAAAATGGTCGATAAGGAGGTCGCCTTCTCACCTTTAACAATTTATCCATGACCGACTTCTGTAAAAATTTTATATATTTATAATTTTGTCCGTGACTCGTGGGATTTGAATTGTACTGATGACGAGAGGAGGATAAAAATATTTCAAAAGGATTTACATCCCGATCCAAATCTTTCAGCGTCAGGGTACTATCGGGCGATAAAGTTGTATTAGAAACTTCGGTGCCGTTTAAGGTTTCCAAAAAATTGTAGTAGAAAGGGGGTCTCCTAGTTGCTATCTCCGAGAGAATGATGGCGAAGCTGTAAATATCGCCTTGTTTGGTATTGGCGCTTAACTGGTGAATAAGGTTCACGTTTTTATTCAAACTATCCGCGTGGCACGCGACGATTATAGGCACGATCTTCCTCAAATGCTCCGGAGCAACCCAAAGTAAATGCTTTACCACGAACGCCGAAATATCCTCCCTGATTACGTCTTTCCTTAAGTATTCCTCGTAAAAAGTCGGCAACCCGAATCCCGTTATCTTGGCAGAAAATCTGTTATCAACAATAATCTGAGACGTGGTCAATCGTCCGTGACAGCCGATGGGAGATGAATGCAAATATAACATTCCCTTTCATTTTATATAACATATTAAATATGATATTTAATAATTATCTTATGAAAAAAACATTATTACTTTTTAACATCGATTAATACCCAAGGATCCAAACTGAGCCACCATATAAGATATGCGAGAACTTTGAACATTTTTTGATATCTTAACCGTTTAAATATTTATCGGTCCCTCCCAAACGTAGTTTTGTATTTTTCTCATTTGACGGCGCTCAGCTTAGCGCATAGAAGCGTTCTCAACCATAAAATTATATTTCTGTCGATTAATATTTACGAGAATCTTATTGGTCCATACAATCTCAAGGGATTCGATTTTTTTTATAGCTAAACAATTTCAAAATGACTCTTTATTTTTTTTTGGGGGGGGGGGGGGTATGTTTAAAATATCTTCAGGGGTCTCCTCAAATTTTTCAGAGGAGATTGAGTCACCCATACGCTTCCCCTCCCCCTAGTGCTGCTACTGATTGTATTTTTGCTTATTGCTATTCATTGTCTAAGGTAAAGGCCTTCATTTTTAGTTTTCGGTATTCGATGTATTACAAGGCAATTATTGGCATGAATAAATGGTTGGAAGGTAATATAGGAATATTTGGCAGTTTTTCTTTGTTCTGCGTCGGCAAATAGCATCATTGTTTAAGTTGGAGGGCGCGAGTGGCTCTACAAAGGAAAAATTCCAGGTTAAGAACTCACAATTCTTCCATGGAATCTTGGATAAGCTATCAGGGCGTTTACTATTAGCGTTTCAAAGTCGAGTTGGCTCAAAGAGTTGAAAGGATTCTAGCAGATTTTCAGGCAAAAAAACATGTTTGTTATATAATTCATAATGTACACTTTAATGTGCAATAAGAATAAACAAAACTTTATAGTTATTTTTTTTACATGGGTTTTTCAGTGATAAACATTTTTTTTTTAAATGGGTAATCTCTATTTCTAATCAGAGTTGGTATTGGTGTTGTTACACCGCCAGATTTGAGTCGATTTTTAAAAACGAACTAACTCAATATTTTTAGTTAAAAAAAATATTTCCTTACAAACCTTTTTGCCATCTATGTGCAAGATTCTTTAGGTAATGTCTTTGGTTAATTGGCTTAAATCGTTTAACAAAACTAGTTTGTACGACTAAATATTACCGGGTTTTAAAAGTTTAAACCGAACAAGTATCATCACTTTTTCTAAACCAAACCTTGATCCTGAACTGAAATTTGTGTTTTATCTGAATCCAAACCTCAATCAATTAACTTTACATCTCGGATCCCTGAATTATTCACAAAAAAAAAATAAGACCCAAAATCCTTTTTTTTTTAAATTTCGAAAAGTTTTGAAACTTTTAGAATTATATCTGGTCATGTTTTTATTTTTATATATTTTTATTTCTTCTTTTCTCGATAAAGTTTAAAAAATTTGCGAATTTCGAGTTTTTTAAATATCTTAGGACACATCCTATAAGTAGAACAAGTGGAAAATTTAAAGATATAGCGAAATTTATATTCGAAAAATCATTTTTATATTATAGCAAATAACCCTATATCGAGCTAAATAAAAAAAATTTTTTTAAGTGCGAACAGAATTGCGAAATCTTAATTGCTTGTTAGGGATATAGACATTATAAAACCATTAAAAAAAAATTAATATAAAAAAATACGAAAATGATGTATATTATAATAGTATAACTAATAATATTAAAACCTATATTATTATTATTATTATAAGGTTTAAAAAAATAAACTAACTTTAATAATGTCATTGATTATTGAATATTGAATTATCAAATCCAATTGAAGCGTCTCTTTGGCTAAGAGCTCGGTTAGGTTAAGCTTCGAAACGAATTTCGTTACAACGCAAAAGTAATTTTTGTCGTAACAAATGCCCATAAATGTGGAAAGGTTATCATGGCTGATTACCTTTATATGACGAATTTCTTGCAAAATTTTGTTATTAATTTCCATTCTTTCGCTCATTTCAACCTTTTTGATGAATACTATGTTGCCTTGGTAGGAACCGTAAAAAGATGGATCAAAGCGCGAGGAACTAAAGCTCTGTCATCAGGATTTATTATGATAACGTTTTAATAAAAATTAAGAAAAAAAATCAAGAAAATATTTACAAGAGTAGAGATATTATTGACATTTAAATTGAGTTCTTGCGATTGTATCTTCCATTTGCGGTATTTAAAATAATTATCTTCATTCTGTTTTCTATTCATGAATTATTTTAAAATTATAAAACATTTTTTGAAAAAAAAATATATATTATAATAATGCATATACATCTAATATGCTAAGTCTTAGTTAAGTCATGGTTTACCACGGGGAAAAAAGTTTTCGAGACAGGAAAAAAAATTAACTTCAAAATCGTAAAATACTCCAAAAAATTAGTGTCAATCATTTATCCAGAAAAATATTACGTAAGCCTAAAGATTTTGCTCATAACAAAGGTCAAGACATGATATTATCGAAATTTAGAGGCTTAGGCAATATTTTCCTGGCGAAAATATCGAGTTAGCCGTTTTAAAAAATCGGCTCAAAACGAGCCATTTAAAACACTCCAAAAAAATGATGGGAAATATATTACAAATATAATTTTTTTTAAAAAAAACTAAAAATAGTCTCAAAATAATCTGGGGAAAAATATTCAAACAAAAATGAACTAAATTTATTATTAGTAAACATGCAGGGCAGTTTGAAAACTAGAGAATGTAAATTAAATTAGATAAATTTAGGATATAAAATCTACATATAAACTAATGTAAATGCACTATAATATAAATTTAATAATAGAAAAATTTACCAAGGAGCAATATTTAATTTATAGGCATGATATTTTAGAAGGTGCTTTATATCGTCAATCCGTTAGTTCAGATAAAAAATCTTAATAAAAATTACAAAATAGCCCCCTCTATCCCGAGTCCCAATGCCTGAGTTGAAACCTTGACTTTCACTTAAATTTCCCTTAAATGCAAAACTATTCAAAATTTTATGTCACTTTATTTAGATAAAAAACACTAATCTAACATTACGAAACCAATGGTGACAAAGCATAAGAGGCCCTCCGCGATCACTTCTTTTATGCTGCGTTTATAACGCAAACTCTTGTCCAACAGGCGATTTGCGTTTTTAGATCTTTTTGCAGCAAAGTGAGATAATTTTAAAAAATATAAAAACATTATTATAAATATGAAATTTACTCGAGTTATTATTATTTCAAAAAAAAAATATTACGCGTTCAACAGCTGATATTAAAAAAAAATTGTCAGATTTTATGGCAGCCATTAAAACGCTCGGACAATTTGTCACCTATCTTTTAATATCGCGATATTTTTTCTCGAGCGTTTTAAACGCAAAAAAAGAAGTGATCTAAGATGACGTCTTAAAATTTAATTAAAATTTTAAATAAAAACAAGAAAACTTGATCAAGTACACGCTACTAAATATAGCAACTATGAAAACAACGATGACACTTAAACTGATTAGCATGATGACCATCGGTAAATATTTCGATCTCTTGAGTCTTTTAATTTTATGGCATCTATGGCTTTCATTCAACTTCGTGACAGGGTTAAACATGGTACAAATAGCCATCCCTAGTGGGGGTCCTTTTATCCAATCTACATTATCTACGAACTGCAACCGAAATTCTTTGCTCCTATAAATGGCTACTTCTTTGAATATTCCGCTATGCCTATTGACCATGCCATAAATCGAGAAATCGGCTTGTCTATCACCGAATTCATCCAAATTTATTTTACCCGTCACACCTGTTTTATAAAAAAGAAAAATAATGATGTAACATACATACATACACCCAATTTAAAAAAAAAGGATATTTAAATAAATATAACATTGAATGATTTAGGCATAACTAAGTCATTCTTAGAGGAGGGAAGATGAAAGGGAGGGTGGGGGGGGGGCTTAAAATTTATTTTAACTTTTATTTATAAATTCGTTTAATTATCGAGAATGGGTGGCTGGTAGGTGTAGACGTATCCATTATCGAAACTTCACAAAAACCTTAGGTCCAGTCCTCCATCTGGTTACGACAATGTGATAGTAAATATGTCCTCGAGGAAAATTATAATAAGTAGGCATAGTTATGTTAAAATTGGATCTAATCGAGTTTTTTTTTATTATAATAGTAATGGATGTTTAGATGATGAAAGCAAATTAATTTTCTATGAAGTGAAATGGGGGCTCTGCAACTTGTATTTCTTGTATAATTGCTGGTCGCCTTTAACTTTCAAAATCAAAATATTAATTCATTACAAATGATACATAAAATTTGACATGAGGTTAACGAGTCAACGTATAGCAATTAAAGGCAATATAAGATCCATTTTAAATATAGATAAACCCCAGCCCGAATCACTAAGCCTCCCTTCAATCCTAATTCAAACCTTTATAATATATTTTATAAATTCAACACTAAATATCCTTACCCTATATAAAAAATAGGCAGTTTGCCGAACTTAATCCATCTTTTAAAATAATATCAATGTTACTCTAATCTTAAGTTAAAAGTTTTATTTTATTAGGGAGTTTGTTTAAAGAAATAAAGAAAACAGATTCCCCCGAGGTAAATGTTTATAAGTTAACTCATTTCTTAAATACAAACTAATCCTAAAAGCCAACCACTAATCCTATCCCTGAGTTACTAAAATAATTTCACCGGAATTCCTGAAAGACTCGAATCAGTTATATAACTTTTGAGTGACACTCATGCCATAATATTTATAAAATTATGAAACGATTCTCCTAACAAATTTAAAAAAAAACATATAGGTCTTCATAAAAACTTGGTTTAATAGGTTTCAATGACGTATAATAATACCTAGACTGATTCATTAAAAGTGTATATCAATGAAAAACAGCTGGGGACGCCATTTTTATTATCCCATATCATTATTAAAAAATATTTTAAACGAGAGGCCAATTTATTTCCTATGTCTGACGCCAACTTTAACTAAAGAATTGTCTGATCATCGAGATAGTAAGGAAGCAAGTTATCAATTTAATAGTAGTTATTTAACATGAGAATAATTACTGTATAGGTTATCAAAATGGCGGGTCCAGCTGATTTCCATTTCAACGACGCTTTCTAATGCATTATTATGAGTGTATCTTCAGGTATTATTATATGTCATTGAAAGGGTTCACACGAAAATTTAAAATTAAACTGCTTTTTTTTTAGGAGAAAAACAAATAACACTATTTAATATGAGGTTACTATTTGATCTATCGAAAGATAACCTTAGCTTTACATATAAATAAAACCACTATTCAATAAATAGAGGAGGAAGAATAAAAAAAGAAGAAAAAAATCAAAGATTATAATTAAAAATTTTGATTTTTAAAGGACCTTCAAAGGAAGAATTCCAAAATTTGTCGGGAACGATCTTTGAGGAGGAGTCACCCGAGCTATTTAAAGTAAGGGCATACATAACTAAACAATCGTGAAAGGCTCCGATAAAGTAATTGACCTAAAACATAATATATATACTTTTATTATGTGTTTATTTTTTTTAAAATTTCTAAATATTATGTGTCATTAAAAAATTTCGAAGCAATATATATATATCACAGACCTGCAGGCCCGGCCCTTATTTTAAATTTTTTAAATATACCCGGGCCGGGCCTAAAAATTTTTTTTAAAAATATCCGGGCCGGGCCGGGTCTAAGATTGTTAAACCCGGGCCGGGCCGTGTCTTAATATTTTTTATAAAAATTTTTACATTATGAGTTAATGGTTATAAGATTATATTATATTATAGTTATGACTAATATAAAATTGTGTGATGGTTAACACTACCAAACACCCACAGATCGATCTAATTATTAATTTCCTGCAAATTTATTCAAAGTATTAATATATTTTTTTATAACTCATATCTAAATTTTTAGAATATATTTTACCAAAACAATCAAATAAAGGAATATCACTTCTTGAAGTTTGTAATACCTTTCAAAGCGAAAAAGGAGAAATAAAATTGATTTTACTTAATATAAAGCATTTTTTAATTGAAAAATTTGTTTTACACAAGTATCATTTTATTTCTCTTTTTCTCTGTCCCAAATTCAAGCAATTAAGTATATAGTCAGGGACAGATCGCAAGATGACGGAAAACTATATAAAAGATTATATTAAATTACAAGAGGCTCAGGAAGTAAATGAAATAACATCGACCAGTCAAATTACGACTGTTGTTCAACAAACTGAATCGTTTTATGACAAATGAGGCGATGGTAATTCTGGTAATATGTCAATACCCGATGATGAATATTATAATTACATAAATAAAAAGATGAAACATTTAAGGTGGATAATTTGTTAGAGTGGT
Organism: Gordionus sp. m RMFG-2023; assembly: GCF_954871325.1. NCBI lineage: Eukaryota > Metazoa > Nematomorpha > Gordioida > Chordodea > Parachordodidae > Gordionus > Gordionus sp. m RMFG-2023. The sequence continues at coordinate 5,117,196 of NC_088775.1, forward strand.
GGGCGGCTCATCAAAGCGAATTTCCAATTTTAGCAAAATTGGAAATTCCTGCTTCAAGTGCAAGCTGTGAGCGGAATTTTTCCACTACGAGAATTCTTGAAGAAAGAAGAAGTAATCTTCAACCTGAAAAGGTAGATATGCTTCTCTTTCTTCATGATAATTTGTGAATTTTTAATATCTTTCTTGAGTATAGGGTTTCGTCAATCATGCTGGTTTTTTACTTTGCAAACTGTCAAATATTTATTGCATTTATTATATTTACCTTGAGTCATGAAAGTTTTTAATCCAACATTTTTCATTATTTTTTTTTACAATATTATATAATACAATTATCTTCTTTTGTTAAAAATTTATATTATAAAAAATTATATTAATATTGTGCAATTAGATTATATTTTCAAAATACTATTTATTATACATGCATTTTTTAAATAGCGATTTATTTTTATTTTATAAATTAAATAGTAAATTAAATACAATATATTATATTCTCAAAATATTTTCCATTTTTATAAATTAAATATTAGTTTTATTTTTTTTAAATGCAATATAAAATATAGTATATGCTCAAAATATTATTACCATTTTTATGAATATTAGTTTTATTTTTATAAATGCAATATAAAATATAGTATATGCTCAAAATATCCATTTTTATAAATAACAGTTTTATAATTTTTATAAATTCAATATAATATTCTCAAAATATTAGCTTTTTACATGTATTTTTTAAATAATAAGCGATAAAACTCGCTGAAAAATATGGTAAAATACCTCATAGGTGAATTTTTGTATATACCAGGTCGAATATAATTTTAAAATATTCCGAGCCGGGCCTGAAATTTTTAAATCCGGGCCGGGCTGTAAAAATTTAAAACCGGGCCAGGCCGAGCAAATGGTACCTCTGCAGGTCTCTGATATATATATAGAGTTCTAGACCTTTTTTTTCAAATATATACTGAGTTATTTTTGAAATTTAGAAATAAATAAATAGTTCAGGAAACAATAAGAGGAAATCTTGATGTACAAGTCAAACTCCAAGTCAATGAGATAAGTAAGAAAGAAAGAAAAAACTAGGATAATATAGTTCAAAATTTAAATCATTTATAGAGTTCATTTTTAATTTTTTAAAGACCTGTTTAAAATGCAAACATGACCGGGATGACTTTTTGGCGTCCCGGAGAAAAAATAAATTTGACAGACCTTTAAAAATCGAAGTTATCTAAACCCCTTAAAAAAATGGGGGTTAAAAACTTTTTTTTAAGGTGGCAATATGCGAATAAATAGACATAATTTTTAATTTTACCTTAGATATTATAATATTTTAACTCAAATTCCACAATAATTATAATCGGTTTGTGTCTGGATTGAAAAAGAAAAGAACAGGACTCTGGTTACTATGCAAATGTTGGAATGGAGCAAAATTAAAGTCTTAAAAAAAATATTAAATATGATAAGAATTTTAAAGATTTCGTCATACCTTTAAATTCCTCTTCCAAATGCTTCCCCTACTATATATATATATATAATAGTTAGGAAAACAAAGGATTCGAAAGACATCATGGAAACTACTGTTACTAATTTGCCGGGTAGAGCCAGCCAATTCCCACTCATTTAGAGGATTTAATAGCATACTTCGTCTAAATAATCCTACAGATGAGTTGTATCGTTTTACGTGAACATAAAAAAAACAATATCAAAGAATATGAGATTGGAAATGATTGAAATAAATAATTAATACATCTCCATTGTAATAGTAATCGTAATCTTTCAATGCTCTGATTTTCATTTCGCGATTAAATTTGTACCATTTTTCATCCTTCCATACCTTTAAGCTGATAACTAACAACGAATTATAAACTCTTCTAGCGACATAGTCATCTTTATCGCCTAAAAAAAAATGATATAGAATAATATTTATATAATAACTTTTACGTTAGACAAATTTTTAATTTTTTTCAAAATGCTTATAATTGTTATTGGAACCCACTTACATAGGCATAGCGGGAACGGGGCATGGGATAATGGGAAATCCAGCCTTCAAAAATTTTCTTGTTTAAATATATTTTTATTTTAATTTAATATCCCCCCCCCTATCTACCCCCTCCCCCCCCCCCATACCCAAATCTATATTATATGAATCTTTGTCATAACGCCGATGATTTATAAATATTTTTTTAAAACAATGGAGAGAATGGGCAGGCGAGTCGAAATATTTTATAGGCGGAAAATGAGCTTATATTTCATAATTTTTGCTTATTTGATAAGTGTAAAAAATACGGGAATTTATTAAGATTATTTTTTTTACCTTTGGACCAAATAAAATTTTGCAGTAAATTTTCGGGATACAATTCGATGGTCAAGAATAGATATTTTCCTTTACTCATATCCTTTTTATCGGCCAATAAAAGAATATTGCGCATCTTACCGTATTCCATGAGAAGTATTACGCCTTTATAAAATGAAAGTTTTCGAAAAATTAAAAATAAAATGATGGAGAAAAAAACAAGAAACCTTTGGCGATATCTTTGACGTCTTCCAGAAATTCTGCCGGCACGAAAGATGCTTCTTGGTTGCTATCAAAATAGATGGCATTCACTAGCAAGTAATACGGATCGCTTCTAAATGTAGTAGTCAAACGTCCCACCAATTCTAGGGCTCGGTTCCATTTGATATCGGAAATTATCACAACTTCTCTATGATTGTAATGTTTAAGCACGAGGTCGAGAGCATTGATTTGCCCTGTTATATAAAAAAAATGCAAATAATTATAGATCTTACAAATCTCAAAACATTTTGTTCTTTCTTTCTTTCTTTCTTTCTTTCTTTCTTTCTTTCTTTCTTTCTTTCTTTCTTTCTTTCTTTCTTTCTTTCTTTCTTTCTTTCTTTCTTTCTTTCTTTCTTTCTTTCTTCCTTCCTTCCTTCCTTCCTTCCTTCCTTCCTTCCTTCCTTCCTTCCTTCCTTCCTTCCTTCCTTCCTTCCTTCCTTCCTTCCTTCCTTCCTTCCTTCCTTCCTTCCTTCCTTCCTTCCTTCCTTCCTTCCTTCCTTCCTTCCTTCCTTCCTTCCTTCTGAAGAAACCTTCAAAATATACTTTTTTTTTCTACGTAATAATATGTATTTCTATATTATCGCAAATTGGAAACCTCGACTACGATACGACAATCTGGTTATGGTTTTGAATTTGCGGATATCCAGAAATTCGAATATAGAATAACCGGTGCAGATGGGCAAATGGTAATACGACGCGACAGGTGCCACTACAATCATATCTCGAGTGCAAGGGGGTCCCACTATAAATGACAACGGAATCCTGTACTTTAAATCGGCCAAACCACCTATGGCCAACGCGGGCAGGCAGTTTTCTTCCTCTTTTGAGGGTGTGAATGTTCCTCCTAGTTTACGCTCAAAATTCGAATACTCGGGGGGTCTAAAAGAATTTATTTATTTATTTTAAAAATAAATAAATTGTATACGATCAAATATCATTAAATGTAACCGCGTTGGTTGGCCGGATTCGGAAAAGTTATTGCGCCTTGTTGTAATTGCGGAGTTATTTGATTCTTTATGATGTAAATTGACATTTTTTTAGTAGTAGGAAGGAAGGAAGGAAGGAAGGAAGGAAGGAAGGAAGGAAGGAAGGAAGGAGGAAGGAAGGAAGGAAGGAAGGAAGGAAGGAAGGAAGGAAGGAAGGAAGGAAGGAAGGAAGGAAGGAAGGAAGGAAGGAAGGAAAGAAAGAATGAAAAGAAAGAAAAATATAATTTATGAAATATTTGTAAAGGTTACTTACTTGTCTCGATATGATACACTATCGAATATTTGATTAATTTTAACCCTCTTTTCTTGTTAAGCTCGTTAAAATAATCAACTCCAATGTCTAGGGCAGGTTGCAATTTGTGCATGTAAATTAAACTATTTGGATCATCGTTCATAATAGCTACCATATTAAGATTTTCGGGTAAAATCGTTGGAATATTAAGCCATATTATGAATAACACTATCATCTTTAATTTTTTTTTTTAAATATTAAATATAAAATATATTTTGATAAAATATCAATTATAAAAAGAATAAAATTAATTAAAAAACAATTAATAATAAATCAATATTTATCGTCCAAGTGTTAAAATTATTTAATCGATTTTATATTAATTATATGCAAACTAAAAGCCATTGATATGATCAACATAAACTTATTAAAGAACAACTCAAAATGACGAGAGATTTTTGGGATCAATAAAATATAATCTCGCATTAACTTAATTATGAGGGAAAAAAATGAGGTATGATCCATCTTTCTAAGAGTTTTCTTCCTGATATATCTTATCTAAGCATTATTGAGGGGGAACACTGGTGAATTGGATTGCAAACAACCAAAATAGTTCATATGCGATTGGTTTTGTTCCTTCTTATTCTGCCAAGAAGTCTTTGGGTGAAAAAAAAATACAAAATGTGTATACGGAAGTTTGGACCAGACTGTGTTAGATCTATTTTACAAATTTTCATTTGTTTAAAAATAGTTTTTTTTGGTTTTACTGATAAACCTGATTTTTATAGACTGTTTTAATAACAGATTATAGAATCTCCGAAGGCCCCCTTACATGGGCGATACAATTCCGTTGCGTCGCTGAAACCCTAGGGGTATATTCTAAGCCTCGTCAATATCCATTTTATATTTGAATTATTATTATTTAGAAGGTCTGCTGGATTAAAACAAGTTTCCAAAAGAAATCCAAGATAAAGTATTTGTGGATATTTATAAAAAATAATAGCAGTCATTTATTTTTTTACCAAACAAAAATATATGAAAAGTGATTTTTATAGAAAGGAAAGAGGTAATAAAGACAATTTCTTTTATATTAGATTGCTCTATTTAATAAATAAACTTCAGCAAGGATTTTGACCAATTTTCAGATAAATTGGTCCGATAGATAAAAAGAAGTTAGAGTAGTAGTCAGTCATCAAACATCGCTATTTATGCCACTTCTACCCTATTACAAATATTTGGTTATGTTACTGCATTAGATTTTATGATAGAATTTAAGCAATTTTGTCCTAAAATCCTATAGGTATAGGGCTTGCACAATATGATTGAAATAATAGAGTCCCACTTGTTTTTAATTTAAATCTTAAAAATCTTAGAGCGCTTCTAATGAATATATTTATTTGATAATCATATCTAAATTTTGTAATAAAAGTATATTCTAGTCTGGATGTGATATTTTATCTCAATGGAAATTTTTTTTTTGGTATAAATTTTAATTTTGGGATGTACAAGTAATTCTAGCAAGTGATCTGCGACATTTCTAACTGAATTAAGCCATAAATACTAGTTATTCGTTGCATATACCGTTAAATGTAAACTTATCTATCTCCTTTAACTTAAGAAGTTATGTTCTCCAAATCTAACTTGTAAAATATAATCTTATAGTGCACACAAATTGAGCGTTTACGTTTCGCCGTAATTTTTAAATAAAAAAAACGTAAAGCGCCTTCCTTGTTTAAACTGATATCCGCGTGGATTCAAAATTTGAAATAAGTTCTAAAAAAAAAGGATGTCATTGAAAATTATATTATCGTCTGCCTTCTGATTTCTTTAATTTCTAAATATTCCTTTTTATAGGATATAAGTAAGTTATTTATTATATTACATTTTATCTAATATTACAAAGCGAAGAATAAAAAAATAGTAATAAAAAAGCAAACTTATTTGCGTTTTTTTAAATGGTTGCTAAAGCCAAACGGTAATTTTACCAATTTACACGGGGCCGTTTCCAATGCTCAATTGTAAAATTTTAGGCACTGATCCTAATTTATCAATTTTAATCATATTAGCGTAAAAGTTAAGATTAGTGTTTTTTATATCGATATTTTGAAAAACTAATTTTTAAATCGCCAAATTATTATACTGCCCAGACCTTATCAGAGCGAACATTTCTTTTTTAGATGCTAATTCTTGAGCGTATGTATCTTTTAAAGCAAAGTCTAGGCGTTAAGCCGATTAACCTTAGAACGAAATGTACAAAGACCACGTTATTACTATTATCATCCTCATTTTGATCCGGCAAGTGAGAAATATATATTTTTTTAAAATTAATGGCATTTTTGGCGTTCATTTTTCTATCTTTGAAAACCTTAGGTTGCAAAAAGATTAGTTTTACTAATGAACCAATATATTTTTTTATTCATTCGCCAAAAAAAATTACAGATAAAAATTGTCCAACTCACATTAGGCTCGAAATTATTTATTTAAATATTTTCGCATTGTAAAATATACAATACATTCAAATCGGTCAATAATAATCTTAGTAATTTAAATTTAATATTATAACAATATTAAATTAAAATACGAATCAGCCAAAAAAATGGGCATAATTATTTTAAAATAAAATAATCGAAATCATGTAATTAGCAATGGCCAATAATCTTCGAATAATAAATTATCTTCGCCTTAATCATAATAAATTACTATACAAGTTATAATTATAAGTAATTTTTTTTTTGAAACAGGAATGAGATTATTAAATTTATTTTTCTTAAAAGCTAAAAAATTATTAATTTTAGAAGATGATAACCGCTAATTTTTTTAAAAAATATATTTGAAAATGTTTAATTAAATTTATAGTTTTATTTTTACCACCAATCACAATAATTATATATTTGTATTTATGATTATAATTACAAGGTATTTTACATTAAATTATTTGTTTACAAAAAAAATATATATATTATATAGATAATTAACAAGGTAAAAAAAATTCTATTTTCATAATCTACAACAAATCCTGCCTTTTTAAATCTTCGTAAGTTTTGCGATTCACAACATTTCCTTCCGTATCCTCAAACTCTTCCTATAAATGAGTTAAATATTCAATGATTAAAAATAATTTATTCAAGGTTTATAGATGTTTAGCGTCAATGTGTTATTTATTTAACTTTAAATAATTGTGTGAGCCCGTTTTTTTGAAAATTAAAAATTCTGATTTTACTGGAAATGTATGCAGTCATGTTTGGAATACCTACCCAATGAATTTCAGACAATTTTTCCCACGAACTTTTAAACTTAATTTAATTTATATTAAACTTTTCCATATATTTTTTTTATATAAATTATATATGACACAAAAGATATCGATAAAATTATCTACAATTAATAAGATAGGGATTCTAAACATGCTGGAATACATTTCCAGTAAAATCAAAAAAAAACGCGCTTAAAAATGATAAGTTAAAAAAAAGGTAACACATTAACGCTAACATATATATTTATCCAAAAAATAAAATAATTATTTTAAAAAAATTGAAATCTCTAGGTATCATAATATACATATTGGAAAAAAATGGTAATAATACCTCCAATTCAGGCTTCCACCTTTCAACGACTTTCTGATTCTTTATTTTCTCCCAAACTATAAACGCATATATTATTAAAGAAAATATTAATAATTTATTAATGTTTATTTAAACTATTAAAGCAAAATATAGTAATAAAAGGTAGGCTAAAATCTTACAAGGAAATAATATTTTAACCCCCCCCCCTTTTCTCCCAAAATGATGATAAATTAGTTTTTCAAAAAACAATAATATTTGATTTCTTGAAAAAAAAATATTTATGGCAAAAAAGTTTAACTAAAGTAATATGTCAAAGAAAAGAAGGAATATCTTCTCAATGACTATTCGAAAAGATAACAGATGGCAACCCTACCCAAAATTTATAAAATACTCCTAAAATTTCTGCCATTTATAAGTTTTAAAAGCCTAACGACTATAAATATTATTAGGAAATTGCAACCGACTAAAAAAAAGTGATGTCTTGGAATATTGTATACTTTCAGTGTATCAAAGATTGATTAGGTATTCATATGATAAATATACTGGAAATCCCAATTCTAACCAACAGTTCGTTACAACTATGGATTTATTAAAGTATTGAGTTACTTTTTTGTAAATAAACTAATGTTTACAGCACCAAAATAATCGATATTTACTTTTAATAAAATCCTGTCAAAAAATTTTACAAATAAAGGTGGAAAAATTATCACAAATAAAAAAGAAATTGTCCAATTACGAGTTATGGCGTCTTCAATAAGCGTTACGTTTGCGAAGTGGGCTGTATTGGGGATACCTAAGCATCTCATACCATGTGCGTGCCGCCATTCCTAGTTGATTTTAAAAAAAATTTTATTATATAGATATTGATATTAAAATAAATGGTATTTGTGGGGGAAAAAAATGAAAGTTAATGATTTTACTGAAAAATGCCTCTGGAAAGCTTTTGGACCTCTGTAAACTTGGTTACCGCATATTTCGCAGTTGTAATTTATGTTCAACCCGTGTAATTTATACAACCAATAAGGGATAGGCTATTGATAAATATAAAAGGTATAAGTGTAAAAAAAATATAAGTAAATAAATAATAATAATAAACATGTAGTTCGCAATGTTATAATAAGCATGATAATGATTTGGGTCAGCACAAACTGATATTAAGATGCATAACTAACTCTTTATAGAAATAAGTTTATTATTAAATAGAGGTTGACATTGGTATTCTAATTAAGATGTATAAAATTAAATTCATATATATCAAACTGGACACACAGGTTATATTAATATTTTATATCTAATATATCATAATTTAAAATTTAAGAAAGTGGGTTATAATATAGTGTTGTTAAACGGCTCGATTTGCATTTTAAATATGGCTAACTCAATATTCTATTCAGAAAAATATTACGGAAACCTGAAGATTTTGCTTATAGATGCATCTATCAGCGAAATCTCGTGGCAATATTTTTTCTGCCTAAAATATTGAGTTAGCCATTTTTAAAAATCGGCTCAAAACGAGATGTTTAACAACACTAGTTATGTCTTATGTAATGACTCAAATATTTAAATGATATGTCACATCTTCTTAATTTGCAAAAAAAAGAATTTTTAAATAAATTGATTTGAAAAAAAAATTTATTTTTTATAAATTATATTTTGTTCGATATAAGATCCCAACCTGCTGTCAAATTTGATATAATACAAAACGAGTTATAGGTATATTAATAACCTTGCCGTCCCAATCTAAGGGCAAATTCTTAGGGTTGTAGGGGGTTCCGTCGTCATCATCAGCCAGAAGGCCTTCCTCGTCGTGAATCTCTTCAAAATCGTCCGCTTCATCATCGTCGTCATAAAAACCGGCAGCTTCTCCGACTCCCGTGGCCTGTTTGCGTTGGACGTTCTCTTTGCTATCGGCTTTTTGTTCCTTATAGACCAAAAAAAATAAATACATTTAATTTTTATTTTAAAAAGGAGCGAAATAAAAGAGTTGTATAGTGCTATACTGCGACAGGTCGAAAATCCTCAGAACGTCATTTAAAAACGGAGGTGTGACCCCGACCCTCCTGAATCTTGGTATTTTGATTGTACCCGAACCCAGACGCTTTTAAAAAGTGGAAGGTTCAAGGGTTCTAAGTTTCAAAAAAAAATTTTCCTTTTTAAATTCATGAAAAATAAATTAAAATCTCTTTTTTTTTGAGAAATTATTTATTTTTATCACTTCATATTTTTTAAAATTTTCTGGTTTTTATACTTTTCATTTTAACAGTTAATATCTTATTTTCATTTTTAGAAAGTGACATGCGGAAATTTTGTAGTGTAGGTAATAATATTATCTTATAAATGATCTAATATATAATCTCCATAATTAAAACATGATCGTTTACGTATCATCTATATGTATCAAAATTAGGGCTGTGCCAAAATTAAATATCGAATAGGCGCCGATATTTAGCGTTTTCCAAAAATATCGGATCGGACACTTGTAAAAACCGATTTGATCTTTTTTGTTATTTTATGTTATGCATATTTATTTTATATTATTATAATAATATTTTATTTATAATATAATTTTTTTTAATTATAGTCTTAATTGTAGACATAAAAAAATTAAATACATAATTCGATATTTTGCATAAAAAATCTTGGTTTCTTAATTAAATTTGGTTCAAAGGGGGGTGGTGAAAAATCGGTATAAATATTGGATCGGTTTTGTACCAATATCGGAAAATATAGGATCGGATAGGTGGAAAATATGTGAATCGGCACAGCCCTAATCAAAATTTAAGGAGACTATATAGCACAATTTTAATTTTTTGCCATCTACCAGTATTGAACCTGGAGACCTCTATTTCAAAAAGTACACCCTTTGGGTATGAGCTACTTGGCATATTAAAATTATTCATAAAAATTTTATATTATATTTTGCTTTTCTCGCATTTTATTAACATTATTTTAAAAGCTTAAAAACTGGATTTATAAATGTCAGGAACAATAAGATCAAACCGTTCATCCAGATGTATCTAAAAAAATGATAAAATTAAAGGTATATTTAAAAAAGGTAGAAAGTTAATTGTTGTATAATAAATGGTATGTATAGGTGGAGTAGATTTCCAGGATATGCTGATGAGAGGTTATATAGAATAGATATAAAATGGAAAACGACACTGTATTGAGAATGAGAATAATTTCCATTTACTAGATTCATGTATTGTGAATGCCTCGCTCATGCTACATTAGTGAGTAATCTTTAAGTCATAGATATCGAGAAGGTTGATGCTAGAGGGAAAGTAATAGTAGAATAGTAGAAAAACCTTCCAACGCAATCATAAGAAAGAGAAAAGTTATTAATATAGCACCAATATCTGCAGCACAGAATGTATGCCCAAGTAGTACATTTCCCATTGCCAGCAACAAAGGAAAGATGCAAATTTTGCGTGAAATATCAGAGTTACGTGTGCAATAAATATAAAGCTTATTTATATTATGAAAATATTAAAAGTAATTTGATTACGTTTTTATCTTCTCTCTTTTCATTAGAAATATATATATTTTATTTGCCCATTGATAACAATCGGAATCATAGCGTATTTTTTTTTCATATAAGTATATGTATTTAAAAAAAAATGAAAATGTGTTATTTATGTTTATGTATTAGCGTTGTTAAACGGCTTGATTTGAGCCGAATTTTAAAAACGGCTAACTCAATGTAAAATATTATGCAAACCTCAAGATTTTGCTCATAGCTGACACTAGTGTTGTTAATCGGCTTAGCCGAGTCGGCTCGAACAGAGCTGACCCAAATTTTGGGTCGTTTTTTCGACTCCGACTCAAGCCGAAAAAAACGACCTCGACCGAAAATATGGGTCGTTTTTTTCGACTTCTACTCCAATTTTGGGTCGTTTTTTCGACTCCGACTCGAAGTTTGGGCCGTATTTTTCGACTCAAGTCAAAGTTTGGTTTGTTTTTGCGACTCAGACTCAAACATCGGGTCGCTTTTTACCACTTCAACCAAAGTTGTGGTGGTTTTATTCAATCCGACCCAAAATATGGGTCGTTTTTTTAAAAGACGACCTAAGGTTTGGGTTGCTTTTTTTCACCTGACCTGCCCTAATATCTACATTTTTTGGTCCAAAAGGCTTCTAAGTGTTGACTCCAACTCCAATAAATATATAAATATAAATAATATTTATTAGATATTATTAATATAAATGGGCGGGAAAAGTTAATTAAAGCTTCTATAAATCTAATCAATGGAGAATGGCAATTGTCATCGTTATTTTTAAAAATTTTTTTGATATAAATTTGTAAAAATATATGTTGTAAATCTGTTAAATTATAATTTCAGTGAAGATGTACCATAGAAAAGTGACAATTGTCATAATCTTTATTTTTGAACTTTTTCGAATTTTTTTAAAGCAAATATGTAAAAATATATATTTTAAACATGTTAAATTAAATTTTCAATGAAGATGACCCATAAAAAATGACAATTGTCATAATTGTTATTTTTGAACTTTTTCGAATTTTTTTAAAGCAAATTTGTAAAAATATATGTTATAAACCTGTTAAATTAAAATTTCAGTGAAGATGTACCATAGAAAAGTGACAATTGTCATAATCTTTATTTTTGAACTTTTTCGAATTTTTTCAAAGCAAATAATGTAAAAATATATATTGTAAACATGTTAAATTAAATTTTCAATAAAGATGACCCATAGAAAAGTGACAATTGTCATAATCTTTATTTTTGAACTTTTTCGAATTTTTTTAAAGCAAATATGTAAAAATATATATTGTAAACATGTTAAATTAAATTTTCAATGAAGATGACCCATAGAAAAATGACAATTGTCATAATCTTTATGTTTGAAATTTTTCTTTAAAGCAAATATGTAAAAATATATAAACATTTTAAATTAAATTTTCAATGAAGATGACCCATAAAAAAATGACAATTGTCATAATTGTTATTTTTGAACTTTTTCGAATTTTTTTAAAGCAAATTTGTAAAAATATATGTTGTAAATCTGTTAAATTATAATTTCAGTGAAGATGTACCATAGAAAAGTGACAATTGTATAATCTTTATTTTTGAACTTTTTCGAATTTTTTTAAAGCAAATATGTAAAAATATATATTGTAAACATGTTAAATTAAATTTTCAGTGAAGATGACCCATAGAAAAATGACAATTGTCATAATTGTTATTTTTGAACTTTTTCGATTTTTTTTAAAACAAATGTGTAAAAATATATGTTATAAACATGTTAAATTAAAATTTCAGTGAAGATGTACCATAGAAAAATGACAATTGTCATAATCGTTATTTTTGAACTTTTTCGAATTTTTTTAAAGCAAATGGGTAAAAATATATATTGTAAACATGTTAAATTAAATTTTCAATGAAGATGACCCATAGAAAAATGACAATTGTCATAATCTTTATGTTTGAACTTTTTCTTTAAAGCAAATATGTAAAAATATATTGTAAACATGTTAAATTAAATTTTCAATGAAGATGACCCATAAAAAATGACAATTGTCATAATTGTTATTTTTGAACTTTTTCGAATTTTTTTAAAGCAAATTTGTAAAAATATATGTTGTAAATCTGTTAAATTATAATTTCAGTGAAGATGTACCATAGAAAAGTGACAATTGTATAATCTTTATTTTTGAACTTTTTCGAATTTTTTTAAAGCAAATATGTAAAAATATATATTGTAAACATGTTAAATTAAATTTTCAGTGAAGATGACCCATAGAAAAATAACAATTGTCATAATTGTTATTTTTGAACTTTTTCGATTTTTTTTAAAACAAATGTGTAAAAATATATGTTATAAACCTGTTAAATTAAAATTTCAGTGAAGATGTGCCATAGAAAAATGTCAATTGTCATAATCGTTATTTTTGAACTTTTTCGAATTTTTTTAAAGCAAATGGGTAAAAATATATGTTGTAAATATGTTAAATTAAAATTTCAATTAAGATATACCATAGAAAAATCACAATTGTCATAATCGTTATTTTTGAACTCTTTCGATTTTTTCAAAGCAAATATGTAAAAATATATATTGTAAACATGTTAAATTAAAATTTTAGTGAAGATGTACCATGGAAAAGTAATAATAGCCATTGTAATTTTTTTAAAATATTTTTAAGAAATAGGTTAAGATATAAATTGTAAATTATTTTATTATAATTTCAATGAATATGTGCCATAGAAAAGTGACAATAGTCATAAATATTTTTATACTCTATTAAATCCAAGATGAAAAATCTATATTTCATTATAGATGAACCCTAGAAAAAGATTCATGAAACAAACTATCTCATATAAATACTTCTTCAAAATCAGAAAACTGATATTATATAAATTTAGGGTTTCAAAGCGTGTTGTTATAAGGATTACCGTAATTTATAAAGTAAAGTAGCGTTCTATTAAACACTTTTACATTACCTCATAAAAAAATATTTATTAAAACATCAATAAAAATATTAATATGAATTTTTTTTTAGATTTATAATATAACGTCTATAGTATTTTTATTTCAAAAAGAATTTTTTATCTAGCTATCCTGTTAGGTATAGTATTGTTTAGCGTTACCATTAGACTATTAAGTTGTTTATGGATTTAGTCTAATTAATAAATTCTACTTGAAACTTGTGGGTGAACAAACATCCAGATAATAATTTTTAAAATAGATGATCAAATGAGATGTCAATATTAATATATTTTTTGTAATTTTTAATACAATTCTTAAACATCTTATGGCCGGAGACTGTGCCAGAAAACCAATTATCACATAAACTTTTCTAGTTTTGTTTCATATTTTATTTTATAGATTAACGATTGGACTACACATTAATGTTGTAATTTAAATATTTCTTCGTTGAAGCAACTAGTTTTGATAGAACCTATATTCTTCTTAATAAAACAAAGTGAATCCCAGTTATAATTTATTGTGTAATTTTTCTAAAGAGTTCAAAATTCAATTTTTTTTACAAACTAAAGTTAATATAAAAATTTTAGTTAAAGTCAATTATTATTAAAACACGAATGTTCTCCAGTATTCATAAAAAAAACAGTTTGAAACAAGAACCCTTACTATGCTCAAAACATTTAAAATCTTTGATAGCTTTATAGTTTAAATATTTTTATTTAATTATATATGATATTTATTAATATACAAAAATTTATATTTTTCTATAAATATATACATATATAAATTATGTCCAGAATTGATTGTTCATTTTATTCGTATTCCAAGAATTTAAACACAAACATTGTTTAAACGTCTCTGAGGCCAAACGATTTCTTTTTTTAGTAAGTGTCCACCCCTCTCGAGAAAACGCGCTCGCTTGCAACAGATGTGCTCTGTTGCGATAGAAAATCTTTCGCCATTATGGAAAGGAAGGGAAAACGCATGGAATTACTTCTCCACCAATCCAATACTATAGTCGAGGCTGAGGCGACTGGATCAGCTAGGTATTCCGCGATCTCGTCAACCATCGGAATTAAGCAAGCTTTGCTAAAACATATAATAAATTTTTTTTTAAATTAAATATATCTACTCTTTGAGAACATTTAAAAAAAGTTGTAGTATAATGAAAAAATATATACCTTCTGAGACTTTTTAAAATAGTCGTTGACATTATTTCGGGCACCTGATTAGAACGGTATTTACCATATAAAACAATCAACTTTTCGTAATAGCACACTTTATTCATCCAAATAGGTATAAAAGTTTTTTTGATCCGAGGATTAAAAAACTACATAGATAAATCTCAAAAGTATCCATAATATTAATATATTTTTGGCATTTAACCGACATAAGTCGAGCCGCTTCAACAATCGTATTATTATTGTTAGTATCAATATTTGATACCAACAATGCTTGTTGTATCCAGATATAAAAGATACATGCCTATTGTTGAAGAATTTGAACTTATTTCACACGTAATTTTATAAAAAGGGTGCAAAAATTCTTCAATATCCTTCAACAATTTTACCTCTTCAGTATTTATGAAAAAACTGTCATTGATACATTGCTTGCCCAATTTTTTAATGGCTTCTATATTCTATAGAATTAAATATTTTATGCTATTAATACCTTATTGATTTTATTTAGCATGAGATATTTGGAATTCCATCGAGTTGATACATCTAATGGAATTTTGCATTTACAGTTTTCAACAAAATCCTGCATCAAAGAAGGACTTTTATGAATTTTTTTCACCAACAGCTCAACTTTTTCCATATCTGTTGAGATAGGTGATAGTCCTTCTTGTACAATAATATTAATAATATGGGCAAGGCATCGTATAGTATTAAAATTAGATTTATATGTTTCCCAAATTAAAGGAATGATCAGTTTCGCTGCCGAAACTATATTTGATCCATTATCATGGGTAATGGAGGATACTTTATCAATTAGTTTATACTCCGCCAGTATTGTTATTATCAATTCTTTAACATCCTCACCCGTGTGAGGATGGGCAAATTCCACTATTGATAATAGGGAGTTGACTAAATCCCATTTATCGTTTATATAATGGACCGTTATGGCGCAATAACTAATTGAATTATTACTGGTCCATATATCGGTCGTTATTGCCATCTTGTTTTTATAGTTGTCGAAGATATTTAATATATTGCATTTTGCCTGGTTATATATTCTATTTAAGTATTTCACAGCAGTTTGTTTGCACCAGATTTTGGTGCTTTTGTTCAAATATGTAAAGATACTATCATAGGTTCTAAAAGAAATATTGTCGTTGATGACAAATTTTAGTATTAATTTATTTAAATGAAAATTATTCTCCGTTGTAAGTTTTCGTGCCCCTATAATGGAATCTGGCAAAGGTGGTGAATCATTAACTGCTTCAGGATCTTACAAGATGTTTGCGCAAATTGGCTAAAATATATTATATAAATTATTAAATCAACCAAAAGAAATTTTATTCTAAACCCTACCCCCATTCGATTATTTTAAAAATTTCTATGTTGGAAGCTTAAAAATTTTTAAAAACCTGAGTGGAGCAAAACAAATCTAACCAACGATATAATATTTTTTTAAGGTATGTGGAATTTGATATTAAAACTAAAATCCTAAAAAATCCCCAATATTTTACATTTTTATAAATATTGCGCCATAACGGTCCATTATATAAACGGTAAATGGGATTTAGTCAACTCCCTATTATCAATAGTGGAATTTGCCCATCCTCACACAGGTGAGGATGTTAAAGAATTGATAATAACAATACTGGCGGAGTATAAACTAATTGATAAAGTATCCTCCATTACCCATGATAATGGATCAAATATAGTTTTGGCAGCAAAACTGATCATTCCTTTAATTTGGGAAACATATAAATCTAATTTTAATACTATACGATGCCTTGCCCATATTATTATTATTATTGTACAAGAAGGACTATCACCTATCTCAACAGATATGGAAAAAGTTGAGCTGTTGGTGAAAAAAATTCATAAAAGTCCTTCTTTGATGCAGGATTTTGTTGAAAACTGTAAATGCAAAATTCCATTAGATGTATCAACTCGATGGAATTCCAAATATCTCATGCTAAATAAAATCAATAAGGTATTAATAGCATAAAATATTTAATTCTATAGAATATAGAAGCCATTAAAAAATTGGGCAATGTATCAATGACAGTTTTTTCATAAATACTGAAGAGGTAAAATTGTTGAAGGATATTGAAGAATTTTTGCACCCTTTTTATAAAATTACGTGTGAAATAAGTTCAAATTCTTCAACAATAGGCATGTATCTTTTATATCTGGATACAACAAGCATTGTTGGTATCAAATATTGATACTAACAATAATAATACGTTGAAGCGGCTCGACTTATGTCGGTTAAATGCCAAAAATATATTAATATTATGGATACTTTTGAGATTTATCTATGTAGTTTTTTAATCCTCGGATCAAAAAAACTTTTATACCTATTTGGATGAATAAAGTGTGCTATTACGAAAAGTTGATTGTTTTATATGGTAAATACCGTTCTAATCAGGTGCCCGAAATGATGTCAACGACTATTTTAAAAAGTCTCAGAAGGTATATATTTTTTCATTATACTACAACTTTTTTTAAATGTTCTCAAAGAGTAGATATATTTAATTTTAAAAAAAATTTATTATATGTTTTAGCAAAGCTTGCTTAATTCCGATGGTTGACGAGATCGCGGAATACCTAGCTGATCCAGTCGCCTCAGCCTCGACTATAGTATTGGATTGGTGGAGAAGTAATTCCATGCGTTTTCCCTACCTTTCCATAATGGCGAAGGATTTTCTATCGCAACAGAGCACATCTGTTGCAAGCGAGCGCGTTTTCTCGAGAGGGGTGGACACCATTACTAAAAAAGAAATCGTTTGGCCTCAGAGACGTTTAAACAATGTTTATGTCTAAATTTTTGGAATACGAATATAATGAACAATCAATTCTGGACATAATTTTTATATGTATATATTTATAGAAAAATATAAATTTTTGTATATTAATAAATATCATATATAATTAAATAAAAATATTTAAACTATAAAGCTATCAAAGATTTTAGATGTTTTGAGCATAGTAAGGGTTCTTGTTTCAAACTGTTGTTTTTTATGAATACTGGAGAACATTCGTGTTTTAATAATAATTGACTTTAACTAAAATAGTTTTTTATATTAACTTTAGTTTGTAAAAAAAATTGAATTTTGAATATTTAGAAAAATTACACAATAAATTGTAACTGGGATTCACTTTGTTTTATTAAGAAGAATATAGGTTCTATCAAAACTAGTTGCTTCAACGAGGAAATATTTAAATTACAACATTAATGTGTAGCCAATCGTTAATCTATAAAATAAAATATGAAACAAAACTAGATAAGTTTATGTGATAATTGGTTTTCTGGCACAGTCTCCGGCTATAAGATGTTTAAGAATTGTATTAAAAATTACAAAAAATATATTAATATTGACATCTCATTTGATCATCTATTTTAAAAATTATTATCTGGATGTTTGTTCACCCACAAGTTTCAAGTAGAATTTATTAATTAGACTAAATCCATAAACAACTTAATAGTCTAATGGTAACGCTAAATAATACTATACCTAACAGGATAGCTAGATAAAAAATTCTTTTTGAAATAAAAATACTATAGACGTTATATTATAAATCTAAAAAAAAATTCATATTAATATTTTTATTGATGTTTCAATAAATATTTTTTATGAGGTAATGTAAAAGTGTTTAATAGAACGCTACTTTACTTTATAAATTACGGTAATCCTTATAACAACACGCTTTGAAACCCTAAATTTATATAATATCAGTTTTCTGATTTTGAAGAAGTATTTATATGAGATAGTTTGCTTCATGAATCTTTTTCTAGGGTTCATCTATAATGAAATATAGATTTTTCCTTTTGGATTTAATAGAGTATAAAAATATTTATGACTATTGTCACTTTTATATGGCACATATTCATTGAAATTATAATAAAATTATTTACAATTTATATCTTAACCATTTTCTTAAAAATATTTTAAAAAAATTACAATGGCTATTATTACTTTTCCATGGTACATCTTCACTAAAATTTTAATTTAACATGTTTACAATATATATTTTTACATATTTGCTTTGAAAAAATCGAAAGAGTTCAAAAATAACGATTATGACAATTGTGATTTTTCTATGGTATATCTTAATTGAAATTTTAATTTAACATATTTACAACATATATTTTTACAAATTTATATCAAAAAAATTTTTAAAAATAACGATGACAATTGCCATTCTCCATTGATTAGATTTATAGAAGCTTTAGGTAACTTTTCCCGCCCATTTATATTAATAATATCTAATAAATATTATTTATATTTATATATTTATTGGAGTTGGAGTCAACACTTAGAAGCCTTTTGGACGAAAAAATGTAGATATTGGGTCAGGTCAGATGAAAAAAGCAACCCAAACCTTAGGTCGTCTTTTTAAAAAAAGACCCATATTTTTGGTCGGATTGAATAAAACCACCACAACTTTGGTTGAAGTGGTAAAAAGCGACCCGATGTTTGAGTCTGAGTCGCAAAAACAAACCAAACTTTGAGTCTGAGTCGCAAAAACAAACCAAACTTTGAGTCTGAGTCGAAAAATACGGCCCAAACTTCGAGTCGGAGTCGAAAAATATGACCCAAAATTGGACTCGAAGTCGAAAAAACGACCCATATTTTGGGTCGAGGTCGTTTTTTTCGGCTTGGACTCGGGTCGAGGTCGAAAAAACGACCCAAACATTGAGCCGGAGTCGAAAAACGACCCGAACTTTGAGTCGGGGTCGCGACTCGCGGCGTTTTAACAACACTAGCTGACACAAAGGTTTGGACATCTATTAGCGAAATCTCGAGGCTTAGGGAATATTTTTCTGGCTTAAATATTGAGTTAGCCATTGGGCTCAAATCGAGCAGTTTAACAACACTACTACGTATATCTTTTACCTAAAAATATTATTATTATTTTTTAAATTTGGGAAAAGGTAAAAAGAAATTAAAAAAAATATGTAAGTTGTGTTTTACTCCAAAAAGTTCCACAAAATAGTACAATCTAGCCTCCATACTGGCCATCTCTTTCTGGGAGTCTTTGTCCCTATTTGATTTTTTTAAAAGAAAAGAAAGAAGATACATATTATAGCTGAGATTGCATTTAGAATAAACGCTAAAATTATGCGTATAATTTAATAATATAAAACTAATAAACAAATCATATTAAAAATAAGAATTTATTCGTAATTTAGGGCAAAAAAAATTTTTTTTTGTGAATACATAAATTTAAGAGTAGCAGAGTGCTTTTTATCCTTCGCTAAATAGGCTGCGGGTATATCTTCGGTCTTCTTGCCTTTCACGCTAAAAAGACGTTTAGATCTTTCTTCCAAAGTTCTGTATATCGGAATTTATTATTTATTTAAAAAAATATAATATATATAATGGTTAATTCTTTAAATGCTCTATAATATTGCGTTGCATAACATTAATTTGTATTAAGTCATGTTAAAAAACCCACTGCGGGTAAATTTTTTAAAATGGGCCCGATTAAGATTATAACCAAAATAATATTGTGTAAGCATGGGTAATTTTTGCTCAAAGATGGCAGAAAGGGTTGGGCTTCGTAATTGTCAAATCTTAAGGCTTACCACAATATTATTTTGGCTAAAATCTCAATAGGGCTTGTTTTTAAAAATCGACCCAAATCGGGACTTTTAACAACTACTGTGTATTAATAGCGATTTTTTAAAAATAGTATCGGATCGGATGTAAGCCCTTTGCACAATTTAGATTTTTTTTACCCGCTACCCAGAATTTTTATTTTTAAACCCCCCCCCCTCCCGCCAGGTCCAACCTAAAATTTGTAAATTTTTTAAAAAAAATCATGAATTTCCTTTTCCCAAAATATTATAATCCATCATTTTTATTCTAATAAACGAGTAGACAACATGATATCTCACTTTATATTTTTTTTTATAAAGCCCCTAACTGACCATCTTATTTTTTTAAGAAAAAGAGTTAAGTATAAGACTACAATTTATAATAAACGCGTTATGTTCAAAGCGTCGCGTTATTTAACGCTATCAAAATCCCAGCTGATTCTTCATAAGCGTTAATAATTTTTGAAATATACGTAAAAACAGACGTTTTTCAAATTTTTATCTACCTATTTATCGACTTGATTTTGTTAACAAGGATGCGTTAAATAACACAACGCTTCAAAATGACGGGTTTACTATAAATGAGGCCTAAGTCGGAATTCTAGCAGATTTGTTAGACTCTAATCGGATGATCTCTTATATATTTTTTTGAATATTTGGTATCAATTAATCGATACTCAAAATAGTTGACGTATTTAATTGATGGATGACAGAAATTTTTTTATTAAAATTATTATTATAGATAATTATTTTTTCTTTCTTTCTTTTACACCTTTAATTTGACGAAAAAATATAGTAATAATAATAATAAAATTACCCTCCACACTTCAAATTTAGGGCTTTCAATGTATCCTTCAATCGATCCAATCCCAAAGAAGCAAGTTCCTAGCAGATAAACATATTTATTATATGTCAAAATATATTAATTAAATTTTAATGACATGAAATAAAAAGGTTTAACACAATTTCCTATAACCAAACCCACCCCCACCCCCGGCCTCAAAAATAATAATTCTGTAAAGACTCTGATAAATGATTTTAAGGAGTACTTAAATATATTACATAATTGTAAAGAGAGATTTAGGATAACATGAAAGATCAAAATAATTATTTAAATTGTGTAGCCAGAAGGATAAATATAAAAGGAACTTCCGGTTATTTTCAATATCCGGTAAATTCCGAATATAAAAGAGGAAATTAAAGTATTTGATAAAAATGGTGGCGAAAAGAAAAATCAAGAATGGCGATGAAAGTTCTGGTCCTCAGACTGAAAAGATAAACTAACGCTGCGTTTATAGTAGAGATTCGCTCACAAGCTAACAATAGTTATATAATTTATAAATACTGAGCGAAAATGATAAAATCGCAACTACGCATATTTTAATTGTGAATTCCGCTAGCGATTAATTTCGCATCGCTTGAAAGAATCGCGTCTACTATAAGTACAGCGTAAAGGATAAAAAAAACAATAGTAACTTCCGGTGATGAATAGGCATTCAAATCTATACTCATGTCATCGAGCGTTTGCTTGTCGTCTTGATCACTTATCTGATAAAAGGAAAAATATTTTAAGGTCATTAATCAATATAAAATGAATGAATGATATTTTGAATGAATCATTTAATTTAGGCGATTACAATTTATCGTCATCTTCTCTTTTTACCCAACCAGATTCGATCCATAAAAAAGAAAACATTTTCTCAAACTGACCCAACCCGATAACTCGACTCAAGAGTTGAATCGTTGCGGTGTATCGGGTCAAATAAATATTAAAATATATTGATCAAAGTTTTTAAATGAATAATTTTATTTAAAATATCTGGAAATTCAATTAATTTTTTTTAATAAGGTTTCAAAGATTTAACAAAAGTTCCTCAAATTTGTCTTTAATTTTCATATTTCTTTCTCTCCCACACTTATAAGAATTGTATAATTTTCACTTTTTTGGTAACCTTGGTGGTTTGTTCTAAATATTTATGAAAATAATAATTATTAACTCGTTAAATTATATTTTGCACCTATCACATGTATAGATCCGCTAATAGAGTGGCACCACTTATTACAACTTTCAAGAAATGGAATCAGGCATCATTATTAGCCGATATTACAAATGGGAATGATATCTCCTAACCATAGATTTGGAGAGAAGAAATAAAAACTCTTGAATCAGAAGAGGATAATGGATTGTTAAATCATTAAAACCTTATTAATCACAATTTAGTAATTTAAAAGATTAGATTTTAAGAAAAATTGTTTAAAATTAATAGAATTAATTTCCTGATGTATTTATAGAATAACTTATACCTCGAATTCTTTATTTAAAATTTTTACATGGTATATTTTAATGATATCTATCACAATTTATATTTGAGAAATGTGTACTATAATATTATATATAAATCTATAAATTATAGTATCATATTTATCGTATAGAAAAATTTTAAGCATTTTTTGATGGATTTGAAAAAAAAATCTACAAATTTTTGCTCGGAAAATTTGTTAAATATTTGTAAATTATCATTATAAGTGTAATTAATTGATTCTAATGGCTCGATTTCCTCATATACTATTGTGATATTATTATCACTTGATATGTCTTTTAGTATAATATGAATAATTATCCTTGCTCTAACAATTTCTACTGCAATGCTTACTTTTGTAGTTATAGGATTATATAGGCATCCAAATTTTACCCTGATGAATGTGCTGCAGAACCTTTTGTTATAATTCTGGATCCAAGGTGTCATATCAACATGACCTCGCTGACTAAATGGAGTGATAATATTTTCTTTAAGAGGATATGCCCCATCAACTTATAAAAACCTAAGGGACTATCATATCACATTGGTAAGTGACATGGTTGTGGATTGTTTATTATTTTAATATAATTTATGTGACAAGGATAGATTTATCGCTACTATTTATCAGTTTTTCCCTATTTATAATTAGCAAACTAAATTGAATATTATTATTTACCATAATCTCCAATTACTATACCATTAAATATTTCTTTGCTACAATATGCAATTTGAAGACTTACTGAAAAAAAAACTTTTATAATTACAATACATCAATACATATCAGATATAAGGTGGCTTATTTATCAAACATGCTTACCATTACGTTATTTTTTTGGATGCTTTAACAGTGGGTCCTATCAAATTAATATATAGAAAAATGAACGGTAAGTTTTGTCATCTGGCAAAAGTTCATGAATGGTTGTATCAATCATTTACAACATCCTTGAAAAATCGAGTTAAAAAAGTCTTTTAAAAGTTTACTTTTGTTTCAAACATAAATTTTCTTTGCCCTTTTTCTTAATTTATTTACATCTTGATCTTCTAATAAGTAAGTAAGAGTAAGACCACTTGAAAAATATAGATGTCAAACAATTTTAAAATTTTCGTTTAAAAATGCCTCGAACAAACGAATTACCTATTTCATAAACTAGCTAAGACGAGGGAATATTAATGTTTTCATTTTCTTCAGGATTTCTCGTGAGAAAGGGTATAACACTTTTTGGGTGAGGTGATCAAAATATATTTGAGAAACTCGACTTAAATCTCCCATTTCGCAGATGTTTCTGATACGATGGTGACATCTGACAATTCTCTGTTTGATTAACATCAAATTTTTTAAAAATTCCTATATGTCGTAAATTTCGTCAAAGCTTCGGGGATTATATTTTTCTTAAATATGACGAGATTGGTTCTTTAAATGTTGGGCTTGTAAAAGTAGTGTTGTCAAACGGCTCATTTAGAGCCGATTTTTAAAAACAGCCAACTCAATATTTTATCAAAAAGAAAGAAAGAAAGAAAGAAAGAAAGAAAGAAAATACTACATAGGCCTAAAGATTTAGGTCAAACACCGCACAAAGGTTTAGGCGTCTATTAACGAAATCTCAAGATTTAAGCAATATTTTTCTGGCTAAAATATTGAGTTAGCCATTTTTAAAAATCAGCTCAAATCGAGCCGTTTAAACAACACCACGTAAAAGACCCGTCCATTTAAGGATATTGATTTGCTCCGTTTTTCTTCCTCTTCTCCCTCACTTCCGTTTGAAAATAGAATTGACAGAAGAAGATATTAGAATATTTTATGCTCTAAAAAATGAATCCATTTTTTTTTCTTTAATAAAAAGGCCTCAGTCCTTAGGATCTTACATTTCTATCTTTACGAGCAGAAATGTACAATATCTAATTTTTTTTTTAAACTTTCGGTATCTGATCCCAAAAAAATCATAAAATATTAACTTTTTTAAATACGAATTAAATCAACAGTATTAAATATTTTATTCATTCTAGGGTTCCCTTTTTTCTTTAAATGTCTCGTGTTGTAATTATCACGGTTGCTAAACGGTCCCCGACTTGAGCTGATTAAAACGAGCAAGATCTTTAGGCTCGCGCAATATTTTTCTGGATAAAATATTGAGTAAGCCGTTTATTAAAAATAGGCTCAAATCGAGCCAGCCGTTTTACCAACACTATTCTTAGAGCACCACTTTTTTCTTCTCATCTCGTGTTGTAACTAACTTTACACTTACTAATTTCGCCGTAATTTTTAAAATGAAAGAAATGTTTAAAAAAAACCTATAAATAAAAGCATTAATAATATATTGAATCGGCTTGAAGACGTTCAAGAATTGGTTATTTTAAAAGAACCGACCCGATCCAAAGAAAGATGATCTAGGATCGGACAGGAGTCGAGATCACACATGTTCTTTACATTTCTAAATCTATGACACATCTATATATTTTAAAAAAATAATTTTTTTTATACAGGCCATCCAGGAAACGATCCTTTATTCCATTCAATCTCGAAATTTTTCATCACACTTCCTAGTTCCTATATATATATATATAATATAAATATAAAAAATAAATAAATACGATTTGAATAGGAAGGGTATTAAATAAATAATTAAAATAAATAGATTACCGTTTGAACATCCAACAAAGGATAAACTTTGCTACAATAATCCGTAAAATATTCCAACAAAAAGACGAGATAACTTTTTTTATATAACAAAATATATATATAAATATTAAGTTTTATTTTTTTTTACTTTCGGTATTCGGTTTTTTTAAGTTCCAGTGGGATGTCAAAAAATTTGTCGAAATTTGTTATAAATGTGACATAATCCATTGGCTATTTTTTTTTGACATATAAAATTTTAAAATTGGTATAATATTTTTATAAAAACTTTTTGGCCAAAAAATAATTCAAATAACTAAAACTTATCCCTCTTTCATGGTTTTAGCGCGAATGACAATTTACAAGGAATATGCTCGATTTTATTTGCATTCTTTTGCCGCGAATTCGCGCTAAATGTGAATTAAGGGTTGTTATTTCTATAAGCAATTATAATTGTCGTATTGGGATTTGGAATTATTTTAGGGTTCCGAATTTCAATGCGGAGATCTCGAATCCTTACCTTTTATTCGAAATCTTTTTTTAAACATAAAAATACTTGTACTGTAGAGTATCGATAAAAGTAACGTCGTTACCCTTTTTCGAGGGAATAGGAAGGCATAAATATGAATTCAGATGTGAAAACAAATCTAATAAGTATTTTTTGGAAAATAAATATCTTTAATAAACTCCTCCAAATTAAAATTTTTCCACGCCAGGTGAACATGTTTAGCACAGCGAAAGTTATGTTTGAACGTAAGCGCTTTTGTTTTGTCTGATCAAAATGTTAATAATGTTAGTCTAAAAATGATTACATAAAGAACTTATCTTTACAATATATTATTTATTGTATAATTTTATTATTTATTATCAATGGGGGGGGGGGGGGATAAAAAACAAAAAATGAAAATTTATTTATAATATTTAGTATTTTTATTGTAATGCTTCGCAGGGTAAGTTATTAAAAACTGTAAATTTTTTTTATAAATAATTAGAATACTTACTAATAAATTTATGAAGTCATTTAAAAAAAAAAAAATTATTCCCCTCTATAACAAATTCCTGGATAAGCGTCCATCAATAAATGATTGCGATTTTTTATCAAGCCAGCTGACAAATCATATATCTTCCATATAATCCTTGAAATCAGCTGTGAATTTGGTTTTCATTAATGTTATCCAATACACATACCCAAAAAATACCTTAATAAAATTAGTGATCAATTTTGGAAATTTTGGAATCACGAGTATTTTATCCAATAATAAGAATAAGAGGGATAAAACTATAATCTGAATTTTATTTTTGAAAATTGTTTTTGAAGAAAAAATTTTTTATAGAACATAAATGTGCCAAATTAGTTGGCATATTTTGGACAGACAAATTAAATTGGCTAAAAAAAAGACTAACTTGTATTGGCTAGGATTAGCCCTATGCATGATGGGTTAGAATTAATATTTTATATTTAAAAAAAGATTTCTAAACTTTGAGTTAAGATTTAAAATCTCAACAAAATCCATATCCCAATACGGCATATATATATATTTAACTAAATTAGTCCAATTAAATTAATTAATTTAGATAGAAAATCTTAACAATATAAATACTAATATCCCTAAATAAATTAGCTAATAATTTATTATCCTAATTGGTATAGTAAACTTCACAACAAAAAATATTATATCAAATACACCTGATATCACTTTTTTGTCTAT
The DNA here is from genome assembly GCF_954871325.1 of Gordionus sp. m RMFG-2023. NCBI lineage: Eukaryota > Metazoa > Nematomorpha > Gordioida > Chordodea > Parachordodidae > Gordionus > Gordionus sp. m RMFG-2023. Next base: position 5,144,368 of record NC_088775.1, read on the forward strand.
GCCAATATCATATAAAATTAATCTTTAAAGAAAAACAATTATAATTTGGGTGACATGCTAAATGTAGATGAAGGTGTTGACTCAGCTGTTAGGGTAGATATATCTGCTAGAAGTTCCAAAAGATGTCATCTATTTTAAAAATAAAAACATCTAACTGAAGTTGAAGGCTAAAATTTACATTAGCTCTGTGAGAAATTGTATAGTGGTGTATAGACAATGAAAGTGGCACACAAAGGCAAATTTGAAGGAAAGGAGATGATAATATTTAGATGGATAGAAAACAAGCAAGAATTAGAAAAGAGACAATTAAAGTGGTCATGAGAAAAAATAAATTTGGTGATTTGGGCATGTTGAACAAAAGATGAAAGCTGATTGGTGAGTGGATAATAGCTATGCCCAAGACTATAAAAAATGAAGAAAGATCAGAGGGAAAACTGGTTCATCTAGGTAATCCAGGAAAACTGTCATTAAATAGAGAAAAATTTAACCATAAAAATGCCTATTTATGAATTATTATAGTCATTTATTTATTGTACACTCATGCTTAATAATAAATTTAATTCTGAAACAAAATTTAAAAAGAAATAATAATTTCTTTTCTATTCATTGCAATGTAGTCATTTTAAATTTTTAGGTTAGTTATGATTTTGGGTACTGGCTATTATTAGAAGTTAAAATTGTAGGTATCAGCTGTAATTTTTTAAAAAAATTTTGTCAATAATGTTTGATTTTTTTTGAAGAAAAGATTTATGCCCAAATTTAACCTAAAAATACTAAAAGATCTTTCAAGATAAACAGATATCATCAATTTGTGTTATATTAATTTAAAAAATACTATGACTATAAAATTTTAAGATGATATATTTATGATTGTTATCAAAATATTATTTCTTAAATTTATCATTAAAGTTTTAACTTTAAATTTACTAATAAAATCTCAAATTAAAATGGGGTTACTTGTATTCCTTTAATATTAAGATATATTTCAAAAGCTTTATGTAAATCTAAATATTTTCCTTTGCCCTCTTCATCAGTAAAATTAACATCAGCTAATCAAGCATATAAAAATTGTTTAAAAGAATATTGTACTTTCAATAGGGTTATCAAGAGTTTGTAAAATTGTTTGATATTCAACAGACATTGGCACTGCTATCTGCATATATAATTAATAACACATTATATAATACTAAAAATACTTCAGCAGGATAATTTTTATAAAAATCCTTAATTAATTTCAGACGAGAATAAAATTGTCCAAAGGCTTTTGGACCTGACATAACTTTAATTTCTTCTTTCCTTAATCTATCAAAAATATTGGAATAAATAATATATATAAATACCCATCTTTATCTTCATATAATTCTTTCAGCTCTTTCGTAACTTTTATTAACTTATCTTGCATATATTTTATCCTATGATCTGAATTAATTTGGTCTTTAATCTTTATATAATTAACGTAATTTAATAGAATAAATTTTGTATAAATATACTGTATTTTTAGGATTTAATGATTCAGTTATAATTATATCCATCAATCTTTCTTTTTCTTCATGATACCTCCTCTGTTGTTCAAGTAAAGTTTCCATTATCTTAAATTTAATGGACTTTTGCTAAATTTAAAAGATTGACATCACGCAACCTGTTTGAATTGTCAGTTGTATCTGTATGTGCTAGTGTGAAATTTTACAGTATGTAAAACAAAATAAAAATATTAAACTAAAGGCTACTTTTTTAATTAAGGAATTGTTTTATTAGTTTTCTAGATTACATATATTATCTTATCTAATATCAATCAACAATATATAACTTCTGTTAAAATACGAAAATCATTTATTGACTAGACTAACTAGCCCACATGATATGATAAACTTATCCAAAAATGATATTTTCTTGATTTCGTAAATATTTTTTATATTCGCTATTCAACTAACTAAAAATTGTATGTTTGAATATGTCCACAATCCCTATCCTTTTAAAACATTTTATTATTTTTACATCAATAAAACTATACTCTAGATGAGATGTTTAATTAATTTATGATATTCATATTAAATTAATTTCTGAAATTCATATAGATTGTATTATAACATAAAAATCAACTTCATTTAAATATTGGCATCGTGTGATAAGACATGAATAATCACATAAAAAAATAACTAGAATAGATCAAAATTTTAATAAGGAAGTTTTACTAAATAAATTTCATTATTTGCAATCAACCGATATGATTTAGCATAAGATGAATATGTTTAAAACATTATTAACTTATCTTTTATTTCTCACCTCGGCATGAATTTATAAGACACACTCATTAGCAATATTTACAAAATGATTCATATTTCGCATTACAAAAAAATTGCACTTAACCAATATGTATTTAAACTGTTTATTGTACAATCTAAGAAATATATAGAATATTATAATTAAAATATATATATATATATTTAATAATAAAATGATCGTATAACAAGATACTTATATTTCGAAATTAAATTAAAACATATAAGTGGTGAAATCAAATACAACAGCTGGGGAGTTATTTTAATTTTGAAGAAATTTTTTAGCACGATTTACAATTTACGCTTTATATTTATACCCTCCATCTCTTTACTCTATGAAATAATCAGGCTTGTTAATCGATCATTTTAAAAAGATCCTATCCCGATTACAATCTTTTTAAAAAAAGAAAATCTAAATCCAGGATCCCTTTTTTTAAAAAAAGGATCGCGATCACGATCACGATCCTTTAAATTTCTGATCGATGCAAAATTAACTAATATAAAAAATAAATAAGCGATGGGATAAAACAAGGTGACCCTTAAGGTTCCTTTTTGATCTGTCTGTGCATTAATAGTCTAATACGAGACATTAATGACCATTGCAAGCTAAATCTTCATAACTGGTATATCGACGATTGTATACTAGGCGGCTCAACGACTGAAGTTATGTTGGCAATCCAAATAATAAAATCCAGCGAGAAAAGTTTGGGACTCTTCGAGTTAATCAAGAAAAAAGCGAATATTGTTCACTTGGGATCATTGACCTTAACCGCGATACTATGTTCAATCATACACCATTGAACGCTTTAACTCATCTCGGATCTCCAGTAGGTAAAGACGAGTCCTATATCAAGTTCTTTGCCGATATCATACGAGAGATATCTTTTATGCGCGATACACTATCTAGCCTCCCAGCTCACCAAACTTTCTTCTTATTAAAGAACTACCTTCTAATTCCAAGAATTTTATATACACTCCGATTGTCACGGATCTTTCAATATGACGTCAACCTCGCTGCACACGAACTGGAGATGAAACGCCTTACATAAGATATACTCGATCTTAAATTTGGGGAATTATCATGGTTACAGGCTACCTTACCAACCAAATCCGGCGGCATTGGCATAAGATCACTTTCAATAAGTTCCATTAGTGCTGTCATATCCGATCGCCTGTCCTGCGAGTAAATCATACAAACACTCACCAAACATCCTGACCCATTACTCCACTAGGCAATTGATCTATGGAAGTCCCTCTCATTAGTCGATCCTCCATCGTCGACACTACAGAAGGATTGGTATAAACCTCTAGTTGGCAACTTCGTTGCATTCCTTAAATCGAGGAGCCAACCAAAGGACCATTCTCTACTTTTCTCAATTTCCGCAGGAAGTGGATACGAATTTCTTGAGGCTTTCCCATCTTAAAACCTGACCAGCTCCTAAGCAACGATGAACTACGTCACGCCATATCTTTTAGACTTAATTGCGATATGGTAATGCCTTATAATTGTATCCTCTATCAAACGTCGGTCACCTCCAAAGGCCGTCACTCTCAACACTGCAAGCGCTGTAGAGGTGTAGAGGCAGACTAATTAGGCATATCAAAATGCAATGATACCTTTGCCAGGGCCTTAAAATTAATCGGCATCCCATCAACCCTCGAACCTACCGACATTTTCAATTCCGATGGTAAGAGCCCGATGGTTCGACTATGATTCTTTGGAAGAAGGGGAATTCCTAACCTGGGATTTATCATGCATCGATCCTCTTGCCCCTTCCAATATAAAAGGAGATGTCTTACTAGATGCCGAGGCGAATAAACTAACTAAATATTCGCTATCTCTTCCCGCCAATTATAAATTCCTACCATTAATCGGACTCTAACGTAGTTCGGCTCTCATGCCCTGGCCTTTTAAAGAGCTGGGAAAATGGATCTCTGCTAGGACCGAGGATCCCAACGAGGGATTCTACCTACGCCAAAGATTAGCCATAAACATAGTAAAATACAATTATCTCAGCTTTATTTTTTCAATATCCAAAACCTTCTAATTGAACACTATGTATAGGATAGACTTTGGCCATTTTGCTGCTTATTATAATGTTAACGCTAAAAGGGAACTTGAATCTCAATCAATAAAAAATAGCAAGAATTAATGACTTTATATAATTGTGATTTACTAATATTATATTTTTTTTTACTATTATTATAACTTACCTTGTAATAAAATATTATTATAATATATATATAGATTATATTTACAATGTTCAGATAAAATCTTTATTGATATCGGAAAGACATTGCTAAGGGAGAGGGTACAATTGCAAATATTGCTTATTTGGATAGAATTTTACCTAAAAATGTATATTTCGATCCAAATTTTAATAATAAATTAAATATGAATTATGAATACTAATAAACATTGTATATATTTAATCGTATGAACATTCTTTAGCTAATTATTTTCCAGCAATTTACAAAATATTTAATTTTGGTCTGGTTAAAGACTACTTACTTGGATATACCCCTTACATCCTAAGGCGGAAGTCTCTTACCTCCCCCTCTCATGTATGTCTTTCAATAATTTCCAAAACCTAATATAACAGGGAAGTCCTATTTAATCAAATCAACGATAATTTTCCACTATTAATTTTATTGTTAATCCTTCGATAACACTTAACGCTGACTCAGCGTCTACATGAGCGGGAGGGGTAGGAACAGTTTGCATCCTATTTTTTTGAGGGGGTAGGGGGTAAGCTGCTTTAATGGGGGTAGGATAAATTTTTTGGTGGGTTATCTATTAAATTTTGAGATGAATTAGGACAAAATTTAATGCTGTAAAAATTTATACTTTTATTATAGTATTATTATAATACAATTTATCTACCAAATCTATATATTGCAAACAATCATACATATTGTTTCCCAAATAAACTATCCTTTTAAATAATTTAAAAGGTTTAGATATTTCAGCAAGCTCTTAATGCCATAATAATTAATACATTGGAAATAATGGAGGGTTTAATTGACAAAATATCGATAGTTGGTAGTAGAGATAGATTAATTTAAGTTATCCTTTATAAATTCTTTGAAAAGAGTATCAATAAATAAATAGGTGAAAATAATAAAAAAATTGATAAAATAAATTACTGAAGAAGATATAGTGCTTATTTATTCTTATTAAAATTATATAAATTTGACTTAGATAATAATATTTATACTCAAATGACGAAGAGATAAACTTAAAATCAATTAAATTATTAAATTTCCTTAGTCAATATACAAAGCTAAAATAATAATTCGAAATAAAAGGAACATTTACATTAATTAAATATTTTTGTGTCTTCCGAAGGTAATTAATAATTATTCAAAACGTTATTATATATAGTGTGAAATTTTTAATTAATCTTTAATAGAATTTCATAATCAGAAGGCTAAATCATACAAAGAAATTATTCATCTATGTTCTTTGTCTTCAATAGCAAAATCAATTGATAATTTTCCCATAAAATCCTCAAAATATATTATTCAAAATTAGAAAGTTAAAATAATGACAATAGTTGAAGATCCTTCTTGAAACGATTAGAAGTACAATCAATGTGCATCACTACATTTCTCAATCTTTACATTCCTTACATTATTATTATAGTACCAATTTGTATCGAAAAAGTATAGTAAATTAAAATGTATCTATATTTAGACTTAAGCCATGTATCTTTCTCTCAATATACTGATATATTTAAAAATATTGAATTACTTTGTTCCCTACATATAGAAATCTATATATTTTTATAAAAAAATTATTGGAACATTTATGTAAGTGAGTAAACTTTATAATTTTTTTAAAATTTTTCACGATTTATTATTTTTATTCTTCATATTTTTACTCAGAAAAAAAGTGATCGAACATTTTTAATTATTTTTTTTTGTGTTATTTGTTTAAAAAAAGTAACAAGTGCTATATAAAAGATATTATAATAATTCTTTGCAAAAAAAAAGGTGCCTTATATAAAGATTAACTAAAAAAAATATCACAAAACATTAAAATGGAGCTATTATAGTGCAAAACATCGGGCAGGCCAAAAATGAAATAACAGAATCACAGAGATTTTTCCTTTTCGATAATTTGTGTTATGCCATTATACATCTCTCTTATAACTTCTATCTCTGTCAAACCCATTCTTCTTTTATTCGATACATCATAAACACCGCCTTTCGTATCGGTGTGTTCTCCGTGTGTACCTTTTATAATTTTATAAATAAATAATAAATTAACCTTTTTTTATTTTTAAATGCGTAATATTATTACAATTAACCTCTGACTTGAAGATTTAATCCCAAACAAAACTCCTTAAAATTTGGTTGCGAAGATAGCTTAGGTATTTTAATATGGACGCTAGCCCTAATCGTCGTCCCAAGATTCGTAGGACAAAACGTTAGGTACCCCAATTCGTCATCTCGATAGAAGGATACGTGTTGTTCTAAAATTTTTATTCCCTAAATATTAATATTTATATTAATTAAATATATACAATCTATTTTTTTAAGTTTTACTCTCATCAGCCGCTTGTATACGGAGTCAAAATTGGCGCCCTGTTCCATAGATATAATCCTCAAATGATCCTCTTCGTTGATCCATATTAAGAATGTTTTCGTTTTGTTAAAGAATATTCCGCGACCATGTGGCCAATTTCTATACCCTCCGGCACTTTGCAGAAAGCTTAATATGCATCATATAAAAAAAATTATCATATTCAAAACAGATGGATTTTATAATAAATTATGTCATACATTTTTTATAAAATAACTTCTATATAATTACCGATCCCCTTGTTGAAATAAGAAATGATCTTCAACTAATTGATCTCTGGTGGGATCGTCCATTCCAGGTAAGGGACAATATGTTCCTTCTAAATCCCCGTCAAAATGCGTCAAGGCCTCTTTAATTTTTGTTTCCAGCGCTTCTTGTTGCTGTATATATAATTAGCGTATATTTTAATGGTTGAGTTTGTGTCATAATAAAATTTTTCAAATTTATTTCGATAAATAAAACCTTTAAAATATTAATAAAAACTAATAATTTATATTTACAAACATCTCGACTAATCGTGGCAGTAAATGGATAGCCTTCAACGTTTCTACCAACTCTGATACGAGTGGATATAATGTATTCACCGGTTGGGTCTAAATTAGCAAAATTGATCGTTTCGGGATTACCAAAGTCGACAAATGGGTGCTTAATCGATCCGTGATATTTTTCGATGATCGGTCTAAATAATGGTGCGAAAAGGGTATAACTTTCTGCATCTGCCGCATATATTCCAGTAGATGAATCAGGATTTTCGACACCTAGAGATTATCATTGAAAGAATTATATCCTTTATTTAAAAAAAATAAATAAAAATAAAAACTAGTAGTTAATGCATATTTTTAGCCTTAAGATAATTAATTATAAATAATAATTAACCAGCTTACATGAATTAAAATAATCAGGAATCGGGATCTCTAATGCTAAATTCTTTATTAAGCGGGATTTTTAACTTTTTAAAACTCTGATTTGACCGTAAATATATTACAGCAAGTGGTGTAATCCTGCATTCACAGTTATTACGAATTCGCAGCTAAGTTTATATAAAAATACACAAAAATAGAGTATAAACGGTAAATGCAGGGTAATCTCTCATTCACAGTTAGCACGAATACGCGGCACCGCTAATTCGTACTAACTATGAATGAGAGGTAAAGTATATTTTACACTCTGATATTTCAGGCGATTTTGACTTTAAACATTAGAAATAATCTCTATTTATAGCAATTATTATGCACATTTTTCACACAAGCTTTAAAAAGAAAATACTCTACAAGGCTAATGTTTAAAATTCACGGTTAGTAATTATCTTAAAAGCTATATGCTTATGTGCTGGTTCTACTCATTTTCAAACAGCCAGCTATAAAAAAAAAACCAAAAAAAAAAGATAAAACGAAAAAAAAAACTAAAAAGAACATACCAAACTAAAAAAAAAAAAATAAGAAAAAAATACGAAATAAAAAGAAAAAATACGAAAAAAATACGAAAAATGACAATATCATAAACACGTAAAACTAACCAAAAATAGGATGTCCTAGTCCTACCTAAGCTAAACAGCGATAAGTATCAAAAATAACTCGTGCTCATTATGCATCATCTTATAATGTTAAATTTTTAAAAAAAACGAATATATTTTTGATTTTATAAACTTTTTAAAAATTATGAATATTAAACACAAAATTTCGTCCATTATTTTGCCTCTGGTTACCTTCGATGACAGAAGCCGGTCAGCCCAGAAAACTTTGTATAGCCTCGAGATATAAAGATAATGTTTAAAAGACCTCTAACCAATATTTTAATGGAAAGCCCTATTGTTAGGTCAAAGTAGTAATAATTGCACACAAGACTTTCTTTTTAGAAATATACTTGGAATTTATAATCATTCTAAGCTAAGAAAATAATTATAAAATCTATTTTTTTTTAAAACAATCAATGTTACCCGATTTTATACAATCTGATAATGTGCATCCCGAATTAGTTACTTTATTGCCAATTTCTTCGATAACATCCTTCGTAAAATTTTGTTTTAACAGTGAATTACAACAGGGATCACATTGTAATTTGTCGTAATAAGTCAATAAATTTTCCTTCAATGAAACACCTCCTTCTTCGCTCATTTTTAATTTCCGAAAAAAAATAAATAAGATTTTATTATAAACTTTCGTGAAAATATTTTTATTTTTTTTTGAAATTTACAAGAGAAAAATAAACGAAAAAAGGCGAAATAAAAAAGTATCTTCCCTTCTTTTTGATTCTAGGCTATAGATTCTAAACTAAAAAACTCTTTTTAAAAAAAATACTGAAATATCGATTATATTTTTTAATCTAAAAAATTTATGATGAATAATTAACAAACTTTTATATATCATTCTCAAAAATATTATCATTTTTCTATACATTTATTTATTTTTTTTAGCAATAAATATATTTTATTATAAAGCTAATTCCAAATGGTTTGGCCATCCAAAAAAAAAATATATAATAATTTTATCTTTCAAGGGAAAAATCAATAGAAATATTTATATAATATAAGTACGATACATTATAGGATCAGATATTATTATATATATATATATCATTTATGTAATTAAATTTTTTATAATATAAAATTTTTTAAAACTTATGTGATATTATTATATCAAGATAATTATATATTATATAGCAGGCAGATTTTTTTCCCATTCATTTCAGATTTAAATTTGCAAACTGTTGATATAATACCGTTTTATTGAGGAATAATGATATACATTTCAAACAATTTAGTCCCAACTAAATGAGATACTAGTAATTATAATTCATTTTCTTATCACTTTACATGATCCTTATATCTCTACTTGTTTGCTCAATAATTCTAGAATACGCTTCAGTTCTAGAATAGAAGAAAAGAAAGACTTCACCTTCTTAACAAATTTTAGTCATTTATCGCTTCACTTATCATTTTGACCTTATCTTAGAAAACTTATTTTACTGGCTATGCTTAATACAAATACTTTTTAAGATTGAATAACTCAAAGTTTATACTAATATAAATGCATTCTCGATCCTCCAAGACTTCGTGACACATTTAAATGATAGGACTAGCAGCCAGGGTAGCATAAGTCTAGATAAATTTGTTATAGATAAATAATATAGCATTTGATATATAGAATATAATTTATATATAAAAAAAAGCTTACCAAAATCGATGATATATTTCTAAATTAAACAATATAAATTAAAAAATATTTTTTGTTTTTTACAAAATAAAAAATATATATAGAATCATAGAGGTGAACCTTTTTCTTTTTTGAACAAATGGCAAATTTATAAAAATTTTGAAAATTAAAATTTTTTTCTTATCTTCAAAAAATTTGTAATGTTTTATTATATAGATAAGAAAAAATTAGTATTTCGCGTTTAAATTCGTTGATTTATTATATAAAAGTTCTTCTAAAGATGAGATTGAAAATTGAACACAACCTCAATAATAAATTGGTGAGATAAACGCACCAATATTTTTTTTAACCATAGAATAATAGTTCGACTTAAAACTATTGGGGGATGCCAAAAAAAACATTTGAGTCTTAGAACCTAAAAAGATCACTAGACGATAATTAAATGGCACAATTCGAGCCGATTTTAAAAAGGTTGCCAATAAAATATTACCAAAGCCTTAAAATTTCGCTACTAGATGTACAAACCTTTGTGTCTTCTATGAGTATGTTATTTATTTTTTTTGATTAAAATATTGAGTTCACTAGCGATAACGCCCAATAAATGTTATTGGGCGTCAACAACGAAATATTTATTAGGTTAAAAATACGATAAATAACCTGAGCGAATACAGTCAGCCAATGTGCAATTAAAATTGGTTGATTTATTTAATAATTCATTTAGGATCTGCTCAGTTAAATATGCTTTAAGCATGGGATTTGCTTCAGAATTATTGTTAATATAACTATACGACCATAACGCATATTCTTCCGGCGATTTTTGGCAACCCAGTTGCTTTCCAATAACGCATAAAAAATTTCTGATAACATGATTAAAAGTTAATGCCATATTTTTATGATAATTAATTTTTATATTTTATTTTTTTGTATAGAATTTATGATTCTTTATCTAATCTTAATAATATAAATTTTTTAAATAAGAAAACTTTTAACGATTCTATGTTTTGAATCATAAATTTTGTAAAGATATCCACAGATGTAATTTGAAGATTATTTAAACCTGAAATTTGTTCAGAAATATACTGCAAAATCAAAAGGGTTTATATAGGAGGGGTGGGATAGGAATAATAAGGATAGTGTAGGTAATTATTCTCAAATAATTTTAAAACTATTAAACTTTGAGATTTAAAAATTAAACCAAAATATGTATTTAACTATGATGCTTAAATGATTATCGAAAATTTTTCGCGAAAAATTGTTGGTAAAATTTTTTAAATGTTTAATTTAAATTTTGACATAACCAAAATTCACTTTTAAGAAATTTTTTAACTAATATTTAGATAATTTCATATATATGAATATTAACAATAACTATGATAGGTCAATATCCTAAAATAAACCTGAGGGCCGCTGAAGGTATTAACGGGGCGGGTATTAGCTATTTTGCATAAATTCATAAAATTACTGGCTCTGTTCCTATCGAAGGGTTCAAAGCTGGGTTAAAAAAACAAGTAAATAAAATGATGAGTGCCGATCATTTGGGAAAACATTGAAAAATTAATCCTGTAACAGCTTAGATCCTTAAATATTAATTTTAGTTGTATCAATATATAAAAATCATATCCTAATAAACTTATATCCGTAGATTTTCTAAGAATGTAGTTTCTGGAAGAATATAGCCACCGGTGGATGTTTTTTTGGGGTGGGGGGGGAGGAGCCTAGTAAATTTTTGTGTTGCAAACGATGATAATAACGAAATCGAAGACACATAAAAGTTATCCCTATTTATCGATTTTTCATTTGACGTCAACAATGATGTTTTTGATAACATCGAATTTAAATCTTAATTTTTTTTATCCATTTATCAAATCTTATATTTTTTGAAATACAAAAAACGGCAAATGAAATATATTTAAAAAATAAATATAATAAAAATATTTTTATATAAAATACATTTTAAAAAAAATAATAATGTCGCCCTAGAGAGGAGTGCCGATGAAGGTAGAATTCTTAGCTGGGGTCGCTTGTAATCTGTCTCCTTTTTTTAATCTATGATTTTGCTAAAATTAAGGATCTCATTTCCGAACATGCCTAAGATGATGGTAAGGTAATAAAAACTTTTTGTGAGGCTAGTATATTTTTTTTATGGAGTTCAATAGTGTCTATAAAATTTTAAAATTGGGATGAGGGGGATAGGAGGAGTAAGACATATATATATATATATATATTATAAATAATGTATAATTTTAATAATAATTATAGCTATCTCGCGGAAATTCTCATAAAATTAAACTCTACCCTCTATTAGCATTGCAATTAGAATAAAGAAACTGCGTCATGCTCCCTTCCCCCGAGGAAATAATTTTTCCAAATTTAAAATCACTTTAACACAAAGCGTGTAAAACATTTTGAAATAAGTCTGAAAATTGGTAAGAATTAAACATTTAACAAAATTTATAACAATCGAGAATACATCAATAACAAACAGGCAATGTTTTTATATACTATACTTATATTAATTTGTTATAAATGTTTCAATAACTTTATCACTTTGTAAAGATTTTATCGTTTTGCAATAATATTATATTTTATTATAAAAAAATCGGGCTCATATATGTTGATGTTATAATTTATATACTACATAATTTAAAAAACAAATTATGTAATTAGAAAAATATATGGGGTTCTAATATTGCCATGAGAGGTTACAACAATATTAGAAAGTTTGAGTAGGGAATTATAACCCATATTTTGATTCTTGGCCGAAAAACACGGAATGGTTATATCATTCCGGTTTTTTGGAGAACAAACTTAGTTTTTAATAAGAAAAAGAATGATGCTATGTATGTATATGATTATAAAGATTGCACTATGTTCGGGTACAAAGATGGTCCTATAATAAACATTGAATGTTTTCAATGATCGAATTTTTGGCCTTATACTTAACCCTTAAGAGTCAAAATTGCTTTTTCTCCTAAAATATTCTTACTAACAAATAAATCTCCACTTATAATATAAAAAATTTGATTGATTGACTCCGCTATTTATTCAATTTTAAATCATTTATCAAGCGCGATTTTTTTTAGATTTAAAAATTATGATTACCGGAAATATATTTCAGCATGTTTAGAATGCCTATCCTATGGTATAGACAATTTTTTTTTATTAGAATGTAAATTATATCAAGTTTAAAATCTCATAACAATTGTTTGAAATTCATAGGGTACGTATTCCAAACATGATGGAATAATACATTTCAGGTAAAATCAAATATTTAAATTTTAAAAAACGCGTTCAAAAAAATGATTTATAGTTCAAAGAATAACACATAGCCGGGAAAAACCCACATTGGCTCTAACTTATACATAAACTTATATAAAATATAAATATAAAAAAATTATCAAATTATAATTAACAATATTTCCAACTTTAACGCAATTGCGATGGGTTTAGCAAGTGGGTGGCAAAAATGTAAGTCAGTTTATAGTAAATCATGTATTACTTCGTTTTATCGGGACAAAATTACAACAATAACAACTGTTTTGACCCTGCAGCTTATCATAGCTGTTTCTAAGAGAAACATTGCTTTAGTATATTTCTGAGAATTATCTTTTAAAGCATGGTGTTTTATTGAAGCGGAAGATAATTATAAACATCTATCGAGATCTATTCATTATATTATATATAAAATTAATATTAATAATATATTATATTACCTTGCAAAAAGTTGAAAAAAAAATTATCATTGGAAGATATCATTAGGTTATTAATGATTATTGGTGGCAATTAAATTTTTTTTTAAAAAAATATAGTAACGGATTTAAATTTAAAAATTAACTTAACAAATTAAATGTTTAACTTTTTTAACTTAAAAATATCTAAATATCAACAACTAAAAAAATTAATGAAAAATGAAAACTATATGTATATTTTTTTTTCATGTTAAATAGGATACAGATACTCATTTAAAAAAAAGTAACCTACAAAATGAATACTATTTGCCACCATGTTTATAAAAGTCAAGTTCTTAATAATAGATGGCAGAAAGGCAGGACCTCTATTTACCAAATCACTAGGCATGCATATCATTATTTTGGCTAAAATCTTAATTTGGCCGTTTTTTTAAAAAATTTACATAAATCGGACCGTTTAACCACGCTATCTATAAAAGATTGTTATAAAATGTAATGGGGAGTGTTTAATCTCATTAATAAAAAACAGTAACAGATTACATTACCCCCTTGTTATAATAAATATTTACTATAAATATATAAATATAATGAGGTTAAAAACCCACTTAACTCAGCAAATACTTTCCATATCTATAAATATTTTGGTATCAAAAATTTACCAATTTAATTTTTTTTATTTTTAAAATATATCCATTTCTCACTTTGATAAAACCTAATTAATATTTTCTATGACTCAAAAATGTGTGTAATTCATTTGATATTATGGATATTCTTTTTCAATTTCGCGAGAAGTAAACAATTTTTTTTATTTTTCAAGTTAGTTTTTTTATTTTTTGATAATAAATGATTACATACGTATACGCTTTTATATAAAGGCGGATTAGGAGAGTTTGGAGGTAAATATTTTATATTTTTTATATTAGAATTTTAAAATTATATGCACTATTGAACGATAAATATATATTTGAAAAAAAAAAACAAATGAGGATATATTAAAAAAAATTAAATTTAAAAACATATATAAATCTATGAAGAAAAATAAAAATAAAAAAAAGAACTAAGTGGGAAAAAAAAATATTTAACAAAAAGTTTACATATCACCCTGGAGAAAAGTGAATACTTAAAAAATTGGATTGGAAGATTTTCAGGGAAATCTGCTGACGAAGATAAAATCTTTCATTGGGGTCCCCTATGAATCATGTATTATTTATGGTTAATAAAAATTTAAAATATATATTTTTTATAAATATTATTTTACTACTTAAATGAGCTATCAGACATATTTTACCCAAATCGGGGGAAATAATTTTTTTTTTAGCAAATAAAATATTTTCATTTCTCAGAGCCCCCTATGAAATTAATCTGCATTTTATTTACAATAAAAAAAGATTAATTTTTTTTATATTAAATTAATGTAATATAATAAGAGGGAGACCATTTAATTTCTTTGATATATTGATATAATATTTAAATTTATATGAACATTAAGAATATACATATATTACGTGTTAAATATATGCCAAAATAAAATAAAAAAGGAGTAAAGACAAATAAAAATACTATTATAAACGATAGATAATATGCTACACTAACAAGGAAACATGAATTGATAAGAAATTTTATTCGCAAATTTCTGTACTATCTAGCTAACACAGAAATTATTCATTATGAACACCCATGAGATGGGCAATTTATCTTCTGCCTCAAATATAACAAATTAATAATTTTTTTTTAATTATCAAACAAATTATTTAAAAAATCAACATAAAACAACTTAAAAAACGCATCAAATCTATTATTTCCTCCAAAATTCTTACTTAATTTTTTATAGCGCGTTTTGTTTCATAACATAAAATAAACATATCGAAATATTTATTTAAATTGTGACGATGTTTTTTTAAAATATTTTGGGGTTTAATTCCAATCAGAATTGACATGATTTTCCTTCAAAAGGGTGTTTAATATATAAGTACTATATTTAAAAAAGTCCAATAAAAGAATGTTCAAAGTTTTAAAACTATCTTATTATAAAATCGAAATTTTATTTTACAAATAATTTATAAAAAATAATCGTAAACATATTATTTTTGTTCTTTTTGCGTATAAGATTAACAACAACAAGCAAAATAAGAGTTCAAATAAATTTAAAATATATTTTATTAAAGTATAAAAATATAATATAAGAAAATATATTAATGATATTATTGGAATCATTTGTGTTTTGTACGCCACTTATTTGGGGTACACTTATTGGATAATTCGAATATATGTTTAAGAATTTGTTTGTTTAGACAGGAATTCGTTTAGGTAGGCTAATCAGGCGTATCAAAAGGTGTTTGAGTAAAGATTTAGCGAAGATTCGAGTAATAATCTTTTTTTCTTGTCTTTGGGCAACAACATAATTATTATCCTATCTTGGCAAGTAAGATTCCATTTGGGATTTCTATGTGATCAACATAATTTCTTTCATTTTTTGGCAACTTTTTGAAAATAAAAATAAATTTAGCTTCTTCTATCCATGTCTAATGCTATAATATGATTTTTGTTTGGATATTTTTATACATACCTTGATATCAGTGGCGTAGCTACGGGGGTGGTTAGAGAAATTTTTTTTTTAGATTATACGTTCAAAAGACTTAAAAGTGATTTTATATCAATTATATTTTTCTGGTTTTGAAGTTTGTGGAAGGATATTATATTACTATTGAAATTATTCCGGATTACTATAAAGTCATTGAGAATAATCTACTAAATTATAATAACATAATATTGATGCATTTAAAAAATATATTTATTATAAATTATCGAAGATATGGTTAGGATGTAAGATAAACCCGGCCGAAGGCTGGGCAAAAGGGCCGAATGGACTCCCTCTAAGTAAAATTCCTAGCTACGCCACTGCCTGATATATATCTTTTCTTTTAATCAAGTCATTTTTAAAACCCATAGTCTCTGGGCCTAATAAGTATCTAAAATGAATATTAGGTTATTTAAACAAGGCTATAAATTAAATTTAAATACAAGTCAGTCGATGATCCTTTTGATAACTATCATTAAGGTTTATTTTTTGCTTCTTCAATATCTGCCGCGGAATAATGTATGCGAAATCAGACTTTATGTTCCTTTTATATAAATTGAACTGCATAATTATTTTTTTCCCTAAGTTTGCCATGAAAATTTGTTATCAATATCGATTGTAGAATATAAATTTGTTATCAAAATCGGTTGTAGAATTACAAATTTTATCAAAATCGGTTGAAGAATTGTCTACAATAATATATTTAAAAAAAGCTTTCATTAAATCTTAACACCATGATTTAGACCCTAGGACTTCGAGACACTGTATATTCAATTTCATATCTTTTAGCATTCATTTTATATATTTGTCCAGATAAATTCATTTCTCATAATGATGAATAATAAAGTCGTCAAAAAATATTCTCATTAGATTTTCTGATTACCATATTGACTATGTTACAAAAATTTAAGACAAGCCTGGTCCCCTAAGATATAAATTTGCCCATTAACAATAATACAATAATATAAAATATAAAACTTTAGGTTAAAAAAAAGTAAAAGCAAATTAATCACTGATTTATTTAATATTTCTTCTTAAAATCATTTAGATGATTACTTAATATAAATGCTGAGAAAAAGTTGTAGACATTAATAGCTTTCAGTATATTTTTAAATAATTGAACTATTCCCAAGCTAAACCCTTTCATTAAACTTAAACAAGACTAAATTCTGCTTTCTTAACAAGCCACCAAATTTGGAAGGCTATAAAATATTCACTCCCCTAGCCTTTTCAAAGGTTTGCATTGCATGAACCATATACTATGCTATGCCATTTAAGGGTATATCGAAGCGTGTTTTGAATATGTAAATGCCTGTACATGCCAAAATCTTTGCATTTTTCCGTTAATCAACCTTTTTACAACGAATTCATAAACAGGACAAATTCAAAATATTTTTGGAAAAAATTTTCACTAATTAAATCCATTGAATTGGTCACACCACACAGTTACCCATCTATGATCTTGATTATCATTTTTATTATCCAGGTTTAAAAAAAAGCTCAATCAGGCTTCATATGCTCCATTGCCTGTTAGTTGACGCAATCAACAAACCATCAATCATTACTAATAAAGATATGACAGCCAATCCATTTAGATTGAATTTAACTCCTTCAATCAGACAGACTTTGCTTTCGTGAATGGTTAAAATCACTCCCTAACCTTGGTTATCTCTTATCCGAAGAACAATTGAATGTTGTCATTGGTTTACGTTACAGTCACATACATCAAAAACAAATCATCAGTTGATTCAGAGGGTAACCAGCACCACACAGCTATAAATCATATAATCAATGTCTAGTTACCAGCATACATTTCGAACCATCTTGAGCTCACAAATTTATTTCAGGTAGATGGCTTAAAACCTTATGATATGATAACTATATCTAGGGCCCTCGACAAATCACTAATATGGGACTACATGTGTGTCTCTTCATTCTTAACATCGATAACTGCTAACCCAATAAGAAAAATCTCAGTAACTTCCTTTAATCCAATTTTGACTTCAGAAAGGGTCATTTTTCGCCATTAATCTTTATTAGCAGCAAAATTCAGCATTTTACAATTGAGCCGAGGAATTTTTATAACGTCAAAAAATTCGAATAGAAATTTTTGGATATAATTATTGTTCTTTTTTTTTTTGGGAACACAATTATAAAATTGCATTTTTAATTTTATTAAATCGATTAAAGTTTAAAAAACGATAATGAATTTTATTTGTAATTCTTTTGGTATATATACATTTATATAATTATCCAATTTAACTTCTAATAATATGCAATTTGATTAACCTCGATAATATAATATTACATGTCGGAAAGTTATAATATAATATACAAATAACGTCCTTTTAAAATATATAACGTGACTTTTTAAAATATATCTTAACATTTACAATAATAAATTCAGATGTAACATATCTTCTTTCCCACCAAGTTAAGATCGTCTACCAATCTTTTTATTTACCAAGTTCAAATTCATCTATTAATTTTTTTGTTGGCTTTAGTTCCCTTGTTGGATAACCCGTTTGCCTTCCTTTTTGAGTTCAATTGTTATAATTGATTTGATTTCTTCTGGTTCTTCCCTTTCTTCCCTTATTCGTAGTTGGTCGCTTCCCTTTCTTCCCTTATTCGTAGTTGGTTGGAATGTTTTAATACGGTTTTGTACATTTTTTTCTTCTTCTCTTTTCCAGGATTGTGATGGCGATTCTAGTTTTTCGACCAATTGTTCCCACCATCACTGTTTTATTTTCGCTTGTTATTTTATCATCATTTATCTGTAGATATAGGATTTTTGCGATTCATTGGTAGAAATATTCTCAATCGTAGTTCACCTGAAGTTTTACGTATCACTACCATTGGATTACTCCAGGTTACTTGATATAGTTTGTCAATATTCACGTTACCATTATCATTATATTGTTGATCATGTTAATTTCTACATATGTTGTTAACGAAGTCAAATAGGCTGTGTCAAATTTTATAATCCACGGAAATTCAAATAGGCTGTATCAATCATTTTGATAGTGCCCTTTATCATTCTATAGTCCATGGAATAGATAGGCTGCATCAATCATTTTGATTGTGCCCTTTATCATATAAATTCTATAATCCATGGAATCTAAATAGGCTGCATCTATCCTTTTGATAGTGCCCTTTATCATTATCATAAATTCTATAATCCATAGATTCTAAGGCTGCATCTATCCTTTTGATAGTGCCCTTTATCATTATCATAAATTCTATAATCCATGGAAATCTAAATAGGCTGCATCAATCATTTTGATAGTGCCCTTTATCATTATCATTATAATAAATTCTATAATTTGGTTTTTTTAACGGTTGGTCTTCGTCTTTAGTATCTGGGTAGTAAACATAGTTCTCCGGCGATTAATTGATCGCGTATTCTTAGTTCTTTATTATGGATTCAGTAGGGCCGCGACTTAATCTAATGAAATCAATTCCTCCTCTAAGTCGTCAATAGAAAATTTTGAGGATTTTTTATGTGTCTATAGTCATCAATAGCCCATTTATCTCATTCATCTTTTATCCATAATTTCTGAACTAATCTATTATTATTTTTTTTATTTTTTTTATAACAGGAAAGAAAAATTATAATTCTATATAACATTTAACTTGTCCGAAGACCGAAAACCGCGCGACCTTTTACCTCGTCGCCAAATATTAAATCGATTAAAGTTTAAAAAACGAAAATGAATTTTATTTGTAATTCTTTTGGCATATATACATTTATATAATTATCCAATTTAACTTCTAATAATATGCAAATGCAATTTGATTAACCTCGATAATATAATATTACATGTCGGATAGTTATAATATAATATACAAATAACGTCCTTTTAAAATATATAAAGTGACCTTTTAAAATATATCTTAACCTTTACAATAATAAATATTCAGATGTAACAAATTTTAACAGCGTTTTAATTTTATAATGTTTAATTGTGTTTAAAATATTATGTTTTTTAAAAAATTAATAAAATAAAAATCCGAGTTTTGTATTTTATATTTCGAAAAACAAAAAAATATGTTGAGTTTAAAAATTATTCACATTGATATTTAAAATTTTTTTTTCTTCTAACAAACAACTTAGCATTTTTTTGTAAAATATTTCTTCTCATTTAATTGACGATGAATGTGGATTAACTTGTCAAAGTTAGTGTTGTTAAATGGCTCTATTTATAAAAATAATATAGCCCCAATATTTTAGCCAAGAAATAATTAGGCGCAGAAAAATTTGGACATCTATTAACAAAGTCTCGAAGCTTGCGTGATATTATTTTGGCCAAAATTTTAATTTAAAATTGGCTAGATCTAACCTTAACAACACATGTAAATGAGATTGTTTTATGAATACATTTTTACCTTTAAAGCTAGTGCTTCTGGATCTGGAGGTAAAAAAATTTAATTTATATAAATAATAAAATTATGAAGAGAGAGATTTTTTTTTAAATATTACAATAAATAATTGTAGATTTAATTAAAGGTTTTTAAATTCTTTAAAGTCATATTTTTTTATTATAAATAATTTTTTTAGTAATCATGAATTAGATTTTAAATATAACAAAAGTGAAAAAAAAATAAACCTAAATAAATTCTTATTATTTAATCTATATATAAAAAAAAAATTTACGTTCTTTATGTCAAATGCAGTTAATTACAATAAACTTAACGTAATCAATAAGTGCGTAATAAATATAAAAAACCTAATAAAAAAATTCCGGGAACATACATACCTTCTAAAACGTGATGTAAATAATCCTCGAAATCTTTGAATTGTTTCCGATTTCTTTAAAATATTCAGAATTTACAATTTTTTTGCAGTAGTTCTTCGAGGGAAACAGCCTCTACTTGATAAATTAATAAAGGAAGTCGGCAATTTAGATCCTTAAATTTGGAAGTAGGATTGACTCTAAATGCCAGGCCGTTCTTGCTGTGGCAGGAAGAGAGTCTGGTATTGTATCGGGTCTAAGTTTGATTTTTGTCCAGAACCTTCACATACCATTAAATTGCGCCGAGGGATTTTCAAGGAGACTGCTTTTATTCATTTTATGTAAATAAATAATCCTAATCTTATATTATGTGACATTATTGTAATAAATAATTTGACCCATCAACTTAATGAAGTCTAAATTTTCTTATAATTATCCTGGATCTCTCCTCGGAAAACTAGTTTAATTCCTCATTGTAGCTTCCAAAAATAATTTACTCTATGTAAACTTTTTCTAAATACTTTTCCGAACCTCAAATCTAATGAGATATTTTTTTTTATCGTATATATCAAAAAATAATATATGGCTTGAGTTAGCTCTTGGCTATTCCTTTACTTATAATATTATTAAATCATAAATCAATTCTTATAAAAAATATTCAACAAATTATCCACATAATCCTGTATATATAAAAATCATCTTACAGCTTAGAAGGTCTTGATATTGGTTTATGAATTTATATTTTTAAAACTTTTATAATCGTCTATGTTTTCACAACCTTAATCATTTAAGAATCTTAAGGCCGGAATACCTTAGTAAATTCGGAGTACTAAGCCTTCCTTCATCCTCATTTCAAAATACATATCGCATCTATACAAGGTAACTGATTTCTCACCTACTCCTAGACGAGTTCTTTTGGGAACATGCTAATCATATCTTACTTCAATTGGTAATATTAACGTGTTTTTCTAGGAATTTCTGATATATGGGAATATCAATTGGATTAAGTTCATGTTGGAAGGTGATATGCGCCTTTTATATATGAATCAACTAAAATTTAATCCTAAAATGGTTCAACGATTTATTTTTCTTATTAAAAGAGTTTGGTTGGTTATTTTTATTTTTATTAGCTTGAAAATATTGATTGGCTGATCCAAAGGTTTTTCCATGAAATGTTTGTGGATCAAAAATTTCGCATGTTATGGTAATTTAATATTCAAAACAGGAATGGAATTTTATAACAAAGCAAAGTGTTCCTGATAGAAAATTTTTCAAAGAAAATTAATGCATTCAAGGTAGGTTTTAGATTCAATAAAGGAAACATCTTCAGGTACCCGAAAAATGATTTATTGTACTTAGAAATGTGGAAGAGAATAGCTACAAAGGCGGTGGCTAGAGCCAAAGGTATGGCATACGATGACATATACGAGGAAATACATACTAAAATAAAATATACAGATTAGTCAAACAGCGAGAAAAGAATTCTAGGAATATAAACGGAGCTCCGAAAGGAATCAAAAATAAAGAAGGGAAATTGAAAATAAAGGAAAAAGTTTTCAGGAGCTTCGCAACTTTAATCCCCACATACACATCTAGATTAACAGTCAAAACCTTAGCCAATAACAGAACAAGGTATAATCACATGCCTCAAGCATAAGAAAAACAACAAAGCTAGGGGTCCCGATGATATTCTAATAGAAAGCCTTAGGAGATAATGGAATACACATCCTTAAAATACTGGGAAACGAAGAGATTCCTCAAAAATAATGGCAAGAGCTATCTAGTTCCTATCTTCAAAAATAAAAGGGGCATAAAACTAATGTCACACTGTCTTAAACTCTACGAAAAAATAAGAGACATAATCGAAATAGGAGAGACTCAGTTTGGCTTTATGTCTGGAAGATCAACGATAGATGCAATCCACGCAATTAGACAAATGAGTGAAAAATACAGGGAAAAGAACAAAAGCAACACATGGTCTTTCTCCATCAAGAAAAGGTTTTCAATAGAATCCCAAGAAAACTTATCAGATGGGCCTTACGCCACAAAAAGATTCTTGAAAAATATATAAGAATAATATAAGATATGTATATGAGCCATACAAAAATAGTTCCTAGCACAACTAATACTTCAACAGGCTTCACAACAGCCTAGGGATTCATCAAGTGTCGGCTCTCAGCCCACTTCTCTTCATAACAGTAATGGATGTATTAGCACTCAATACCACAAACAGTCCCGTGGAATATGATATTTGCAGATAAAATTGTGATACTGGTCGAATACTATGATGAAATGAAAGAAAGATTAGTGAGCTGGATAAATATCCTAGAAAAGCACGGACTATAAATAGAGAAAAGACGGAGTATATGGTGATAGGAGGGGATGAAACAATGAGCATTGATATAAATGAATGGCAGATATCGGCAATTGAAAGCTGCAAATATTTGGGTTCCGCTATACAAGCAAACGGCACAATTGAGAAAGAGATAAAGAGTAAAATTAATCAAGGGTAGTTAAAGTGGAGATTTTTATCTGGAGTGCTCTTTGACAAAAGAATCCCACACAAATTGAAGATTTGCAGTTCCATAATACAACCAACTATTCTATATAATGGCCAACCAAAGAATTAAGACGAAAGAAGTCTACAAACTATGAAGATGAGTGCTGAGGATGATTGATGGGGTAACAAGAAAGGATAAAGTGCGCAGTACAAAATTACTAGGAAGTTTAAAGGTAGTGCCCATTAAGACTAATATAATGGTAAACAGACTTAGGTGGTATGGGCACACCAAATTAGAAGGCCTATGAACTATATATGATATATGGTTGAGTTGGAAGTGATGGGCAAACAGAAGAAGGCCTCAACTTCAATGGGACTACAAAGTTAGAGCCAATATTAAGAAGTATAAATTAGATAAAAGAGATAGCATGAATAACACAAAGAGGAGAAAGATATTGAAGGAGATTACCACCAGAAAAAAATAAAAGCTAAAAAGGAAAAAAAATTTTAATTTCAATTAAAAAGAAGTTATTATTCATAATTAATTAAATTTTTTAAAATTGTAATTAGGAGTTATAATTAATTATAGATATAATTCCTTTTCTTATTTAGTCTTTATTTTTATGAAAAACTCTTAATAATCGCGATTAATAATCATAATTGTACTATTTCATTCATATTTTGGAAACATGATGAGTGATTCTAAATCTTTAACATTCCTGTATGACTCTGAAATAAATTTGATAATTGTTCTTCAAATATAATCTTACATTAAATCCATTAACTTAACACGTTGTGCCGCTTCTAGGATGAATATTATTAACAGAACTAAATTAGAATATACAACCCTTTTATTCTTTTATTTCTCAAAATAATAATAGTTTAAAAATTTTAAAAGAAAAAATGCGAATTTTTATATTGTAATTTTAAAAAAAACGAACTGACTTTATATTATAATTTGCTTCCCTTATATAAGGAAGCATTTACTCATAAAAAATAGTAGGCATTTATAAAACAAAAATAATAAAGTTGTTTGACATTAAATATATATTTTATTTATTTTAAAAAATTAGACTGCTAAATCTAATAAATTTAACATATATATATCAAAATTCAATTTAACAATTTACTTAATCATTTAATATAAAATAACAATTATTTAAACGATCAAGGTATTAAGAAACTATTAAGTTAATATTAATAAAGTAAAAAAAATAATAAAATCAGTTCGTTAATTAAATAATAAGTTAATATAATGTAAAATAAAAGAAATAAAAAAATCAGTCCGTATGGTAAATATTAAGTTAATAGACAGTGTAGAAAACGATATTTACACAAGATATTTGTTAACCTTAAATCATATATATGGAGCATATTTTATATTTTATTTACATGGTTTTACGAGTAATACATTTCAACGTCTATAATTTACATATTATATAAATTTAGGATAAATATGATATATTATATACTAACTTTAGAATTGACTGCAATATTATATAAAATACTAAAAATGTTTTTAAAATTTACAATTAGCCATTGGTAGCGCATATGAAGAAAGTACACTTATTCCATTTTCTGGATCGAGAGGTAAACTAATCCCTTTTAAATTCAGAGTATATGATAGCTTTTAAATTATAATTTGTAATTATATCATTAAGAATATTTTTAAATAATTAAGATACTCAAAATATTTTTAACACTTCTGTATGACTCTGAAATAAATCTGATAATTACTCCTCAAATATAATCTTACATTAAATCCATGAAATTATCACGTTGTGCCGCTTTTATGATGTCTATTATTAACAGAACTAAATTAGAATATTGGTCCCTTTTATTCTTTTATTTCGCAAAATAATAATAGTTTAAAAATTTTATTTTTATATTGTAATTATAAAAAAAAACACTGATTTTACATTATAATTTGCTTCCCTTAAATAGGGAAGCTATTACTCATAAAAAATAGTAGGCAGGGTGTAAAACTAAAATAAGAAAGTTGTTAAATTTTAATTTTTTTCATTTTAAAAAATTTGACTGCTAAATCTAATTAATTTTACATCTATATATATGTTACATCTATATATATGTTACATCTATATATATGTTACATCTATATATATGTTACATCTATATATATGTTACATCTATATATATGTTACATCTATATATATGTTACATCTATATATATGTTACATCTATATATATGTTACATCTATATATATGTTACATCTATATATATGTTACATCTATATATATGATACATCTATATATATGTTACATCTATATATATGTTACATCTATATATATGTTACATCTATATATATGTTACATCAATATAACTATTTACTTAATCATTTAATATAAAATAAAAATCATTTAAACGACCAAGGTATTAAGAAATTATAGTTAATATTATATAAAGTGAAAAAAATAATAAAATAAGTTTTTTAGTTAAATATTAAGTTAATATAAGTAAAATAATGAAAAAAAACTATATTTTTACACGATATTTATTAACCTTAAATCATAAATATGGAGCATATTTTATATTTTAATTACATGGTTTTGAGGGTAATACACATCAACGCTTATAATTTACATATTATATAAATTTTAGATAAATATGATATATTATATACTGACTTTAGAATTGACTGCAATATTATATAAAATAATAAAAATGTTTTTAATTCTTACAATTAGACATTGGTAGCGCATATGAAGAAAGTGAAGCTCTTCCCTTTTCTCGATCGAGAGGTAAACTAATCCCTTATAAATTCAGAGTATATGATAGCTCTTAAATTAAAATTTGTAATTATATCATTAACAATATTTTTAAATAATTAATCAAGATACTCAAAATATTTTTAACACTTCTGTATTACTCTGAAATAAATTTGATAAATGCTCTTCAAATATAATCTTACATTAAATCCATTAAATTATCACGTTGTGCCCCTTCTATGATGAATATTATTAACAGAACTAAATTAGAATATTGGTACAACCCTTTTATTCTTTTATTTCGCAAAATAATAATAGTTTAAAAATTTTAAAAGAAAAAAATCGAATTTTTATATTGTAATTATAAAAAAACGAACTGACTTTACATTATAATTTGCTTCCCTTATATAGGGAAGCTATTACACATAAAAAATAGTAGGCAGGGTATAAAACAAAAATAAGAAAGTTATTTGACATTAAATTTAAATTTTATTTATTTTAAAAATATGACTGCTAAATCTAATAAATAATATCTAAATATATGTTACAAATTTAACAATTTACTTAATCATTTAATATAAAATAACAATCATGACCAAGGTATTAAGAAGCTATTAAGTTAATATTATATAAAGTGAAAAAAATAATAAAATAAGTTCGTTAGTTAAATATTAAGTTAATATAACGTAAAATAAAAGAAAAAAAAGATATTTACACGCGATATTTATTAACCTTAAATCATAAATATGGAGCATATTTTATATTTTAATTACATGGTTTTGAGGGTAATACATTTCAACGCTTATAATTTACATATTATACAAATTTTAGGCAAATATGATATATTATATACTGACTTTAGAATCGACTGCAATATTATATAAAACACTAAAAATGATTTAAATATTTATAATTAGCCATTGGTAGCGCATATGAGGAAAGTGCAGCTCTTCTCTTTTCTGGATCGAGGGGTAAACTAATCCCTTTTAAATTCAGAGTAAATGATAGCTTTAAGATATATTTGTAATTATTTCAATAAGAATATTTTTAAATAATTAATCAAGATACTCAACATATTTTTAACACTTCTGTATAGTGTTGTTAAACGGCTCGTTTTGAGCCGATTTTTAAAAACGGCTAAATCAATATTTTAGCCAGAAAAATATTGCATAAGCCTTGAGATTTCGCTAATAGATGTCCAAACCTTTGTTCCTTCTACAAATAAAATATTCAAGGCTTGCCTAATACTATTCTGGATGAAATATTGAGTTAGCCGTTTTCAAAAATCGGCTCAAAACGTGCCGTTTAACAACACTACTTCTGTATGACTCTGAAATAAATTTGATAATTGCTCTTCAAATATAATCTTACATTAAATCCATTATATTATCACGTTTTGCCCCTTCTATGAGGAATATTATTAACAGAACAATTAGAATATTGGTACAACCCTTTTATTCTTTTATTTCGCAAAATAATAATAGTTTAAAAATATTAAAAGAAAAAAATCGAATTTTTATATTGTAATTATAAAAAAAAACGAATGACTTTATATTATAATTTGCTTCCCTTATATAGGGAAGCTATTAATCATAAAAAATAGTAGGCAGGGTATAAAACAAAAATAAGAAATTTGTTTGACATTAAATTTAAATTTTATTTATTTTAAAAAATTTGACTGCTAAATCTAATAAATTTTACATCTATATATATGCTACAAAATTCAATTTAACAATTTATTTAATCATTTAATATAAAATAAAAATCATTTAAATGACCAAGGTATTAAGAAACTATAGTTAATATTATATAAAGTGAAAAAAATAATAAAATTAATTTTTTTAGTTAAATATTAAGTTAATATAACGTAAAATAAAAGAAAAAAAAGATATTAGCACACGATATTTATTAACCTTAAATCATATATATGGAGCATATTTTATATTTTAAACACGTGGTTTTGTGAGTAATACATTTCAACGTCTATAATTTACATATTATATAAATTTTAGGCAAATATGATATATTATATACTGACTTTAGAATCGACTGCAATATTATATAAAATACTAAAAATGATTTTAATATTTACAATTAGCCATTGGTAGCGCATATGAAGAAAGTGCAGCTCTTTCCTTTTCTGGATCGAGAGGTAAACTAATCCCTTTTAAATTCAAAGTAAATGATAGCTTTTAAATTAAAATTTGTAATTATATCATATAAAATATTTTTAAATAATTAATCAAGATACCCAAAATATTTTTAACACTTCTGTATGACTCTGAAATAAATTTGATAATTGCTCTTCAAATATAATCTTACATTAAATCGATTAAATTATCACGTTGTGCCGCTTCTATGATGAATATTATTAACAGAACTACCCCTTTGTTTTTTTATTTCGCAAAATAATAATAGTTTAAAAATTTTATAAGAAAAAAAAGAAATTGTAATTATAAAAAAAAACGAACTGACTTTACAGTATAATTTGCTTCCCTTATATAGGGAAGTTATTACTCATAAAAAATAGTAGGGAGGGTGTAAAACAAAAATAAGATAAAAAATTTGATTGCTAAATCTAATAAATTTTACATCTATTTATATGTTTTCAAAATTCAATTTAACAATTTACTATTTAAACGACCAAGGTATTAAGAAACATTTAAGTTAATATTATATAAAGTGAAAAAAATAAAAAAAATAATTTCGTTAGTTAAATATTAAGTTAATATAACTTAAAATTTAAAAAAAAACGATATTTACACACGATATTTTTAAACCTTAAATCATATATATGGAGCATATTTTATTTTTAATTATATGGTTTTGCGAGTAATACATTTCAACGTCTATATTTACGTATTGTATAAATTTTAAGCAAATATGATATATTATATACTGACTTTAGAATAGACTGCAACATTGGCGTACGCAGCAGGGGGGGGGGGGGGACAAATCTCCCACCAAAGCCAAAAAATGCAGATGCCGGAATATATTTTTCAAAAATATTATTGTTAATATTAATTTATATTTGTTAATATTTATTATATATTTATTTATTTATTTACATTTATTTATTACATTCATCTACTAAGTGATTTTATCAATCAATTTCGATTTCAAGTTTTCCTTAGCGTAATTTACCTATTATTTTCAAATTTTACTGGCGTAATATTTATCTAAATTTCTAATCAAATAATAATTATCTCTGAAACTCCTTGTCTAACAGGGATTAAGAAATTGCCAGCTTGTCCAACCAGATCGAGTCTCCACCATCAAGCAGTAACAGCTATTATGGAGTTAGAAGAGCCGATTATTAATGCTATTACTGAAATATCACAATGGCTTGAAAGAAATATTTCCTCAGAAGAAAGAAAATTATTGGATTCAATACTTCATCCAAATTTTTTTTCTCATTAGAAAGTATTATTTAATTACACAACTATTTTATGTAATACAATCAAAAACATAACATTGACTTGATTAAGAAGATGAGAATAGCGGAGAGCATTTTATTAGAACTCAAGGAAATTAAAGCTAATGTTCTTGAACAATTTCATATTTTATATGTTATTGTTGGGTCAAAAGCAGAGCTATACGTGTTTAATATTTGCCCCCCTCGACTTGTAGCAAGCAGGCTCATCGTCTAAACATTAATATAGGATCAGCAGAAGAGTATTATAAAACAAATGTCCCCTCTCCCAACCTTTTTCATATGGTGATAGAGAAAAAATATAAATATTTGTTAGATTTTTATCATGAAGATGTTAAAATATCTTATGATGCCTTATTAGCTGAATAACTATGATTAAAAGATTAACTATAGTTGATACAGTCCCAAAAAATGCTATGGATGCTTTTTATTTCAAACACATTTTAGATTATACTCCCAATGTATTAAAATGGTGCAGCTCTTTAATAGACTAAAGAGAGAACATTCTCTTTTTTAAAAAGAATAACAGAGCCTTTCAGAGGTACCATTTGCAGGAAACGGCCCAGATTTTTTTTAAAAATTTTTTCCGGCCCGGGTTTTTTTGAAAATAAAATTTTCAGGCCCAACCCGTATTTTTTCAAAATAAATTATATTTATTTTTAATTTGTATAGCTAATAATGGCGATTTCAAATATTTGGTTTTAAAATATACAGCTCGGCCTGGATATTTTTTCTAAAAAAATTTTCAGGCCCAGCTTGGGTATATTTAAAAAAATTAAAATACGGTCCGGCTCGGGGTAAGGGCTTGCAAGTCTGTGAAAAACATACCTATGAAATACAAAGATGATTGAATGCTTTGGATCTTTTGAATATTCTTAGGCATTTAACGATAAGCAAGGGTAGATAATTGAAAAATTAGCTGAAAACATACAAAATACAATTATTCCTGGGAAACTTTTTGTGTATTAATTTATATTTCCAACATTTAAATTTTTTAAACTTTATATATTTTAAAAGCTCAAATAATTCAAATTTCAATTTTGGGTCATTTAAGTGATTCATATCGTGGGTTATATTCACTTTATATTTTATAATTCACATTTATTTTATAATTTTTTCAATGCCGGTTTATATATATAATTTTTTTATATCACATTAGTTTAAAGTGTATTAGAAAAGTTATTAATCCTAATAAATTTATGCTTAGTTTTTTAATTAAAAATAATATTTCTTAAAAAATTTTATTATCTCCCCCCCCCCCTCCCCCCCAGACCAAATTCCTGCGTACGCGCCTGGACTGCAATATTATATAAAATACTAAAAATGATTTTAATATTTACAATTAGCCATTGGTAGCGCATATGAAGAAAGTACAGCTCTTCCATTTTCTGGATCGAGAGGTAAACTAATCCCTTATAAATTCAGAGTATATGATAGCTATTAAATTAAAATTTGTAATTATATCATATAAAATATTTTTAAATAATTAATCAAGATACTCAAAATATTTTTAACACTTCTGTATGACTCTGAAATAAATTTGATAATTGCTCTTCAAATATAATCTTTCATTAAATCCATTAAATTATCACGTTGTGCCGCTTCTATGATGAATATTAATAACAGAACTAAATTAGAATATTGGTACAACCCTTTTATTCTTTTATTTCGCAAAATAATGATAGTTTAAAAATTTTAAATGACAAAATGCGAATTTTTATATTGTAATTTTAAAAAAAACGAACTGACTTTACATTATAATTTGCTTCCCTTATATAAGGAAGCATTTACTCATAAAAAATAGTAGGCATTTATAAAACAAAAATAATAAAGTTGTTTGACATTAAATATATATTTTATTTATTTTAAAAAATTTGACTGCTAAATCTAATAAATTTAACATATATATATGTTACAAAATTCAATTTAACAATTTACTTAATCATTTAATATATAACAATCATTTAAACGACCAAGGTATTAAGAAACTATTAAGTTAATATTATATAAAGTGAAAAAAATAATAAAATAAGTTCGTTAGTTAAATATTAAGTTAATATAACGTAAAATAAAAGAAAAAAAACGATATTTACACACGATATTTATTAACCTTAAATCATATATATGGAGCATATTTTATATTTTAATTACATGGTTTTGAGGGTAATACATTTCAACGTCTATAATTTACATATTATATAAATTTTAGATAAATATGATATATTATATACTGACTTTAAATTGACTGCAATATTATATAAAATACTATAAATGTTTTTAATATTTACAATTAGACATTGGTAGCGCATATGAAGAAAGTACAGCTATTCCCTTTTCTGGATCGAGAGGTAAACTAATCCCTTATAAATTCAGAGTATATGATAGCTATTAAATTAAAATTTGTAATTATATCATATAAAATATTTTTAAATAATTAATCAAGATACTCAAAATATTTTTAACACTTCTGTATGACTCTGAAATAAATTTGATAATTGCTCTTCAAATATAATCTTACATTAAATCCATTAAATTATCACGTTGTAGCCGCTTCTATGATGAATATTATTAACAGAACTAAATTAGAATATTGGTACAAACCTTTTATTCTTTTATTTCGCAAAATAATAATAGTTTAAAAATTTTAAAATAAAAAAATGCGAATTTTTATGTTGTAATTATAAAAAAAAACGAACTGACTTTACACTATAATTTGCCTCCCTTATATAGGAAAGCATATTATTCATAAAATAATAGCTAGGCGTTTGTAAAACAAAAATAGTAAAGTTGTTTGACATTAAATATATATTTTATTTATTTTAAAAAATTTAACTTCTAAATCTAATAAATTTATCCATCTATATATATGTTACAAAATTCAATTTAACAATTTACTTAATCATTTAATATAAAATAACATATCATTTTAACGACCAAGGTATTAAGAAACTATTATGTTAATATTATATAAAGTGGAAAATAATATAATCAGTAATAAGTTAGTTAGTTAAATATTAAGTTAATATAACGTAAAATAAAAGAAAAAAAACGATATTTACACATGATATTTATTTACCTTAAATCATATACATGGAGCATATTTTATATTTTAATTACATGGTTTTGAGGGTAATACATTTCAACGTCTATAATTTACATATTATATAAATTTTAGATAAATATGATATATTATATACTGATTTTAAATTGACTGCAATATTATATAAAATACTATAAATATTTTTAATATTTACAATTAGACATTAGTAGCGCATATGAAGAAAGTACAGCTATTCCCTTTTCTGGATCGAGAGGTAAACTAATCCATTATAAATTCAGAGTATATGATAGCTATTAAATTAAAATTTGTAATTATATCATATAAAATATTTTTAAATAATTAATCAAGATACTCAAAATATTTTTAACACTTCTGTATGACTCTGAAATAAATTTGATAATTGCTCTTCAAATATAATCTTACATTAAATCCATTAAATTATCACGTTGTGCCGCTTCTATGATGAATATTAATAACAGAACTAAATTAGAATATTGGTACAACCCTTTTATTCTTTTATTTCGCAAAATAATGAGAGTTTAAAAATTTTAAATGACAAAATGCGAATTTTTATATTGTAATTTTAAAAAAAACGAACTGACTTTACATTATAATTTGCTTCCCTTATATAAGGAAGCATTTACTCATAAAAAATAGTAGGCATTTATAAAACAAAAATAATAAAGTTGTTTGACATTAAATATATATTTTATTTATTTTAAAAAATTTTACTGCTAAATCTAATAAATTTAACATATATATATGTTACAAAATTCAATTTAACAATTTACTTAATCATTTAATATATAACAATCATTTTAACGACCAAGGTATTAAGAAACTATTAAGTTAATATTATATAAAGTGAAAAAAATAATAAAATAAGTTCGTTAGTTAAATATTAAGTTAATATAACGTAAAATAAAAGAAAAAAAACGATATTTACACACGATATTTATTAACCTTAAATCATATATATGGAGCATATTTTATATTTTAATTACATGGTTTTGAGGGTAATACATTTCAACGTCTATAATTTACATATTATATAAATTTTAGATAAATATGATATATTATATACTGACTTTAAATTGACTGCAATATTATATAAAATACTATAAATGTTTTTAATATTTACAATTAGACATTGGTAGCGCATATGAAGAAAGTACAGCTATTCCCTTTTCTGGATCGAGAGGTAAACTAATCCATTATAAATTCAGAGTATATGATAGCTATTAAATTAAAATTTGTAATTATATCATATAAAATATTTTTAAATAATTAATCAAGATACTCAAAATATTTTTAACACTTCTGTATGACTCTGAAATAAATTTGATAATTGCTCTTCAAATATAATCTTACATTAAATCCATTAAATTATCACGTTTAGCCGCTTCTATGATGAATATTATTAACAGAACTAAATTAGAATATTGATACGAACCTTTTATTCTTTTATTTCGCAAAATAATAATAGTTTAAAAATTTTAAAATAAAAAAATCGAATTTTTATGTTGTAATTATAAAAAAAAACGAACTGACTTTACACTATAATTTGCCTCCCTTATATAGGAAAGCTATTATTCATAAAATAAAGCTAGGGTGTAAAAAAAAAAGAAAGTTGTTTAATTTTAATTTTATTTATTTTAAAAAATTTAACTTCTAAATCTAATAAATTTTCCATCTATATATATGTTACAAAATTCAATTTAACAATTTACTTAATCATTTAATATAAAATAAATATCATTTAAACGACCAAGGTATTAAGAAACTATATTTAATATTATATAAAGTGGAAAATAATATAATCAGTTAGTTAGTTAGTTAGTTAAATATTAAGTTAATATAACGTAAAATAAAAGAAAAAAACGATATTTACACATGATATTTATTTACTTAAATCATATACATGGAGCATATTTTATATTTTAATTACATGGTTTTGAGGGTAATACATTTCAACGTCTATAATTTACATATTATATAAATTCTAGATAAATATGATATATTATATACTGACTTTAAATTGACTGCAATATTATATAAAATACTATAAATGTTTTTAATATTTACAATTAGACATTGGTAGCGCATATGAAGAAAGTACAGCTATTCCCTTTTCTGGATCGAGAGGTAAACTAATCCATTATAAATTCAGAGTATATGATAGCTATTAAATTAAAATTTGTAATTATATCATATAAAATATTTTTAAATAATTAATCAAGATATTCAAAATATTTTTAACACTTCTGTATGACTCTGAAATAAATTTGATAATTGCTCTTCAAATATAATCTTACATTAAATCCATTAAATTATCACGTTTAGCCGCTTCTATGATGAATATTATTAACAGAACTAAATTAGAATATTGATACGAACCTTTTATTCTTTTATTTCGCAAAATAATAATAGTTTAAAAATTTTAAAATAAAAAAATCGAATTTTTATGTTGTAATTATAAAAAAAAACGAACTGACTTTACACTATAATTTGCCTCCCTTATATAGGAAAGCTATTATTCATAAAATAAAGCTAGGGTGTAAAAAAAAAAGAAAGTTGTTTAATTTTAATTTTATTTATTTTAAAAAATTTAACTTCTAAATCTAATAAATTTTCCATCTATATATATGTTACAAAATTCAATTTAACAATTTACTTAATCATTTAATATAAAATAAATATCATTTAAACGACCAAGGTATTAAGAAACTATATTTAATATTATATAAAGTGGAAAATAATATAATCAGTTAGTTAGTTAGTTAGTTAAATATTAAGTTAATATAACGTAAAATAAAAGAAAAAAACGATATTTACACATGATATTTATTTACTTAAATCATATACATGGAGCATATTTTATATTTTAATTACATGGTTTTGAGGGTAATACATTTCAACGTCTATAATTTACATATTATATAAATTCTAGATAAATATGATATATTATATACTGACTTTAAATTGACTGCAATATTATATAAAATACTATAAATGTTTTTAATATTTACAATTAGACATTGGTAGCGCATATGAAGAAAGTACAGCTATTCCCTTTTCTGGATCGAGAGGTAAACTAATCCATTATAAATTCAGAGTATATGATAGCTATTAAATTAAAATTTGTAATTATATCATATAAAATATTTTTAAATAATTAATCAAGATATTCAAAATATTTTTAACACTTCTGTATGACTCTGAAATAAATTTGATAATTGCTCTTCAAATATAATCTTACATTAAATCCATTAAATTATCACGTTGTAGCCGCTTCTATGATGAATATTATTAACAGAACTAAATTAGAATATTGATACGAACCTTTTATTCTTTTATTTCGCAAAATAATAATAGTTTAAAAATTTTAAAATAAAAAAATCGAATTTTTATGTTGTAATTATAAAAAAAAACGAACTGACTTTACACTATAATTTGCCTCCCTTATATAGGAAAGCTATTATTCATAAAATAAAGCTAGGGTGTAAAAAAAAAAGAAAGTTGTTTGACTTTAAATTTTAATTTTATTTATTTTAAAAAATTTAACTTCTAAATCTAATAAATTTTCCATCTATATATATGTTACAAAATTCAATTTAACAATTTACTTAATCATTTAATATAAAATAACATATCATTTAAACGACCAAGGTATTAAGAAACTATATTTAATATTATATAAAGTGGAAAATAATATAATCAGTTAGTTAGTTAGTTAGTTAAATATTAAGTTAATATAACGTAAAATAAAAGAAAAAAACGATATTTACACATGATATTTATTTACCTTAAATCATATACATGGAGCATATTTTATATTTTAATTACATGGTTTTGAGGGTAATACATTTCAACGTCTATAATTTACATATTATATAAATTCTAGATAAATATGATATATTATATACTGACTTTAAATTGACTGCAATATTATATAAAATACTATAAATGTTTTTAATATTTACAATTAGACATTGGTAGCGCATATGAAGAAAGTACAGCTATTCCCTTTTCTGGATCGAGAGGTAAACTAATCCATTATAAATTCAGAGTATATGATAGCTATTAAATTAAAATTTGTAATTATATCATATAAAATATTTTTAAATAATTAATCAAGATATTCAAAATATTTTTAACACTTCTGTATGACTCTGAAATAAATTTGATAATTGCTCTTCAAATATAATCTTACATTAAATCCATTAAATTATCACGTTTAGCCGCTTCTATGATGAATATTATTAACAGAACTAAATTAGAATATTGATACGAACCTTTTATTCTTTTATTTCGCAAAATAATAATAGTTTAAAAATTTTAAAATAAAAAAATCGAATTTTTATGTTGTAATTATAAAAAAAAACGAACTGACTTTACACTATAATTTGCCTCCCTTATATAGGAAAGCTATTATTCATAAAATAAAGCTAGGGTGTAAAAAAAAAAGAAAGTTGTTTAATTTTAATTTTATTTATTTTAAAAAATTTAACTTCTAAATCTAATAAATTTTCCATCTATATATATGTTACAAAATTCAATTTAACAATTTACTTAATCATTTAATATAAAATAAATATCATTTAAACGACCAAGGTATTAAGAAACTATATTTAATATTATATAAAGTGGAAAATAATATAATCAGTTAGTTAGTTAGTTAGTTAAATATTAAGTTAATATAACGTAAAATAAAAGAAAAAAACGATATTTACACATGATATTTATTTACTTAAATCATATACATGGAGCATATTTTATATTTTAATTACATGGTTTTGAGGGTAATACATTTCAACGTCTATAATTTACATATTATATAAATTCTAGATAAATATGATATATTATATACTGACTTTAAATTGACTGCAATATTATATAAAATACTATAAATGTTTTTAATATTTACAATTAGACATTAGTAGCGCATATGAAGAAAGTACAGCTATTCCCTTTTCTGGATCGAGAGGTAAACTAATCCATTATAAATTCAGAGTATATGATAGCTATTAAATTAAAATTTGTAATTATATCATATAAAATATTTTTAAATAATTAATCAAGATACTCAAAATATTTTTAACACTTCTGTATGACTCTGAAATAAATTTGATAATTGCTCTTCAAATATAATCTTACATTAAATCCATTAAATTATCACGTTGTGCCGCTTCTATGATGAATATTAATAACAGAACTAAATTAGAATATTGGTACAACCCTTTTATTCTTTTATTTCGCAAAATAATGAGAGTTTAAAAATTTTAAATGACAAAATGCGAATTTTTATATTGTAATTTTAAAAAAAGACGAACTGACTTTACATTATAATTTGCTTCCCTTATATAAGGAAGCATATTACTCATAAAAAATAGTAGGCAGTTTATAAAACAAAAATAATAAAGTTGTTTGACATTAAATATATATTTTATTTATTTTATAAAAATTTGACTGCTAAATCTAATAAATTTAACATCTATATATATGTTACAAAATTCAATTTAACAATTTACTTAATCATTTAATTTAATATAACAATCATTTTAACGACCAAGGTATTAAGAAACTATTAAGTTAATATTATATAAAGTGAAAAAAATAATAAAATCAAGTTCGTTAGTTAAATATTAAGTTAATATAACGTAAAATAAAAGAAATAATAAAATCAGTCTGTAAGGTAAATATTAAGTTAACAGGCCTGAAAAAAACGATATTTATATACGACCTTAAATCATATATATGGAGCATATTTTATATTTTAATTACATGGTTTTGAGGGTAATACATTTCAACGTCTATAATTTACATATTATATAAATTTTAGATAAATATGATATATTATATACTGACTTTAAACTTGACTGCAAGAATTGACTGCAATGTTATATAAAATACTATAAATGTTTTTAATATTTACAATTAGACATTGGTAGCGCATATGAAGAAAGTACAGCTATTCCCTTTTCTGGATCGAGAGGTAAACTAATCCATTATAAATTCAGAGTATATGATAGCTATTAAATTAAAATTTGTAATTATATCATATAAGAATATTTTTAAATAATTAATCAAGATACTCAAAATATTTTTAACACTTCTGTATGACTCTGAAATAAATTTGATAATTGCTCTTCAAATATAATCTTACATTAAATCCATTAAATTATCACGTTTAGCCGCTTCTATGATGAATATTATTAACAGAACTAAATTAGAATATTGATACGAACCTTTTATTCTTTTATTTCGCAAAATAATAATAGTTTAAAAATTTTAAAATAAAAAAATCGAATTTTTATGTTGTAATTATAAAAAAAAACGAACTGACTTTACACTATAATTTGCCTCCCTTATATAGGAAAGCTATTATTCATAAAATAAAGCTAGGGTGTAAAAAAAAAAGAAAGTTGTTTAATTTTAATTTTATTTATTTTAAAAAATTTAACTTCTAAATCTAATAAATTTTCCATCTATATATATGTTACAAAATTCAATTTAACAATTTACTTAATCATTTAATATAAAATAAATATCATTTAAACGACCAAGGTATTAAGAAACTATATTTAATATTATATAAAGTGGAAAATAATATAATCAGTTAGTTAGTTAGTTAGTTAAATATTAAGTTAATATAACGTAAAATAAAAGAAAAAAACGATATTTACACATGATATTTATTTACTTAAATCATATACATGGAGCATATTTTATATTTTAATTACATGGTTTTGAGGGTAATACATTTCAACGTCTATAATTTACATATTATATAAATTCTAGATAAATATGATATATTATATACTGACTTTAAATTGACTGCAATATTATATAAAATACTATAAATGTTTTTAATATTTACAATTAGACATTGGTAGCGCATATGAAGAAAGTACAGCTATTCCCTTTTCTGGATCGAGAGGTAAACTAATCCATTATAAATTCAGAGTATATGATAGCTATTAAATTAAAATTTGTAATTATATCATATAAAATATTTTTAAATAATTAATCAAGATATTCAAAATATTTTTAACACTTCTGTATGACTCTGAAATAAATTTGATAATTGCTCTTCAAATATAATCTTACATTAAATCCATTAAATTATCACGTTTAGCCGCTTCTATGATGAATATTATTAACAGAACTAAATTAGAATATTGATACGAACCTTTTATTCTTTTATTTCGCAAAATAATAATAGTTTAAAAATTTTAAAATAAAAAAATCGAATTTTTATGTTGTAATTATAAAAAAAAACGAACTGACTTTACACTATAATTTGCCTCCCTTATATAGGAAAGCTATTATTCATAAAATAAAGCTAGGGTGTAAAAAAAAAAGAAAGTTGTTTAATTTTAATTTTATTTATTTTAAAAAATTTAACTTCTAAATCTAATAAATTTTCCATCTATATATATGTTACAAAATTCAATTTAACAATTTACTTAATCATTTAATATAAAATAAATATCATTTAAACGACCAAGGTATTAAGAAACTATATTTAATATTATATAAAGTGGAAAATAATATAATCAGTTAGTTAGTTAGTTAGTTAAATATTAAGTTAATATAACGTAAAATAAAAGAAAAAAACGATATTTACACATGATATTTATTTACTTAAATCATATACATGGAGCATATTTTATATTTTAATTACATGGTTTTGAGGGTAATACATTTCAACGTCTATAATTTACATATTATATAAATTCTAGATAAATATGATATATTATATACTGACTTTAAATTGACTGCAATATTATATAAAATACTATAAATGTTTTTAATATTTACAATTAGACATTGGTAGCGCATATGA
The DNA here is from genome assembly GCF_954871325.1 of Gordionus sp. m RMFG-2023. Classification (NCBI taxonomy): domain Eukaryota; kingdom Metazoa; phylum Nematomorpha; class Gordioida; order Chordodea; family Parachordodidae; genus Gordionus; species Gordionus sp. m RMFG-2023. The sequence goes on from NC_088775.1 coordinate 5,184,957, forward strand.
AGAAAGTACAGCTATTCCCTTTTCTGGATCGAGAGGTAAACTAATCCATTATAAATTCAGAGTATATGATAGCTATTAAATTAAAATTTGTAATTATATCATATAAAATATTTTTAAATAATTAATCAAGATATTCAAAATATTTTTAACACTTCTGTATGACTCTGAAATAAATTTGATAATTGCTCTTCAAATATAATCTTACATTAAATCCATTAAATTATCACGTTTAGCCGCTTCTATGATGAATATTATTAACAGAACTAAATTAGAATATTGATACGAACCTTTTATTCTTTTATTTCGCAAAATAATAATAGTTTAAAAATTTTAAAATAAAAAAATCGAATTTTTATGTTGTAATTATAAAAAAAAACGAACTGACTTTACACTATAATTTGCCTCCCTTATATAGGAAAGCTATTATTCATAAAATAAAGCTAGGGTGTAAAAAAAAAAGAAAGTTGTTTAATTTTAATTTTATTTATTTTAAAAAATTTAACTTCTAAATCTAATAAATTTTCCATCTATATATATGTTACAAAATTCAATTTAACAATTTACTTAATCATTTAATATAAAATAAATATCATTTAAACGACCAAGGTATTAAGAAACTATATTTAATATTATATAAAGTGGAAAATAATATAATCAGTTAGTTAGTTAGTTAGTTAAATATTAAGTTAATATAACGTAAAATAAAAGAAAAAAACGATATTTACACATGATATTTATTTACTTAAATCATATACATGGAGCATATTTTATATTTTAATTACATGGTTTTGAGGGTAATACATTTCAACGTCTATAATTTACATATTATATAAATTCTAGATAAATATGATATATTATATACTGACTTTAAATTGACTGCAATATTATATAAAATACTATAAATGTTTTTAATATTTACAATTAGACATTGGTAGCGCATATGAAGAAAGTACAGCTATTCCCTTTTCTGGATCGAGAGGTAAACTAATCCATTATAAATTAAGAGTATATGATAGCTATTAAATTAAAATTTGTAATTATATCATATAAAATATTTTTAAATAATTAATCAAGATATTCAAAATATTTTTAACACTTCTGTATGACTCTGAAATAAATTTGATAATTGCTCTTCAAATATAATCTTACATTAAATCCATTAAATTATCACGTTTAGCCGCTTCTATGATGAATATTATTAACAGAACTAAATTAGAATATTGATACGAACCTTTTATTCTTTTATTTCGCAAAATAATAATAGTTTAAAAATTTTAAAATAAAAAAATCGAATTTTTATGTTGTAATTATAAAAAAAAACGAACTGACTTTACACTATAATTTGCCTCCCTTATATAGGAAAGCTATTATTCATAAAATAAAGCTAGGGTGTAAAAAAAAAAGAAAGTTGTTTAATTTTAATTTTATTTATTTTAAAAAATTTAACTTCTAAATCTAATAAATTTTCCATCTATATATATGTTACAAAATTCAATTTAACAATTTACTTAATCATTTAATATAAAATAAATATCATTTAAACGACCAAGGTATTAAGAAACTATATTTAATATTATATAAAGTGGAAAATAATATAATCAGTTAGTTAGTTAGTTAGTTAAATATTAAGTTAATATAACGTAAAATAAAAGAAAAAAACGATATTTACACATGATATTTATTTACTTAAAACATATACATGGAGCATATTTTATATTTTAATTACATGGTTTTGAGGGTAATACATTTCAACGTCTATAATTTACATATTATATAAATTTTAGATAAATATGATATATTATATACTGACTTTAAATTGACTGCAATATTATATAAAATACTATAAATGTTTTTAATATTTACAATTAGACATTGGTAGCGCATATGAAGAAAGTACAGCTATTCCCTTTTCTGGATCGAGAGGTAAACTAATCCATTATAAATTAAGAGTATATGATAGCTATTAAATTAAAATTTGTAATTATATCATATAAAATATTTTTAAATAATTAATCAAGATACTCAAAATATTTTTAACACTTCTGTATGACTCTGAAATAAATTTGATAATTGCTCTTCAAATATAATCTTACATTAAATCCATTAAATTATCACGTTGTGCCGCTTCTATGATGAATATTATTAACAGAACTAAATTAGAATATTGGTACAACCCTTTTATTCTTTTATTTCGCAAAATAATAATAGTTTAAAAATTTTAAAATAAAAAAATCGATTATATTGTAATTATTATAATTTGCCTCCCTTATATAGGAAAGCTATTATTCATAAAATAAAGCTAGGGTGTAAAAAAAAAAGAAAGTTGTTTAATTTTAATTTTATTTATTTTAAAAAATTTAACTTCTAAATCTAATAAATTTTCCATCTATATATATGTTACAAAATTCAATTTAACAATTTACTTAATCATTTAATATAAAATAAATATCATTTAAACGACCAAGGTATTAAGAAACTATATTTAATATTATATAAAGTGGAAAATAATATAATCAGTTAGTTAGTTAGTTAGTTAAATATTAAGTTAATATAACGTAAAATAAAAGAAAAAAACGATATTTACACATGATATTTATTTACTTAAATCATATACATGGAGCATATTTTATATTTTAATTACATGGTTTTGAGGGTAATACATTTCAACGTCTATAATTTACATATTATATAAATTCTAGATAAATATGATATATTATATACTGACTTTAAATTGACTGCAATATTATATAAAATACTATAAATGTTTTTAATATTTACAATTAGACATTGGTAGCGCATATGAAGAAAGTACAGCTATTCCCTTTTCTGGATCGAGAGGTAAACTAATCCCTTATAAATTCAGAGTATATGATAGCTTTTAAATTAAATTTTGTAATTATATCATTAAGAATATTTTTAAATAATTAATCAAGATACTCAAAATATTTTTATATTATAGTATTTTCTCAATAATAGGATGCTGAGCATAATTATTTTATAATCCCATGCAATTTTTAGAACCAGAAGAATCAAGTAAATATTTATTCGCTTTTTTTTTACATTATGAATAAATGTATTTTATATTATGCTAGATATCAATATTACTCTTAAACGACTCTATTTGGGTTTTTAAAAATGGCTACATCAATATTTTATCCAGAAAACATTATGCAAGCCAGAAGATTTTGGTCATAGATGGCCCAAGGATTTTGGCATCTAATATCGAGGCTTGTGCTGTATTTTTCTAGTTAACATATCGAGTTTACCAAAACCATCGAGACGTTTAAAACACTAGATATAAATATAAAAAAACATATAGTTGATAATTTACTTTTTGCATAATTTTATTAGTGGCTCTTATAAAGAGCTTTATATTTTTAGTTAACGTAACAAGATTTAAAATTTATCCCATATTTAATTTAATAAAAATAAATTTATTCTTCCTCCAAATTACTTATTTATACTTAACGCTTAATTTCATAAATATATTCTCATATAATCTATAAATTATTCGAAATGTAATATCATAATTATTTGAATCTTCGTGATGATAATTTGGATTTATAAATTCGGAAGTTAAATAATTTAATTTATCCAATTATCAATCAATAATAGGATATTCACATTTATATTTTATATCGCTGAATAGGTTTAAGAAACATAATTTTTCTAAATTAAAATCTTTTAAATTTAAAAAAAAACATAAAAAAACATTTGTGATATTTATCAAATAATATATTTAGAGAGTAATTTCTAATTTAAATTATCTATATTTGCTGGAAATACATTCTAACATGTGTAGCTATTCTATTATAGATATGCTATGTGACTGTAATATTATATATAATACAAAATATTTATTTTTCACAATACAATTAGCCAGTGGTAATTTAAATTAAGGAAATATAGATAATCTTCTTTCTGAAACTGAAGGTAAACTAATTTAAATAAATAATAAATTCAGAGTATCCAAAATTTTTTAAATTAAAGTTAATAAACAATTTTATTAATTTAACGAAATGATTAGAAATAATTGAATTAATTAATTTCTCAAGATATTTAAAAAGTTATTTATATTATAGAGAATAATATTTTATAAACATTGGGATGCTATGGATAGGTATCTTATATTTCCTTGAGAATTTTAGATCAAGAAAATAATATATATTATAACTTTTATTTTTCATATAGTATATTTAATGATAAATATAAAGATAATACATTGCAAATATGACAATACAATTTATATATAATAGTATATATTGACAATATTTATACTAACAATAAATATGAAATCATTAAGGAATTGAAAAATAAACTTGAAACAAAACATTCTCCAAATGAATTAAGATATTAACGGTTTTATCAAATTACAGGGTGCTAAAAGCAAGATGAATTTTCCCTGAATTGGTCAAGGAAAAGAGTGTTTTATCTAATTATAATATTATAAAGCCTGCCAGTATTTTTCGAGTATTATATTATTTTTAAAAAATTATAATTCCGATTAATATAATATATTTGTAAAATGCCAGATAAAAACTGTTTTAATTCAATGTTTAGAGAAAAGTAGGTTTCATCCTATTGCCACTTAGAATAATATTAAATTATATTCATCTTGTAAAAATGACTAAATTTACAATATATAAAAAATAATTTTTTTATAAATTAAAATTTTGTCTTTAATTCAAGAAGATTTGTATTTTGTAGTTATTTTTCTTGAAGTGAGAAATTTAATTCATAAAACAATTAACTAACATCCCCCTCCCTCACCCCCTTCAACAAAGAAACTTTTATGAATTTTATATAACTATCTCAGCCAATGTTTAGAAGGGGAGGTTAAAATTTTATTATTTTTAGTTATAATATAATACAAATTCTAATAAAAATTTTAGAAAAATCGGAAAGGGTCGGATTGAAAATCATGTGGCACTGATATGTCATGAATTCATCATACCTGTTTTTTTATTTATTCAATAAATAAAATATATATTTAACATTATAAAAATGTAGGATGTGAATATAATAATATAATTAGCAAAATAGATTAATATTAAAATCTTATAAATGAATTTTAACTATAGAAGCCCCAATATTTTTTAAATAATAAAAAATAATACCTGGTTAAATTTTTGGTAGAATTGTTATTTTCTGACACTTTTAATTGTTCTTTTATTTATAAAATAAAAAATGCCTAAAACTCAAGCCAAACTTACAACAGCTATAAATGTTTAAATATTCAGACATCTTAGTTAAATATTGAATATTATCCTGAATAATTTTTTAAATAAAATGTATAGTATTTATATATAATACTGCATATAATATAATCTTTAAGGTACAATATTAGGTTTATTAATAGTTTTTGATTATTGAAAGAGTCACTTAAGTTTTAAATTATGGTGCCTTTCGACATTTATGAATATTTTATCCACACAAATTGATTGTTTATTTATTTAAGCAACAACGGCCGTAAATATTTCAGCATTTCTAATTAGTAAAAATATTAAAATTTTACGACCTAATCACTAATATTTTACTTAATCAAAAATAAATATTTAATTTTACATTGCAAAAAGCGTAATGATTGGAGAATAGATTGAAATATAAGAAATATAGGAATTGAAGCATGATGAAATTTTACTAAGTTAGGGTTGGAAAGACTCTGTAACCTATAATTGTAGGGTTTAAAATAATATTCAATATATGCATAAAAATATGAGTAAATAATATTACTATCTCTCTATTATCTGATCCAACATAATTATAAAATGAGACATAAAATAAAAGTCAGTTAAAGTAAAATAAAAAAGAATTCATTCCAGAAATGTGAATTATAATCAAATAAATCTCAAATATATACCTTTCCTTTAATTTTTGATCCACATTTACAAAATATAAAATTAAAATATCGTAATAATTCTTATAATTTGCATAAGAAAATATTTATATCACAACATAATTATAAAAACATAATAAGAGAATATAATAATAGAATTAATTAACCTAATAATATTTGCCATATTAAATTGTTAAATAAACTATATTTACTATATAAGGCCGGATAATTTAAAGATACTTATTAATAACTTGTTAACCCTTAGGTATAATTTATTTTTCTGAAACATTTCTTTGTTTTTTTTTATTTATATAAGCAAAAACACTTTAAACCCATAATTCCAACAAATATAAATATTATAAATAATTTTTAAATGGCGTATTTAGTTATTATTAAGTTCATTATTAAATTTTATTGAGAAATAGTCCTTTCTTTTAAACTAAACAAATTGATACTTTTTTAATTTATGAATAATATATTTATCTCGCACAAATTGATTATTTATTTATGTAATAATGCCCATATATATTTCAACAGTTCCAACAAGTATGAATATTAAAATTTTATAACGTCATCTCTAATTACTAATTTAATCATAAATAAATTTCTAATAAACACTATTAAAGCTTAGTGTGAATATGGTGATTGAATTCATAGCCTAATCGATAAATATTTACAATATTATAACTGTTAAATGAACTAATTTTACAGTGAAAATCTCTATATTTTAAAATAATATTACTTAATCTCCTATAAACCTTTTGGTATTATGTTCTTTCTAACATTTTTTTAAAAAATAAAATCAAAAAAAAATGCAATTAAACATACACCTAAAACAAATATAAATTAATATTCAAATATCTTAGTTAAATATTTAATATTCAAAAATAATTTTATGGTTTACCATTTAAATACAATAATTAAATGGCGCATATAGTAGAATAGTTATGTTTATTATTAAGTTATTCATTAATAGTTTTTTTTATTATGGAATAGTTTTTTAAGCTTCTATACTTTATTAATTGATATTTTTTTAAAATTTTGATTAATTATTTTATCTCATACAATTGATTGGTTATTTATATAAGCAACAATGCCCATAAATCTATCAACAGTTTCAAAAAGTATAAATTTTTTATATTTTGACCTCAGCTATTATTTTTTATTTATTCAAAAATGGTAAAATGTGAATATAATATTTAAATTAACTTATAAATATTACATTACTGATTCTTATAAATAAACTATTTTTAGTATAAAAGGATTTATAATACTTATTAATACCTTGTTAAAATTTTAATGTTTTTTTCTGAAATATTTTTGATTGTTTCTTAATGTATATATGCAAAAAAAAATATCAAATAAAACCTATAAAACATATATAAATTAAAAATTTAAACATCTAAGTTAAATATATTATCATAAATAATTATATATATATAAATGGTATACCAATCTATAATAATTGAATGGCGCATAGAGAAGAATCGTTATGGGTTTAATATAAAGTTTATAATAGTTTTTTTATCAAATATTTCTTAAGGCTTTTAAACTAAACTAATTGATACTTTTTTATATTTATAGATAATTAATTTATCTAACCGAAATTGATTGTTTATTTATTTAAGCAACAACGCTCATAAATATTTCAACAGTTCCAACATGTATGAATATTAAAGTTATGACATCATCTTCAATTTCTTACATATTCAAAAATAAATATATATTAAAACACTATAAATGCTTAATATTAATATTAAAATAGCTTAATAGTTAAATATTTACAATATTGAAATTATCAATCAACTAATTTTAAAATAGAAGGCCACATATTTTTAAATAATAATAAGTAATACTTTGTTAAATCTTTGATATAATTGTTTTTTTCTGATATGTTTTATTTAATATTTTATAAATATAAGCAAAAATAACTGTTACTAAACCTACACTTTTAACAAGTATAAATAAATATTCAAATATCTTAGTTAAATATAGAATATTATCCTAAATATTTTTTCAATAAAATGTTTAGCATTTATATATATTAATTAAATGGAGCATACAGTAGAATCATTAGGGGGTTACTATTAAATTTATTAAAAATATTTTAGGAATGTGAACCCTCCTTCTAAAAAATGAGTTCGGGTTTGGGTTCAGTGAAAAATTTCTGAAAACTGTTCCAGTTATTAAAATTATTTAAAAAATAGAAACATCATTTTTTTAAAAAAATTATTTTAATTAAAATTGCCATAAAAATAATTTAATCATAATTATAATATATTCGTGATTTTGTACTGCTCTTTGTCTTACTATCAATTTAATAATCCAAAAACAACAATAGATAATATTATATATTATCATCATTTATATAAAAACTTTTAAAATCTGCTTTGCTAGGTGAAAATTAAAAAACTATACGATAAATGGCCATTATATATAACAAAATGATTGCACGAAAAAATGATCTAAAAATAATATTTTATTATATTTTGAATAAAAAAAACAATTGTTTTAAATATGAACCCTCTTTAAATATGATATCTTTTATAAATGAAAATTTTAAATTATATTTTTTTTATATTATATTAATTTTAGCATATAATTTAAATTAAATTAAAAAAAGTTTAAAATAAAAAAACCTTGGATACTGAACCCTAAATTTAAAAAAAAAGATTCGAGTTTGGGTACAGCGAATATCAATGGTTCGGGGTTTAGGTTCTCATCCCTGGTTTATCTTATACAAATTGAATGTATATTTATTTATGCAACAATGCCCATATATATCTCAACACTTCCAGCAAACATAAATATTAATTTTAAAATAATAAAAATATTGAAACTTAAAAATAAATTAATTTCACAATAGAAGTTTATATTTTTACAAATAATATAAATTACCTGTTTTTTAGACACTTTATATATATTTTTTTAAATTATATAGCCAAAAGAACTTATTAACCACACCTGAAAATTAAATATATAAACATTTTATTTAAATATAGAATATTATCTTATATAATTTATATAAATGATTTACCATTTATAATAATTAAATGCAAAATTGTTATGGGTTTTGTTGCATGTTCGCTTAAATTGTTATATTATCTTTTTATTCAATGAAATTAACATATATAAATACATCTCAAGGCGATAAAACATATATATATTGATATATATTTTCATTTAGAACACCACTTATATTCTTTTGTATAACTATATTATTAAATAAAAAAGACCACTTGTTTTCTTTTGTATAACCATATTATCAAATAAAAAGACCACATCTTGTTCAATATTCCTCTTTAATTATGCAATACAATCACACACAATTTA